>NW_024080840.1:1062502-1371640 GCF_003009895.1 Hyaena hyaena | reverse complement strand
GAGAGAGAGCGAGAGGGAGAGAGGAGGGGTGCCTGGGTGGCTTAGTCGGTTAAGCGTCCGACTTTCGCTTAGGTCATGATCTCGCAGTTCGTGGGTTTGAGCCCCGCGTCGGGCTCTGTGCTGACTGCCAGCTCAGAGCCTGGAGCCTGTTTCAGAGTCTGTGACTCCCTCTCTCTCTGACCCTCCCCTGCTCACGCTGCCCCCCCCCCGCTCTCTCTCCTAGAAATAAAAACATTAAAAAATTTAAAAAAGAGAGAGAGGAGGAGGATGGAGGGAGGATGCTGAGGTGGAGGTGGAGGTACATCAGGCCTTCTAAAGCACGGGGTACAGAATAGGGACACCTCCACTGGGCTCTAGGATACTACTACTGGCAGGCCCTTTCCAAGTTGACCCAGTCACCCCTGATCATCATCATACAAACCAGCAGAGCCAGGAGGTCCTCTCTTTCCCAGTGCGTTCCTTTAGAAGACTGCTGACTCCCTCCTCCCCTTGTGTTGTCTTACCAGGAACCGGTGAAAGTGGCAAAAGCACCTTTATCAAGCAAATGAGGATCATCCATGGGTCTGGCTACAGCGATGAAGACAGGAAGGGCTTCACAAAGCTGGTTTACCAAAACATATTCACCGCCATGCAATCCATGATCAGAGCCATGGACACCCTGAGGATACAGTATGTGTGTGAGCAGAATAAGGTAAGCGCCGCAGGGGTGTTGGCCCTATTTGTGGATGCATGTGTTCCTTTTCTAGAGAGCATATATGTCTTTGGACAAAAAATTTACAGAGCGCTTTGGTCAGAGGCCAAAGAAGATCTGGGGCTCAGACTCTAGAGGAGTGTGATGAACTTTGGTAGCTGCAGGATTTCTATCATGGCGTTACTGTGGTGCTCCCCAGTGCTCTGGGATTCAGCAATACGGGCATTCACGTTACTTTATTCAGGTGCAGGGAAAAGGTAACCCATTAATTTCTTCACTGGCACAGTAGAGATCTTGGGCTTACAATGGCTGACTTTCCCAGAATTCCCAGTCTTAGGAAGTAGGATAAATGCCCTGTAGACTTCTCAGAGCAATTGGTGGGGTTTCTTTCTTTATTGTAGGAGCTAAGTGATAGTTGAGGAGAGTGATGCTTATGGCCCAACTAGCCATGGGCTCTCATAAATTACTGGTTTCAAGCTGGCATTTGTTTTGCTATCAACACTGGTTATTTAAGATACAATTATGTTTAAAACCATAGGAAAATAAAATAATGAACCATGAATGTGGGAGGAGGAGGCAGATAAAATTTTATATGATATATTAGAATACAAATCCATTGCCAAACACTATATCTGAATTCATTAAGAATCTAGATTAGAAATAGTTTATTTAAAATAATTGATACCAAGGGAGACACCAGGGTGGCCCAGTCAGTTCAGTGTCCAGCTCTTGATCTCAGTTCAGGTCTTGATCTAAGGTCATGATTTCAAGGCCCAAGGTTGGGCTCCACCCTGGGTGTGAAGCCTACTTAAAATAAATAAAAATAAATGAATAAAATAATTAATACTAAGATACAACATGACATCGATAAAGGAAAATTCTAAGATGAGACTTTTGTGGGCCTGCTAAAATGAATGTAGCTGCTACAATGCCAGCATGGCTTGGGCTTTAGGGTGGGCCCCAACGACCATCACAAACAAGTTTTACACCAACTTGTAGCACCTATGTTCATGTATATTTTATAGATGATATACAAAGAGTTTCAAAGTAATCGATCTAAATTTTTATCACTCAGTGACCTAGTCACGTAGGAACGTAGCACCCACCGGTTTTTGATTTGACTTTATGCAGTGTCTGCAACCTCATGTCTTTACCACCATTTCCTTGCACTTTTGAAGAAATGAAGGCATGTATCTTGCTTCAACCTTCAAGAATGTTAGGCTGAAAAAATGTGTGTCGGTGGGGGTGGGGTGAAGAATTAGCCTTTAGTGTATCTAGTGCCAAGCAATGTAAGAGATACATACTGAGGCACTAGGAGCTTTTAGAGGTGACTGTGATGATTCCATGATACATTGGTTTTGAGTACATGTACTGTATCTGATTCAAAGTGTACAATTATTTTTTTTATCACTTATCCAGTTGACCCTTGAACAGCACAAGTTTAAACAGTGCAAGCCCACATACATGCAGATTTTTTCAACAAATGTAGTATTATAAATGTATTTTCTCTTATGATTTTCTTAACATTTCCTCTAGCTTCTTTATTGTATGAAGACAGTGTGTAACATACAAAATATGTGTTAATCAACTGCTTATCTTATCAGTAAGTTCTGGACAACAGCAGTCTATTAGTAGTTAAGTTTTGGGGAAGTCAGAAGTTATATGGAGATTTTTGACTGCTTAGGGGCAGATGTCCCAACTCTCACACTGTTCAAGGATCCACTGTACGAGGGATTTTAAAAATGAGATCATCTGTGGAAATTAAAGTTATTTGAAAAAAGAAGTATGTCAGGAATGTCCTTGTGAAGATTTTAGTTAATCCATTTTCCTTTGTTGTAAAATGCATTTTGTTTCCCGTTCATGGTACGGTGATGGGGGAAAGCCTGGAATTTAAGGGATGAACTTGTGAACAGGTCTACTGGGAAGAAAAAGCTCAAGTGTAAGTTCGTTCTATTTACCTTGGCAACGTGTGTTTGTAAAACCCAATCAGATTGAAAAATCAGGCTCTCTGGGTTTCGGTTTTGTTTCATTTTTCCCTCAAGGTCTTCCAGAAGTACTGTAACTTTATGTTTCAAACCAAAACATTTTTATGGGGTTTGGCATTCCACCACTTCCTCTTTCTCTCTTGGTCTTAATTCTTCATAAGGCCACGTCCACTTGACCACTAATCTGCATTAGGTTCCCAGGGCTGCTGTAACAAAGTCCCTTGAACAGGATGGCTTAAAACGGAAATATATGCTTTCCTGGTTCTGGAGGCTAGAAGTCTGAAGTCATCGTTGATTTGGTTCTACCTGGAGGCTCTGAGGAAGCCTGGGTTTCATGCTTCTCTCCTAGCTTTTGGCGGTGCTGGATATCCTTGGAAACTTTGGGCTTGTAAACATGTCACTCGAGGTCCTGCCTGTCCTCACACACAGTTCCTCCCTGTGTGAATCTGTTCCCATGGCATTCTCCTCTTTGAGTCCCAATTTCCCTTTTCTTATAAGGATGCCAGTCACTGGATTAGGGCCCATCCTTATCCCAAGCGTGACCTCAGCAGAACTAGATCCTGCCTACAAAGATTTCCAAAAAAGTTACTTTCTGAGAAGTTTGGGGTTTACATGAATTTCAAGGGGGATATTATTCAACTCAGTACAGTCTTCTCTCTATCTCCCATTTATGTTAGTCCCATATGTAAAATATATTATTGCTGTTCCAGTACCCTCCAAAGTGAACCCACTCCAGCATGAACTTGAAGTCTCAAATCTAACTGCAACCTCAGCTGAAAAGGTTTCAAATCTCAGCACTTAATTCCTCCAAATCAGGTGAGACTCTGGATGTGGTCTCTGCTGGGGCCAAATTCCTCCCCTATCTCCTCTTCATTTGTTGTATCTGGCTCCCTTCTCAATGCCTTCTTTCTATTTCAAGTACCTACATTTGTGCTTCATAAATTTCTCTCATCCCTCAAACAAAGGCCTGGGATGAATCACAGACTTTACAAAGAGGCATAAGATTGAGTAGAAACAACACCGGTAGTTGGTTCCCAAAAATCTGGGCTCTCTTTGTGGCTCTCCTGTGGGTTTGGGGCAGGAGCCAGCAGTCCTTTTCTGTAAAGGGCCAGAGAGTAAATATTTTTGGCTTTCAGGGCTGTATAGTCTCTTTTCTGCTCTGCTGTTGTGCAAAATCACCCATAGGAGAGGTGTCAACAAAGGAGTAGGCTCACTTGGAAACCTTACTTCAAAAATATAAATGCAGTTCTTAACTCATGGATCATATAAAAACAAGCCACAAGTGGATTTCATCCACAGGCTGTGGCTCCCCACACCCCATCTTAGGGGAGGACATATAACCTCCGTGGCTTTGCATTTCCCCAAATGGTAAATGTGGACAAAAACACATGCTCTTTCTATTTCATAAGCCAACATGAGCAAAAGGAAGTGCTTTACAAATGAAATGGTGCTACAGAAATGTAAGATTATTCCTGGGGCATCTTCAAAAACCAAAAGTGGACTTATTATTTCTTCTATTATTTGTTTAGGTCATGTTTATCCATTCCTCAGCCATTGTTTTCCATATAATTTTTTCCTGTGGGCTAATCCTGATTCCAAATGTGAAACTGTAACAAAGTACCATCCTCAGATCATAAAATGATAAAATGATGAGAGTCCATAATATTAACTAATAACTTCAAGAAGCATGGGGTCGCCTAGGTGGCTCAGTCTGTTAAGGATCTGACTTCAGCTCAGGTCATGATCTCAGTTTGATGGTTTCCAGCCTCACATCTGGCTCTGCGCTTGTGGTTCAGCTTGAGATTCTGTTTCCCTCTCTTTCTGCCCCTCCCCCACTCTTGCTGTCTTTGTCTCAAAACAAATAAATAAAAACTTAAAGAAAAGCATGATACATGTTTTCTCTACCAAGCCTTGCACCACTTGAAACAAAGGATTAATTAGGAGGAAGAGGAATAAAACTTTAGGTAACTTTTAATTTCACAAACGTGCAGTCCTTTCCTTGCTGCTTCTTAGGGACTGTTGAATTCCATTATTTTGTTTTTTTCCGTAATGGGAACACTTTCTTAAAAGTATGTAGAAGAGACTTAACTGATTTAGAGCGTCTTGTTTTAAATGTTAGTGATTTCATTTCTCAGCGAGGTTGTTAAAAATCTTTGCCTGTTACCTGACAGGCTGCTTGAGAAAGGAAATTTATCAGAAGTTCAGTTGAGCTTTTGGTTGTTAACCAACATGGTTTTTCAATTAAGATATATGGCCTGGAAGATTATTTTCTTATACTTTGCCTTTTATTTTTTTAAAGAAATGATTCATAGGTGTTTGCTCACTGTGTTGTTAGGCCTTAATTTTCATGAATGTCTCTCAGGAGTGTCATATGAGCACATAGTAGAATTTATGGCTTCTTGAATAAATACTACAAAGGCAATAGCTCATTGGCATGGCTCCTAAATTGGAGTCCACTTCGAACTCATGTTTACTATTGATGATTTCACTGAAGCCAGAGGAGCTTCATATTTGTTTTTGCTCTTTGTAGTGAGTCCAACTTGGGAAATTCTCATTCTAGGCTTGTCCTGCAGTGAAGGAAATACATTGCTTTTTATCCTTCTAAAGGTTCTGCAGAATCTGTATGGATGACTCAGACTGGGCATTTCCCAAGAAAGGACTGCTCTGCCTAGCTTCTCAAAAGCCTTTTTGCTCTATAGTCAAAGATTCCTGGAGAAAAGAGTGAGGTCTGAAGGCTCTTCGGCAGGTGGCACCGGCTTCTTCCTGGCCCTCCTGTCTGTGGGCGCTCTTCCCGACACTGGGGTCACCTCCTATTTGCGTGTCATTATGCACAGCTAATTGCAAGGGCTCATCACAAAACAAAAACAACATTTTTAAAAAGGAGAGTTAATAGTTAAGCAAGAAGAGGACTGTTTTGCCTGCCATCCAACTCTGAGAACCTAATTACTGTTTCTAAACCTGTGAGGTCTGAAATTCCCTTCAAAAAGCATCTTACTGGTCCATTGGTTACTTTTGCTGAATTCCAGGGTTCAGTTGAGAAGATGGGCTTCGGCCATCCTGACAACCACAGCCGATGGCGGAACTGGAGGCGGGGGAGGGGCGTTGAATTGACCGACAAGACCTCTGGTAGTTATGTTTGAAGTTCAGCGGGTCCTGCATTTGGGTAACAGGATGACTGTCACCTGTTCCCTGCAGTGTCTTGGGTTTGGGCATCCACATCCCCCTCTCATGGCTGCTGGGTTTCTTGGGATGTTGGAAACAGTCTTTCTCAATCTCAGCTGTACATTGGAATCATCTGGGGGGCTTTGCTGCTGGGGTACCTTCCCCAGAGAGTCAAAACTGAATATTCTTGGAATGCAGCATGAGCTTTTAGGTGGACTTTTGGAAGCTTCCCCAGTGCTTCTTGTTAGGCACCCAACATTGAGAACCACTGCTATAAGTACCTTAACATTAATTGAGGTGTCCAACCTGGGTTATGCTTTCCTATCAATCTTTCCAGAATGGGGAAGGAAGCTTCTGGTAATCTATGCCATGGAATGACCCAATTAATCTCCACCCAAAAGTAAATTGAATGGCCGGCACTGAGGATGTTTGTTTTGTTCAGCTGAGCCAGGCCACCTTGATGAGTTTTGTGATGGTAGCATCTCCGGGTGACGTATTTTATTTCAGGGCAGGCTCTGTGTTTGTTTCCTTTGAGATTTGAAGGGGCAGAGCACCGCCTCATACTGGGATCTTCTGGGGATATGGAGAAGGAGGAGCTACATCTTATTCTCTGGGGGTTCTGCTACTGGTACTTTCTTATCCTTCTTTTCCTGTTATTATACAGAAATTATTTCTTTTTTGATGAGGACAGAATCCGGGATGCCGGCTAGGTTGATAATATGTCCAAGGTATAGATACTGTTTGTAGTAAAAAAATACCTTGGAATGTTGTAAGTGGAGATATTACACTAGGAAATTAAATGATTAAATTTTTTTACTCATCATTAATAGGTACTTGTATTTAGTGAGATGGTTGCTCACCAGGTATACAACTGAAATATCAAATACCCTACTTCAGGGTGCCTCGGTGGCTCAGTTGGTTGAGCATCCAACTCTTGATTTCAGCTCCAGTCATGATCTCACAGTTCTTGGGGTCAAGCCCCACATTGGGCTCTGCTCTGACAGCTCAGAGTCTGCTTGGGATTCTGTCTCTCACCTCTCTCTGTCCTTCCCCTGCTCCCATGCATGCTCTTGTTCTCTCTCTCTCAGAATTTTATTTAAATAAAAAAATCCAACTTCACATTAAAGCAGTGAAGTGTAGTATTTATGGGGCATGGTCACAGGACATTACATTTTTTTTAACACCAAAAGGAGCTTTGATAATGGTTCATATCTGTGTGTATATAGCTCTGCCAGCTTAACTTTATTCTCAGAAGGCAAGTGGCTGAGGTTCCAGAAGGGTCTATTAAAGACTCATGTGAGGAAGTCAGGCATAGTCAAGTGAAAATGGTCAATTTATGCCACTTTTTTATAGAAGAGTTTCTCAGGGTTTGAAATATTTTAAGACCCTCTTATTTTCTAATTTTTAAAACATCTGTTTAAATATATTTTTCAGTCCCACTTCCTCATCCAGTTTGAAAAGTCAGCTTCTGTACGAGCTTCTGGGAACAGGGAGGCCAGTGTTTGGACTTTGGCTGCAGCCCAGGGTCACTGGTTCTCTGGCAGATGTTAAATTCGGTCTCTTTCTTTATTTGTCCCATTGGATATTAAAAATTGTGTGGTACATTTTTCTCCTTACCAAGAACTTGGAGTTCTAGCTAGTGTCACAACAAGAAACTCTCCTCCAATATCCTGAGCTGGAGTTTTGCATTTATGCCAATAGTTCTCTGATTAATCAATGTTGACTTCAGTGTGAAAATTGCTATCATCAGAGCATGAAATGTTAAGAGTCTGGAAACTAAGAAAGATGGAATAAGATGGAGTAAGAACTGGGTTTCACCATCACAAGTGAATCTGACCACCCCCCACCTCTCTACCACAGCCTCCCTTCCCTAATGCACCCTCCCCCTCCCCCCCCCCCCCCGCCCCCCCGCCCCGCCACTACCCATTGAGCCTGACTTGGAAGATGAGGAGGATTTGGTGTCAATGAGGAGTAATCAGATTGATTTGACCATTGAAATGGTCTTTCCTTCCCTTACTCAAGGCAAGGTGTGAACCTACCACATCCCAAGAAATGCCTTTAAAAATCTCCTGAAAAGGGTAAATCTCAACTGTTACAAACAATCCTGAAACTAACATGACCATCAGTCTATTTGAACATCATCCATCCAACATGTGTGAAATATTTGCCTGGAGTCTTTTGAGTTGCACCCAACTTTGTTTTCATTCTAAAAAATAAAGGGAACACCCTCATGATCCAAACTCTTTAACAGAAGCTAGAATGATCTTCAGTAATGCTGAATTCTCCTGATATCTAAAGCCCCTCAATATTTGTTTCTTCTTTAGGCAGAGCTACATCCACATTTTCTGATGGTAGAGGTGACTGGTACGGGGGCGTGCCCTTAGGCCTGGCTTCTCTGAATGGCCAGGTACCCCACTGATGAATGAATGCCATAAACCTGTGCCAAGACGTAAATTCCCCCCTGGGTTTTTTATTGGAGTCCTGCCAAGGGAGGCACATATTCATCTGGTATTTTTTTTTTTAGTTTAGACATAGATTTTCTTATTAACTGGTTAACAAGCTCTGCATGTTATCCTAGGTAAAACATTTTAGAAAGCTTCTTCTCTGTATTAAAAGCTTTTACTGGGGATAGGGGGACTCAAATGGAATACAGTAATGAGTCCAACAGAAACAAATTGTTAAAAGGTTGCATGTGTGTGCACACATGTGCATGCAGGTGCATAGCTGTGTTTAGCACTAAGCATACCTTTAAAGTAAAAACCATATTCCTTGGAAGCCAGAACAGTTGGCTTTTTTTTTTTAATTATTATTATTTACACTTGTTTTTGAAAGCTCAGAAGTTTTCAGGCCGCTTTGAGACATTGCATATCATGTACTTCCTCTTGATTTTTGACACCTAACACTCTGTTGGGCTTAATTGAAAATGATCTAGGGGCACGTAAAATAACTTCACAGAAACTTTGTGTTTTGCCTAAATCACATCCTAAAATATTTTGGAACTTTCTATCTGTAATTACAGGTAAAGAAGTGGGTACATTTAACTTGGCCATGAATAGGATCTGGTTGGGAAATTATTTGCTTTTATGTGTGAGTATTTAATTTATTAAGGTTAGAAAGAGGACTTCTCCAAAAAATCTAGAGAAAATAACTTCTAGTTTTTTAATCACTTAAATAATCGAGGTGGCCTTAGTTGCAAGCAGGTCAAAGAGGATAGGAATGATGCTGATTATAGTTCAAGTGCCTCCGTGTTTCCTCCCTTTCTTTTATACTGGCTGCATGTGTGGGAGACCATGGTGGTTGAGCAGTGACTCTCCTTTTTCCCCAGGGCCCAGAACTTCTGCCCTATCTCTGCTTTCTGTTGACCTGGAATACCTTCCCTGTTGAGTTGTGTGGAGGCCTCACTTGAGAGTTTATTATCACCTTGATCATCATGATTTGGATTAGTGGGGGTGTAGAGTCCTAACAATGTTCATAATTACCCCAAACAAAAAAATCTTTCTTTCCAAGGTCAGGTTTGCTCTTGGCATACTGGAATGAGACAATAGCTGACATAAAGTTGAATTCCTGCCCTGCCTGTCATTTACATCCTTAATAGCTTTGGGCAGATCACCAAAACTCTCAGTGTTTGTCTTTCTTTCCTCAGCTGAGGACAATGTTGGCTCTTATTGATAATACAAAATATATGGGTAACCTACCTTCAAAAGCAAAAAATCATATTCTGCTATGTCTTCAATGTGTTACTTTTTTCACCAAAGTTAAAAAAAAAAAACCTTTATTCTTTTACTAACTTCCTAGTTAATGAGACTGTATATCAAAGTATAATTATTTTTGAGGTACAGCTAACACACAGTGTTATATAATTGGCAGGTATACAATAGGTTTCAGCAATTCTGTGCATTACTCAGTGCTCATCAAGGTAAGTGTATTCTTTGGGCGCCTGGGTGGCTCAGTTGGTTAAGCGTCAGACTCTTGATTTTGGCTCAGGTCATGATCTTAACAATTTCATGAGTTCAAGCCCTGCGTCTGGCTCTGCACTGGCAACGTGATGGAGATGCAGATTAGTGCAGCCACCTTGGAAAGAGTATGGAGAGTCCTCAAAAAATTAAAAATAGAACTACCATATGATCCAGTAATTCCACTACTGGGTATTTACCCAAAGAAAAAGAAACACTAATTTGAAAAGATACATGCACCCCCTATGTTTATGGCAGCATTATTTATATGAGCCAAAATATAGAAGCCTGCTTGGGATTCTCTCTTTTTTCCTCTGCTCATACTGTCTCTGCCTCTCTCAAAGTAAATAAACAAACAAAAGGGAAATGTATTCTTTTCTTAAAAAAATTTTTAATGTTTACATTTGAGAGAGAGAGAGAGAGAGAATGAGAGACAGAGTGTGAGCAGGCAAGGGGCAGAGGAAGAGGGAGACACAGAATCTGAAACAGGCTCTTAGTTGTTAGCACAGAGCCTGATGTGGGGCTTGAACTCAAGAACTGCGAGATCATGACCTGGCCAAAGTTGGACGCTTAACCAACTGAGCCACCCAGGTGCCTCTGGAAACGTATTCTTAATCCCCTTTGTTTCACGTTCCTTTCCACGACCTTGTTTCACGACGCTCCACAACCACTAGTTGATTGTCTGTGTTTAGGAGTTTGTTTTTATGTCTTTTGTTCTTTGTTGATTTGTTTCTTAAATTCCATAAAAGGAAATCATAAGGTATTTGTCTTTTGCTAAATGACTTATTTCATTTAGCATTATACCCTGTAGGTTTGTCCATGTTGTTGGAAATGGCAACATTCATTCTTTTTAATGGCTGAGTAATATTCCCTGGTGTGTGTGTGTGTGTGTGTGTGTGTGTTTCTTTGGGTAAATACCCAGTAGTGGAATTACTGGATCATATGGTAGTTCTAATTTTAATTTTTTGAGGACTCTCCATACTGTTTTCCACAGTAGCTGCACTAATTTGTATCTCCACCAACAGTGCATAAATGTTCCTTTTTCCACATCCTCAATAACAGTTGTTATTTCTTCTGTTTTTTTTTTTTTTTTTAATTTTAGCCATTCTGAAAGATGTGAGGTAATATTCTCATCTTGGTTTTGATTTGCATTTCCCTAATGATTAATCATGTTGGGCATCTTTTCTTGTGTCTGTTGGTCATCTGTAGGTCTTCTTTAGAAAAATGTCTATTCTAGTCTTCTGGCCATTTTTAAATGGAATTATTTGGGGTTCCATTGGCATTGAGTTGTATTAGTTCTTTATATATTTTGGGTATTAGCCCCTTATCAGATACATCATTTAAAAATAGCTTCTCCTATTCAGTAGGTTGCCTTTTTGTTTTGTTCATGTTTTCTTTGTTGTGTAAAAGCCTTTTATTTTGATATAGTTCCAGTGGTTGAATTTTATATTTGTTTCCCTTGCCAGAGGAGACCTGTCTAGAAAATGGTTGCAGTGGCTGATGTCAAAGAGATTACTGCCTACATTTTTTTTCCTAGGATTTTTATAGTTTCAGGTCTCATATTTAGGTCTTCAGTCCATTTTGAGCTTATTTTTGTGTATGGTGTTAGAAAGTGGTCCATTTTTTTTCCAACAATAGCTGTTCAGTTTTCTCAGTCATTTGTTGAAGAGACTAGACTGTCTTTTCCCATTATACATTCTTTCCTCCTTTGTCATAGATTAATTGACCATATAAGCATGGGTATACTTCTGGGATCTCTATTCTGTTTACTTGATCTATGTATCTTTTATGGTGTCAGTATCACACTGTTTTGATTACTATGTCTTTGTAGTATATCTTGAAATCTAGGATTGTGACACCCCCATCTTTGTTCTTTTTCAGGATTGCTTTAGCTATTTGGGGTCCTTTGTGGTTCCATACAAGTTGTAGAATTATTTGTTCTAGTTCTGTGGAAAATGGTATTTTTTAGAGGGAATGCATTAAATCTGTACATTGCTTTGGGTGTTATGGACATTTTAACAGTATTGGTTCTTCCATTCCATGAGCATGAGATGCATTTCCATTTGTGTCCTCTTCAGCTTCTTCCATCAGTGTTTTATAGTTTTCAGAGTACAGGTCTTTCACATCCTTGGTTAAGTTTAGTCCTAGGTATTTTATTGTTTTTGGTGAATTTGTAAATAGGATTGTTTTCTTAATTTCTCTTTCTACTACTTCTCTTTCTAATATTACTGGTATTTAGAAATGCAACAGATTTCTCTATATTAATTTTGTGTCCTGCAACTTTACTAAATTCATTTATCAGTTTTAGTAGTTTTTGGGTGGAGACTTATAGGGTTTTCTATATATAGTATCATATCATCTGCAAATACTTCTTCCTTACCAATTTGGATTCATTTTGTTTCTTTTCCTTGTCTGATTGCTAAAGCTAGAACTTCCAGTTGTATGTTGAATAAAAGTGATGAGAGTGGACATTGTTGTCTTTTTCCTAACCTTAGAGGAAAAGCTCTCAGTTTTTTACAATTGAGTATCATGTTAGCTGTAGGTTTTTAATATACGGCCTTTTATTATGTTGAAGTATGTTCCCTCTAACCCTACTTTATTGAGCGTTTTTATTATGAATGGATGTGGTACTTTGTCACATGCTTTTTCTGCATCTGTTAAGATGATCATATGGTTTTTACCCTTTTCCCTGTTAATGTGATCTAGCATGTTGGATTTGTGAATATTGAATCACTCTTGCGACCCTGGAATAAATCCCATTTAATCATGGTGATGATTTTTTAAAAATGTATTATTGGATTTTGTTTGCTAGTGTTTTGTTGAGGATTTTTATGCCTGGGTTCATCAGAGATGTTGGTCAGTAGATTTCTCTTTTTTGTAGTGTCTTTATTTGGTAGTGGTATTGGAGTAATGCTAATAATAGAATGAACTTGAAAGCTTTCCTTCCTCTTCTTTTTTTGGAATAGTTTGAGAATAACAATGAACTTTTCTTTAAATGTTTGGTAGAATTTACCTATAAAGCCATCTGGTTCTGGACTTCTGTATGTTGGGAGTTTTTTTTGGTTTTTTGATATCTGATTCAATTTTATTGCTAGGAATCACTCTGTTCAAATTTTCTATTTCTTCTGGATTCAGTTTTGGAAGGTTAGTTGTTTTTAGAAATGTATTCATTTCTTCCAAGTTGTCCAATTTGTTGGTATATAACGTTTTATAATATTCTCTTATAATCTTTTGTATTTTTGTGGTATTGGTTCTTATTTCTCCTCCATTTCTGTTTTTATTTGCACCCTCACTGAATATGATATTATATGTCAACATAGGCTGTTTTATTTCATATAATATAGGAGTTTTTTTTTTTTTCAGATACAATAAAAAGTACCGGAAAGACACATATACCAGCCTTGAAATAAGGAAATCTGTGTTCCAGAATGTGTGTGGTTTGCAGCTAGGTTCTCACTGCCTTCCTGAGGATAATACCACGGTTTATACTTTTAGTCCTTATTTTTGAAGAAATGAAGGAACGAATGGCTCTCCTTCCTGCACATGCTGGCATCCACATGTCCCTCTGCTCTCATGTATTACCATGAGGACATCTGTGGACATCATCCCGCACACAAATTGTAGGTCAGAAAGGAAGAAGGATGAGGCAGAAGTCACAAAATACCTTTTAAGTTGCTTAATTCCTTAAAAAAATGTTTTTAATGACCAGCTTAAAGGATTGGAGAAAGAATCTTCCATAACAAACAATGCTACTTCTGGTGATTTCTTCACTCCCTCACTCAATGAGAAAGGTCCAGGCTGGAGCAGTCGGGTGGCCGGTTCTGGTTGTCCAAATGTCTGAGTCTCTCCAGACAATAGGCTTTGTTTTAAGGGAAACTAAGAGTTTATCCTTTGAAATTATGCTCTTCAACTTTATATCTATAAGTGACAGGCCAGCATTACAGCAACTAGAATGGTTTGCTTTTATTTTCTCTATTTGGCCACAAATGACCCTTCTCACTATTACCCTCCCTCAATTTTGTTATGAAAAACTGCTTATGATAGTTTTGCTTCCTTGTTTCATGGTATTTCTGCCACTAGATGTTAATGTGAATGGCTGATAATGCCTAATTGTCCTTTCCCCCCAGGAAACTCAGAAGCAAGGGCCCAGCTCCCAGTAGTAGGCACCTGATGCATATTTGTTCCATCAAGTAAATGAATGGCACCAGCTACAAATACTCTCTCAATGAAAGTTGGGCCCAAGAGAACACGAAATGGACTACTAGTTTAGAATCCTAGGTTTTCAAGGATTTAATGGTCTGTTTCTCTTGAAGTACGGTCCCCTGAGTGAAGGTTTCCCAGTGGCCTTTAAGTCCTCAGTGATTCCGCCAAGCTCCCAGGGCATGGACCACAGGCCTTGGTAAGTGCATGCCTCTCTCCCCCTGGTGTGAGGCTGTTACAGGCTTGTCTGTCCCAGATCACTCTGAGTTCCTCAGATGCAGTGCTGTGTTCATGTCTGTTTCCTCTAGCTCTCAAGAATGGTGCCAAAACAAAACAAAAACCTGATTTCTAAAATTCCACATGGATGACACCAGACATTTCAACTTGTTACTTCATAGTTTTAGTATTTAAAAAAATCCACCCATTAATACAGATCAGACTCTTAAAAAAATGTTTGTTTATTTTTGAGAGACAGAGTGATACAGAACACAAGCAGGGGAAGGGCAGAGAGAGAGGGAGACACAGAATCCAAAGCAGGCTCCAAGCTCTGAGCTGTCAGCACAGAGCCCGACATGGGACTCGAACTTGTGAACCATGAGATCATGACCTGAGCTGGAGTTGGATGCTTTAACCAACTGAGACACCTGGGAATCCCAGAACAGACTTTTTTTTTTTTTTTTTTTTTAAATTAAACTAGCATTATGGCTGTTGGTGGCAGCAACATCTGCTGCTCTGATGCTTGTTCATTCAGACCCAACCACAGTGACCTCATCTCTTTTGGCCTGGTATTGATGACATTCCTTTAAGTCCTGGACTAGACACACGCTCTTCTCTCTACTCTACCCTTTTCTCCTTGCCTGGCCAAGTCTGTCTTGTCCTTCTCCAGAATGGAAACTTCATGAAGGACCATGTCTGTCTGTATGTACCTTGCTAGCTCCAGTGTCTGACAAGGATGCCGGCCAGTTGCCAAAACCCTATCTCCTAATTACTATAGCAAAGGAATCTGAGTTTTTAATAAGCCCATGCAGGTGACCTTAGAGTAACATTCTGGCCCTTCCTGAACTTGACATTGATACATTGCAGCCTTATCTGTCTCCCCAAATGGACTATGGTTTCCTGCATATCCCACGCCAGTTTTTGCTAATTTTCTCCACCTGTTGGAACATCTTGACACCAGTTCCCTCTGTTCTCATAAATAGATAACTTCATTTATTCACCTTGATTAAGCCACCCAATACTGTATCAAACTTGGGCAACCTCTCTCTTGCATCCTTCCTTGGGTCAGGCACTCTTTCCACTGTACCTATAATACCTTACACTTCCCATACTACATTATAATTCTTTAATTAGGCCTCTCTTCCACCTCACACTAAGGATTCTTTGAGACTGGGAATTGTGTCCTGTTTAATCTCTGCATCCCTTTTGGGCTCATTAATTGTGAAATGATGTTAAAACCTGTGTGAAGATAATATAAAGTCAGTGCTTTGTTAGAGCTTTGTCCAAGGAGTAATATCCACATTTTCCCAGAAAATGACTGGATTCTTCTTTCCTGTGATTCATTTTTGCCTCCTTGGCTTTAAAATTGTGATACTGGTCAAAAATGAAACAAATAGTCTGTGTGGTCATTCTTTTCTTTTCCAAAGAAATATTTGGCATTTGGAAATACTGCTTCTGAGTTGCATGATAATCAAGAAGCCTTTCATGGTCATAGGACTCAGTAATCCAGTGCCGGAAGCTTGGGATTGGCCAACGCAGCTCTTGAAATGTGTTTGGCGAACTGCAGATGTACTCTGCCTGTCAAACCTAGGCCAGTGGCAATGACTCTTTTCAAGCTGAATCACCAGGCAGCTGATTTGGAATCCCATGAGTCCAAAACATGGTGCTGTAGAGAAGAATGGCTTGCTTATGAGGTAGAAGAGAGGCTCAATAAATCATATCCTTTTTACTAACCAAGTTTGAAAGTAACTGGGAAATAAGACAAAGAAGTAAGGCGTATGGTGATTAAAATATCATATATTAGTGCCAAAGTTGAAAGTAGAGAATGTGGCTCATTAAGGAATCACGTGAGCTTTCTACTACTGAGCCCAGAATGTAGTAGATTCACCCATAAGGTCATCATTAGTTCTGGCAGACACCAGGCTTCACCTCCAAGTCAGGCCTCTAACAGCACAGAAGAGAGGAAAGGGCAGAGGTTAGTAGTAGGACTCAGCTTACATGCCTCCACAGGGAGAGTGTTGAGTATGTTACCCGTGCCATCACACTTAGAACAGGCCATCTCCTCTCCTCCTTATGGGTGGGGGCTGTGTATGCTTCTGGGTGCTAAAGCCTGGATGAATCTCTGTCAGGCTTTACTGAGAATGTATCATTCTATCCTAAACAGTTCTTCCGTGTGCGTACTCTCAGTTGCCGCACTTAAAAGATATGGGGACTGAGATTTATGGGGTTAAATAATTGCCCCAAGGTTGCCCAGGTATTACATATCAGAGCTGGAAACTGAACCCAGGTGACCTGACTTCCCAAGTAAAGCTGTTAACCACATGCTTCATGCCCGTCTACAGGTAGTTTAAGGCCGTGTCTAGTGGGAGATCTTGGGTAATCATTAAAGCTTTGATTATGAAAGCAATAAATGAATGGAAGGTTCTCTGTTTCCAAATCTCTATTCCGGACCACTTTCATTAATTTTCTTTCTTCCTGGCTGGGATCCAACTCGCTCACACACTGTCAGTATTATCTCTATCAGTATTTACACGAAGGGTTCATGCCATTAAAAAACGGAAATGTCAGGATTGGAGCATCCACTGAATGAAGTTTGAGGATTGAAGGGCTTACTTAAGTGGATTTGAAACAGCTGCCTGGAGAATATTTAAAATTTTCTTGTTAACTTAGAGGAGAGTCGTAAACAGGCCAGAGATGACATCAAATTTATTTTGAAAATGCAAAGAATCAGAACATGACATTGACCTTTGAACCAGTGCTGGAGAGTCAGGAGGAATCAAATAAAACCTGAAGACTATGTTCTGATAGTAGTGTGATGAGACTCATTTTAACTTCGGGGTTCTGCCTGGATTAGATCTCAAGTGCGGTATTGACTTGCCCGTCCCTCAGTCTGTTCAGACTCTAAGATCTGCTCACGAGTTTGGTTTAATTCAGGTGGAAAAACATGCGAGGAGAAAGAAGAGGGATGTAGACATGATTTCTCCCCTTCCCCCAGAAAGGCACACACAGTTTGCACCTCCAAGTTCTCTTACTGAGAAATGGTGTCTGATGCCCAGCACCTTTCAATGAACTGGTGGCTGGGACCCATATGAACATTGTGTCTTCATTTTGGGTGCCACTTTAAGAACACTTTGATGTTCTTGAGGTGGAAAAATAAAATCTGGGGGAGCAAAGCAAGAATTGGGGTTGCGCCTTTGTGGCTCGTTAGCAGGATAACTTGGGTACGTTCCAGGCCCTTACTGAACCTGCTTCCTTGCTTGTAAAATGAGGGAACTGGACTAGATTTTCATTAAGTTCCAAACTCTGGAAGGTTGGAGAACATGTCTTAGACTTGGAGAACAGCAAAATGAAGATGCTCTGGCTTTTCATAAGATTATGGTCAATTTGAGACCGTTCTTTTACCCTTCTTTCCCTCCTGCCTTAAATAATGAACTGCGTGGGTTCGGACCCCGAGTTGGGCTCTGTGCTGATAGCTCGGAGCCTTGGAACCTGCTTAGGATTCTCTCTCTCTTTCTCTCTCTCTCTCTCTCTCTCTCTCTCCCCCCCCCAACCCTCCCCTGCTTGCACTCTGTGTCTCTCTGTCTCAAAAATAAGTAATAAACCTTAAAAAAAAAGTTTTTTAAAAAATGAACTGAATTGTTTGAGATGAGAAAATGTCTTGTGCCCTGTGATTTAGGGGCCTGAGATTCAGCACTACGGGGCAGCTCTGCTGTGGAGACAGCCTGCTCCCTCCCCTTGCTTTGGCGAGTTCTGAGGGCATCTCCCCTTTCTCTAAGAGCTGGACTGCTTCATCACTTACCAAATAATCTTAGAATCCTAGAATCTCCAGACAACATGCCTCCTTACTCTTTTCCCCTTTCTCTCCGTGGACACTTTCCAACATAACTCCCTACACATCTGTTAAGTGAGCTGCCTCCTAATTATATCCTAGGAGCTTGATATAGACTAGACCAAAGGGAGCATTCCATCTCTGTCTCCCTGGGTGTCCCAGGGGCTTCTTAGGTCATGGATAGAGGTTTGGTCCTTGGTGAGATGCCCAGAGGCCACTGACTGGGAACCAAACCTTAAATGTACAATGGGACCCATCTGAGAGGAGTGTGATTTGGCATAAGGGCCATGGAATGTTTCCACCATGTTCAGGCTGATATGTATAAATTTGATTAAAGGTTTTTCATTAACATTAAAACAAGGTGCTCACAGGGCATCTGGGTGGCTCAGTTCGTTGAGCATCTGATTCTCAATTTTGACTCAGGTCATGATCCTAGGATCATGAGATCATGCTCAGCACAGAACCTGCTTAAGATTCTCTCTCCCTCGGGGCGCCTGGATGGCTCAGTCGATTGAGCAGCCGGCTTCAACTCAGGTCATGATCTCATGGTTCGTGGGTTCGAGCCCCATGTCAGGCTCTGTGCTGACAGCTGGCTCAGAGCCTGGAGCCTGTTTCAGATTCTGTGTCTCCCTCTCTCTCTGACCCTCCCCTGCTCACGCTGTCTCTCTCTCTCTCTCAGAAATAAATAAAACATTAAAAAAAATTCTCTCTCCCTCTGCCCCTCTCCCTCACTTGCCTTTCTCTCTCTCAAGAAAAAAAAAAGGCACTCATTGCATCTAAAGTTCTGTGAAAAGAAGCCCTAAAATGTCACCTCAGTAAGAATATATTTCAAGGGAGATTCATCTTGAGTTCTACTTAAGAGTTTTGATCATAGAGTCATAGAATTTCACAGCTTGATGGGACTACCCTCAAGTACCTTCTAGGTCAACCCAAGTCTTTTCAAGGTTTAGAGAACCAAGGTCTAAAGAGGTTAAATAATGTGCATAAGGCAAGTTACAAGGACTGAAAAGGATCTCAGTAGGGTACTGTTTCTGGTCAATCTAGCCTGGCACTACACATGCGTCTTAAAGTGAAGTTCCAAGGCAGCTGGTAATTTTCCATAAAGAATTCCTTCTTTCTCTTTTTAAAAATATGATAGGCCTCAAAAAGTTAAACATAGAATATCCTCTGATCCAGCAATTTAGCTTCTGGGTATGCATCCAAAAGATTGGGAGGTAGGACCCAAACAGATACTTGGACACTCATGTTCATAACATTATCAAAAGGCGAGAATAACCCTCATGTTTATCCACGAATGAATGACTGAATAAAACATGGTGTGTATCTATGATAAAATACTTCAGTAAAAAGGAACGGCCCATGGTACTGCATGGTTGAACCTGGAAGACCTTATGCCACGTGAAATAAGTCAGACACAGAAGGTCAAATACTGTATGATTCCACTTTTGTAAGGTATCTAGAGTGGTCAGATTCATAGAGACAGAAGGTAGAATGGTGGTTGCTGGAGCCTTGGGGGAGGGGGATGGACTTATCGTTTAATAGGTATAGAGTTTCAGTTTGCAAATTGAAGACGTTGTGGAGACAGTAAATGGTGACAGTTGTCCAATAATGTGAATGTACTTAATACCACTAACCTGTATGTTGAAAAATGGTTAAGATGGTAAATCGCACATATATTTTCTCACTAAAAAACCCCTCTTCTTAGATTCTTATTTTTACTTCAATAAATTGTCATAACTATTCTTTCTGATGCCAGAAATAGGCCACTGGTAACCTCTTCATGCCGCTCCCGTGTTCCTCATTATTCTTTTGAGTGTTTTGGGTTTGTTTTGCTCCTTGGCACAAGAGATTTCAGGTCAACTTTGGCTTTCTGTATCACAGTCTTGCACACAGCTCTTTCTCCAAGGAGACCAGGCCCCATTTACAGGGAATTGTAGTCGTAAACCAAGATCCACATGCCAGGTGAGCTCATTGCTATTGGTTGTCATGTGCTGCTCACCCTTTCCGTGGACAGAGCTAGGAAAACAAGCATACAGTCACAGATGCACACGTCCACACACACAATGACAGGTACGCATGCTAATGTTATCCACACACTTACAAATATCTACAGACCTGCTCATCATTAATGTCCAGTTTAAACGCAGCACCACATTTCTCCCCGCTGCACCTCCATCTGTATTCATCGTGCTTCTCTGCTAGTCACAGCTCTGTTCCCAAAGTACCAACACATTTACTCATTTGCTCCATCCTTCAGTAAACAACCTAATTTTTGATTTATGACACTAATACCACAAATCATTTTAAAAACTAAAGGAATAAAACTCCCATCTCCTGATTCTCAGTATTGCCGTGTGCATTTTCTGGACCTGTTTTCCTTTTTTTCTTAATGCTGAGGAGGGTGGGAGGAGATAATGATGGTACTGGTAGTGATCACAGTGGATAACAAAAGAGAGAGGAAGAAAGGTGGGGGGGTCGGTGGGGAAGAGAGGAGAGAAGGAGGGGTAGCTTGAGGAGATAGAGGGTGGGGGCGAAAGAAGAGAGAATGAGGCAGAGCTTTTTCATCATTTAACACTTTCATGTGACTAAAGGCACTAAGTAAGGGTGAGGTGTATAAGAGGGAAGAATTGGGAAGAGAGGAGTCAAAAGAAGCATTTAAAAAGAAAAGGAGAATCTGGTGTTCTGTCTGTTGGACCAAATGCTTTGTTTACTTCAACAAAAAACTACTATGTAATAATACAGTGAAAATAGAGCGAAAGACAGCTGTTTTTTATGAATTACTGATAAGATTTTATCCTGTTTGGGGGGTTCAGTTGCTGTGCTTGGCTTTGATGGTGACATTTCTCAGAGGTGGCATTTGATCCAGCATACATGCTCTACATGGTTGCTCTTAAAATGAGGAATTGATTTATTTTTAAAAGGTTCCCCTGCCTTTGGAAGAGAACCAACTATCTCTTTCAAGTTGGGGAAATGACTTCCTTTGGAGACCTAACCTCTTTCTCACCCCAGGCAGTCACTTGGCCTTTTGTATAGGAGTTGGTTAGCGTGCTGACTCGTGAGGTTCTTTTTCTCCAGTAACTCCCGAACAAGCTGTTTTCCCTGCTGTGAAGTATCCCGATTCCTTTGAAAGAGGGTGACAGAAAAATGAAGACACTCCAGAGCAAGTGTCCCCAGACCTAGTTTTTAGTAACCACCAGAGACTTACAAGCTGGGTAACTCGAGGTGCCTCAAGATCTGAGCTCCAGGGGCGCCTGGGTGGCTCGGATGGTTAAGCATCCGACTTTAGTTCAGGTCATGATCACACAGTTCGTGGGTTCGAGCCCCGCGTTGGGCTCTGTGCTGACAGCTAGCTCAGAGCCTGGAACCTGTTTCAGATTCTGTGTCTCCCTCTCTTTCTGACCCTCCGCTACTCACACTGTCTGTCTGTCTGTCTGTCTGTCTCTCTCTCTCTCTCAGAAATAAATAAAAACAAACATTATAAAAAAAAAATCTGAGCTCTCGCTTTTCACCTGTGACGTGGGGATAAACCATGCTGTGGTTTTTCC
Organism: Hyaena hyaena; assembly: GCF_003009895.1. Lineage (NCBI taxonomy): Eukaryota > Metazoa > Chordata > Mammalia > Carnivora > Hyaenidae > Hyaena > Hyaena hyaena. The sequence goes on along the minus strand of NW_024080840.1, from coordinate 1,350,059 downwards.
TTTCATTGACGTTTTGTGCCCTATCTACTTTCCAGAAAAAGATTTCAGGTGAAGTTAAAAGAAATAACATGAGTCTAACGACTCTGGTAATGTCAGGATTAAGATGAAGATGGTTAGGAAACCAGGGGACGGGTGGAGGAAATACTCATGACACTAGAAACCCAAACTACAAGCAGCTGCTGCAGATGTGAGCGCAAAATTTGCTGTCTCATATGGGAGCCACTAGCCCAGTATGGCTGGTGAGTCCTTCAGCTGTGGTTAGGTTGAAGCAGGTTATGCTGTACTTATAAAATACACACTGGGTTTCAAAAACCTGGTTCACGTACAGTTGGTTATCACAACAGTTTTTTACATTGTTTATATGTTGAAATGATGTTTTGGATATATTAAGATTTTATTAAAATTAATTTTTCTTGTTTCTTTTTATATTTAAATTTTTAAAAATATTTGTTTATTTTTGAGAGAGAGAGAGAGAACAGGGGAGGGGCAGAGAGAGCGAGAGACACAGAATCCAAAGCAGGCTCCAGGCTCTGAGCTGTCAGCATAGAGCCCGACGCGAGGCTTGAACCCACGAGCCATGAAATCATGATCTGAGCTGAAGTTGGATGCTTAACTGAGTCAACCAGGCACCCCTCTTTTTATATTTTTAATGGCTACTAGAAAATTTTAAATTTCAGAAGAGATGTTAACATTACATATTTTCTAAACGTCTTATTATATTTCTCTTAGTGCCGGTCTAATCTGTTTTCATCTAAGGCCAAGGAAAAGAAAGGAGTTTGTTTTATCAGCCCACCATACATTCATCATGAGCTGTGGATTTAAAAGTTTTATATAAACATTTGCCAAAATGGTGGTGCCTTGCTGTAACTCTATAGTCCTTTCTTCCTATTGGAAGAATATTTCTCCCTGTGTCACATATGGAAATTTCTGACTAGCAAAAAGTGTGTGACCTAAAATCTGCTAGTCTATTCCTCACTGGTCATTCATTCATTCAGACATCCACTTAATCAATCCATGAGTTTTATTTAGGCGCTTTGTTGTATCTTCAGAGTATAAGTTATTAGGACTCAGTCCTGCCTAGAAGAATTTAAAGAAGTTGGAAGAGGAGATGAATGTCAGCCATGTAAACCAGTAATTTAGAACACAGCACTGTGGGCCCTGGTCCGCAGCTCTGTGCAAAATGTAACCGGGAAGGGAGAAAGATGACCATGGCTTGGCTTGGCTTTGGGGTGATTCAGATTTGATTATTCCTACTGTTATTCTAAGAAGCTTTGCCAAGTTTATTTAAGGAGATTGAAAGATAGCAAATATAAACATTAAAGTAGTTTCTTATTCGGCCTATGCTTTCAAAAGATCTTTACTGTAAATATTTCTTATTCATCAGATTGGGTCTACTTATCCTCTGAAGTTTAGTCTGTCCATTAAACTGTACCTTGGCCAGACTCCCTCTCTGTAAGAGCAAACATGGGCTACTTGATGAAAAATTTGTCAGAAACCCACCTGGTTGGGGAGAGTTTCCCTTGAGAGTCCCTTGTTTGGATCTATACATCTAATTCTGTGTCCTCTCAGGCAAGGGTGAGTACAAATGATCAAGGGCTTTTTAGTTGAGAATAATTTTTAAGTGGGCCAGACAGCCAGAACCCGATAGCCCAACAGAGTCTATGAGCTTGTCCAACAGAGGACACAGTCAGTGGGTGGAATATGGGCTTGTTTCTCAACTGAAAAAAAGAAAAGCAGAGAGATCATACTTTTACAGGCTGTTTCTTTTGGTTAGGAATATGCTGAAAACTTGGTCATGGTAATGAATCTTCTGAGGAACGTTTCCTTTTTTAAATATTTCTGGCTCTTGGCCTTTGGAGGAGAGCTCTGTGTGGTCTTAACAAGGTTGCCCTGTGGGCTGAAGGCTTATGGGAAGCAGGTTCCTCGTGAGAGCAAGCCTTGTGAAATGAAGATCTGGTTTGTATAGTCTCGAGTGAGCAATCAAATATTTAAGGCTTTTAAAAAAAGTGATAGTGTTTATAAGGGTCCTTGAAAAGAATTTCTGATGGAAGGTGGTGAAAAAGATTTGTTTCCATTACTCAGAGCTTAAGTTGGCAGTGATGGGAATTGTTTAAATTTTCACTTCTCAGATGGAAACCTAACAAAAGTGGGTGTTGAAGCCTGTTGGAATGGGTGATTTGGGGCCAGAAGAAGAAGAGAGGTTGATAGGGTCTTACTGGAGGTGATTTTGTGTACTTGTTTTTATACACACCCCCTCCATTTTCTTCTCCATTGGAATCTGGTCTTCTGGCCAACATGGGGCATAAATACCTTTGTGTGTTTACGCAGTCAAGTTAGGTATTTGTTATATTTCCACAGAACATTTTTGGGAATCAAGGCAGTCACATAGCTTGTGTCCAGAGGAATAGGGAAATGGGAGAGAGACATTACATTGTGTATTCCATAAAAAAAAAAAAAAAAAAGGCAAACGAGCATATACTTCCTGAAGTCTTTTTCATTTAGCCGGTTTCTCTGTATTTCTGTGGGAAGTGTGGTTGATGGTTTTGAAATCACTGACACTTGTACAGAAGTCGATGATTAAGTAGGAAAGGGTTGGTCAGGTGCCTCCCTTCTGAGCTCCTTACCTTTTGCATTTTCATCTCTAAAATTCCTTGGGGATCAACCCATGAGGACTGGTTTTCCTCATACCCCACGGGGCACAGTTGGTCAGCCTGTGAGGACTGGCATTTAGCACAGGTGCTGCCAAGTTTGTTCATTAAGATGAAATGAGGACTTCTGCTTCCAGAAAGTTGGAATAGTGGTCCTTTTTTCTATTCCTCCTGCTAAGTACAGCAAAAAGCCCTGGATGTCATATGTAAAACAAACAAAAGAAAAATGGAGAGGAAAAGGAAGTCTGGCAGGGACCTCAGGGCCCAAGGAAAAACCAAGGGGGGAGTTCTTGGGTTTCCGTACTGCCTCAAATGTTCCAGACTTGGAGTTGAAGATGCCAGTAACTTGGCAACATGACCAGATCAAACAAAAACAAAAATCCCTGCTTTCTCTGGCCAAAGGACCAGGAAAAGGCATCCTGGCAAGACAGAAAACTTCTAAACAATGGCCACTCTACTCCAGCCAAATACATTTTTTAAAAACCTGGGGCTTGGGGCTCCTGGGTGGCTCAGTCAGTTAAGTGTCCAACTTTGGCTCAGGTCATCATCTTGAGGTCTATGAGTTTGAGCCCTGTGTTGGGCTGTGTGTTGATAGTTCAGAGCCTGGATCCTACTTTGGATTCTGTGTCTCCCTCTCTTTCTGCCCTTCCCTTCTTCCCTCCCTCCCTCCCTCTCTCAAAAATCATCATTAAAAAACAAAACCACCCTGTGGCTTATCCTACCTATGCCAACTAAGGCCCAGAGGGGAACTACATGTCCGCCTCACCAGGCTATAACAGGATGCCCAAACTCCCTTGCTGGGACAGTTCAGAGACAGTCAGGACTTAAATCCCCACAGGGAGATAATGAGGAGCGTTCCTTCTTACACCGGGTTGATGTCAGAGGAAGCAAGTGGAGGGTCGGGACTTTGCTACCCAAAGGTGTTTGAAGGGTACCCAGGATTTGTTTTAATCAGGTGTGGTAAAGCACGCAGACATGGAAATAACTATCATGAAGGGCGATGGTTATACTGACGGCTCCCTAGAAATAGGAAGCGTGGTGCACCCACCATGCAGGACCACATGGAAAGCACCACAGTGGGTCAGGAGGCAGAAGGAGCTGGAGAAAACTTGGGCAAGAGCCTTTCTTATGGTTTCCATGCGAAGGAAGGAACAGGTGAGTCCAGGTAAGCAGGCTTAGGATTGGCTAGTTTGAACAGTTTCAGCAGGTTTTGTTCTGCGTTCTCTGACGTCTGGAATAGGAGCAGAAGAAGAGTGGCTTAGAGTATAAGAGCCCAATAAAGGAGGTGGTTGTGGATCCGAGCTCTGGATTGCTTGGTTTGTGTATGAAAGGTGCTCCTGTTAAATTTACTCTCTCTAGGAATTGGCTAGCCCTGGGAGAAGTTGTCCCTCCAGGGTCAGCAAGGCACCAAGAGGTCAAAGCATCAGAAAGTCATGGTTAATAGAGGGAGTTAAAAAGATCCCCCTCACTCACCCCCATGGGTGGTATCAGTGGCGAGCACATGGGGAAGAGAAATGAGGCTCTCCCCAGTGGAAAAGGGTCACCGGAGGTCAGGAGGAAGCTGGGACTCCGGTCCTCACCCAGCAGTATCAGGGAGATCTGGCCACCTGTTGCCAGAGCAGGGTAAGCCCATTGAAACAAAATTCAGAGTTAGATCATATAAGAGCCAAAATTTCCAGGTTCACTAAAAATCGCTCATTATGCCAAGTATCTGGATGATCTCAAACTGATAAAGATAATTTATGCCGACAGCAAATGACTGAGATGTTTGTATTACAGGGAAAGATTTTAAAGCTGCTATGATCAGAGTCTTGCAACAATAAGCAATTATAAACACGCTAGAAACAAAGTCACAACAGCGATGACAAAAATAAAAGATTTAAGGAACTAGATGGAAATTTCAGGATGACCAAATACAGTAACCAAAATGGAATGCTTAGTGATAAGCTCTACCACAGAACAGAGGAGACAAGTGGCTCAGTGGGTTAAGCATCTGACTTTGGCTCAGGTCATGATCTCACTGTTCATGAGTTCAAGCCCTGCATCGGGCTCTGTGTTGACAGCTCAGAGCCTGGAGCCCGCTTTGGATTGTGTCTTCCTCTGTCTTTGTCCCTCTCCTGCTCATGCTCTGTCTTTCTCTGCCTCAAAAATAAATAAACATTGGGACGCCTCAGTGGCTGAGTCAGTTAAGCATCTGACTTTGGTTCAGGTCATGATCTCACAGTTTCTTGATTTGGAGCCCCGCATTGGGCTCTGTGCTGACAGCTTGACAGCTTGGAGCCTGGAGACTGCTTTGGATTCTGTGTTTCCTTCTCTGCCCCTCTCCCTCCCTCCCTCCCTCCCTCCCTCCCTCTCTCTCTCTCTCTCTCAAAACTGCATAAATGCTTTAAAATTTTTTAAAATAAAGGTTAAAAAGTTTTGAAATTAGAAAATGGGCAAAAGATACCCTGAGACATTTCAGTGAAGAAGATAGATGGATGGCAGATAAGCCCATGAACTAGTGCTCACTGTCATGAGCCATTAGGGAGATGCAAATGAATATCACACTGAGATCTCTCTCTATGCCAATCGGAATGGTTACCATAAAAAGTAGTGACAATCTCAAATGCTAGGGAAAATGTGGAGAAACTGGATAACTCATAAACTGCTGGGAACATACAGTGGGACCCTGGAGAACAGTTGGGAAGTGTCGTAAATTGCACATGCAACTACCATCCAACCCAGTGGTTACACTCCTGGACATTTATCCCAAAGAACTGAAAACTATGCTCACACAAAAGGCCTTACACAAATGTTGATAGCCACTTTATTTGTAAGAGTGCCATACTGGAATGAATCCAGATAATTTTCTCACAAGTGAATGGTTAACTCTGGTGCATGCATACCATGGAATACTACTCAGCAATAAATAAGTATGAGCCATTGATAGGTGGAGTGAATAAAGCCAATCCCAAGAGGTTACATCCTATATGATTCCATTTATATGATATTCTTGAACTGACAAACTCATAGAAATAGAGAACAGATGAATGGTTGCCAGGAGTTATGGATGGAATAGGGGTGGAATGTGTTTGTGGTTATAAAAGGACAACATGAAGGACTTTTGTGATGGTAGAAATGTTCTACCTTGGCTGTAATAGTATTGATATCCTGGTTGTTGGAGGAATCTGGGTAAAGGGTACACAGGGTCCTCCTGTATTATTATTTTTCATAACTGCTTGTGAATCTATAATTCTATCAAAAGTTTAAATTTAAAAATGGTTGTATAGGGGTGCCTGGGTGGCTTCATTAAGCATCCGACTTCAGCTCCGGTGATGATCTCACGGTTTGTGAATTCGAGCCCCACGTCCGACTCTGTTCTGACGGCTCAGAGCCTGGAGCCTGTCTTCAGATTCTGTGTCTCCCTCTCTCGCTGTCCCTCCCCTGCTCATGCTCACTCACTCTCGTGCTCTCTCTCTCTCTCTCTCTCAAAAATAAAAAACATAAATTTTAAAAATAAATAAAAATGGTTATATATCCTATGCCTCATAAGTTCACTCCCAAAATTCATCCTAAAGAGATAACCAGAGATTTGCACAAAGATTCTAGATCCTAAATATTTAACAGGAGAAAGATTAAATTATGTCACATCTGTGTTTAAATATTTTGTAATCATCAAGAACTGTATGCCAGGGGATTAATTTTACTTTTGTATTTGTTATGTGGGGTATATGTTATATGGTCTGTTTTGTATGTGTATCTCACTTTCCCATAGACCAAAAACATTTATAAATTTAAATTTATTTAATAACATGGTCAGATGTATACAGTCTAGATAGAAAAAAAAAACCAACTATACTCCGTTCTTAGCAATATGGTCATGAGTTTTTTTTAAAGTAACATATAAACTATGAAAAACTGAAGGAGGCTTCTGAAAATGCTAACAGTGGACATCTCTGGTGTTAAAGTGCTCATATTTCTGAATCATTCTTATGGTCTTTTCCAGAATTCTAAAAATGAACTTTTATAATTATAAAAAATGGCATGAGCTTTCAAAATCAGGAAAAATACAAATGTTACTCAACAGACCAGGAGTCTGAAGGGGATGCTTAAAGGTGGCGAGGCTCAAGGCCTCAGGTTAGTCACCTGGCTAAATTACTTACCCTTCCCTTTATATCATCTTATGTTTCAAGTATGTTTGTGGAATTCCTCACATAGTAGCATTTTGCCTATTATCATCTCCAATCTAGAACATACTTGACATTTGCTCCCTCACATCAGGCCAAAGTGCCAGAAAATTCCACTCATGTAATTCCTCACAGCTGTTAGCGTTTCTCTGCCAGCTTGCGGGTTAAAAAAAATTTTTTTAACGTTTATTAATTTTTGAGAGATGGATCATGAGCAGGGAAGGGGCAGAGAGAGGAGACACTGAATCTGAGGCAGGCTCCAAGCTCTGAGCTGTCAGCACAGAGCCGGATGTGGGGCTTGAACTCATGAATCGCTAGATCATGACCTGAGCCGAAAGTGGACGCTCAACTGGCTGAGCCACCCAGGTGCCCCCAGGTTGTAGATTTTTGTATGTATTATCCAGTCTACTGGATATTTGTGTGTGCTGGAAGCTTGATAGATGAGGAGGAGTGAGGAGGTGAAGGAAGGCAAGAACTGATACCCACTCACTGCCTGTGGTCTTTCCTCCTTGATCCTCGGAACTGTACCACGGAAAACCAGGAGGATCAGAGAAGCCCATAACTGCCTCTGAGATCAGTCACTGTGTCGTGGGAAAGGCTAAGCTCACAACAACCATCAGTGTATGGCAGTCTGGTGGCAATGAGACCAAGATGAAGATTCATTATGGCATTGTCTCAGAGTTCATTGAATAATGAACTATTATTCAATTTTTTTTAATCTTTTTTTTTAATGTTTACTTATTTATTTCTGAGAGAGAGAGAGAGAGAGGCAGCCTGAGCAGGGGAGGGTCAGAGAGAGGAGGAGATACAGAATCGGAAGCAGGCTTCAGGCTCTGAGCTAGCTGTCAGCACAGAGCCGGACGTGGGGCTCGAATCCATGAACCATGAGATTGTGACCTGAGGTGAAGTCGGACGCGTAACCAACTGAGCCACTCAGGTGCCCCTATTCGATTTTTTTAATGTTTGTTTTTGACAGCAAAAGAATGAGCAGGAGAGAGGCAGAGAGAGAGGGAGACAGGATCAGAAATGGGCCCTATGCTGGTAGCAGGAGAGCCAGATGCAGGGCTGGAACTCACAAATTGCGAGATGATGTCCTGAGCCGAAGCTGGATGCTTAACCAACTGAGCAGCCCAGGCCCCCCTATTTTTCAAAACCTTTATCTTAAAGAGGTATAAGTGTGTTCCATGCTCATTACACACTAGGCATCCTACTGAACACTTCCACACACGTTAAATCATGTGATCTCTGTGTGACCCTAGGAGGCGGATCCTAGAAGCTATTCATTCACTAACCATACTGTATGTTGACTTCCCACAATGGGCCTGGCCCCATTGAAGGTATGTGTTAGGTTAGTGATGACAATAGACCCAAATCCTTGTCCTGGTCCAACTTGTGTTCATTTGGGTTATTTTGCAGATGAGAATCTGAGAAGCCAAGAGGTGAGGTGTTTTGCCATGACAAGTTAGTGGCAATGCCTGTATTTGACCCCAGACAGCCCAGCTTCAGAGGCTGAGGGGTTGGTCACCATCACAGGAACATTTCCAGGTATAGCAGTCCAAGTACTGGTGTTTACATGGGGTGATTCTGGCTACCATTGTCCTGCTCATTTGTGTTGCCAAATGAGAATTGCACCTGGTAGTTGTTTGTATGCTTTATAGATCGTAAATTTGTGTATAGATGTGTCAGATCATAAATAAATCTATGAGAAGTTGAAATTATCCACTTTTTATTGAGCACCTATTGCATGTCAGTCCCATGCTTCCTCTTCTCAAGAAGTTCACAGTTTGGAGAAGGCAAGTGAGCCACTAATGATTACACAGTTGTGAAATCCTCTAATAGGGTCAAGTTGAAGGTGCCAAGGGGGCGTGCCAAAGATAGACAGACAGCCTTGGTGGGCTGCCAGCTCAGGAGTGTGGTGTCTTTGTTTTATAGATAGGTAAATGAATGAGCTCTGAGTGGCTGAATGTCCTGCCCAGGGTGATGTTGCTAGGAGACGGGAGGGGGGTAGGGGGGCTATGGTTTGAAACCAGCATTTCTGATTGTTTGTCTAGAGTAGTCTTTGTCTCTCCTAATGTGTGATTTCTGGAGCATCCACTTCAGGCCCAGATTAGCTTCTGGACAGATGAGGAGCCAAAGGGTAGACCCAGTTAGGTCTTTCCTCCACCTCTTAAGTTCTAAGCCAGCTGTAAAGGTCTGGAGTTAGAGACAAGGTCAGTAGGCTGTATCATTCATGCCACCCTCACTCAGTAAAGTCCAAGGTGGAGAACTTTTTTTAAGGATCATCGGAAAGAAAGAATATTCTATTAGCAGTGTTTGCCAAGGAGATACAAATTCCAAATAAGAAAAATGGGTGGGTTATTTTTGGAAAGGAAGAGAAGAATATGAAATGAAGATCTCCCTAGGATGCTTCTATGTAATATTAAGACCTAAAACAAATACCGTAAGATATTAAAATTAGACAAAACAGGATAGCAGGTACAAAAAATTTTGTTATTTTATTCATTATGCCTTTCTGTTTGCTCGAAACATCACATTAAAAACATAAAGCCTACTATGAATGGGGCATAAAATATGGATTAATCCCAACCCATAGTGAGCACTTTACTGATCGTCAATACTCTTGACCTTTCCTATACAGATTCATTGTTAACTCTAAGGTCTAGTTCAAATGTCACCTCCTCCCTGAAAACATGAGGTTCCCCTTTATGGCTACCAGAATGTGGCCATGAATTCCTACCATGCAAATTAGTACCTCTTCCTTGGCAGAATCAGGCCACCCCTCCTCTATACTGTCTTGTTTAACTCTGTGCTCCAGATGGCCCGCAAACCTGGGCATGGCACAGAAAATTGCCTATCAGTTTGCTAAATGAAAGAATGAATCTTGGGGCCAGAAGTGGAAGCAAATTGTTCAGTAGTTTGAGCTCTGAGAGTTTCAAATTTTACTTCCTTGAGTGGGTCACTGTAGCTGACTCTTGTCAATGTAAAGTGTGGAATCATAGAGGGAACGTGTGTTAAGAACACAGTCCCAGGACCAGCAGTGAGGTTGAAGGAGGTGATGTAGTCAAAGGCATTGAACCTCTTTTAGATGGGAGAGCGCCTTTGCTGCCATTTCTCTTGCCAGACCAAAGAGAGTGCTGAGGAACATCTCAGGCGTTAGAGTGTCCTTAACATTTTATAAATCTGAGCGGTGTCTGGGTGGCTTAGTTGGTTGAGTGTCTGACTTTGGCTCAAGTCATGATCTTTTGTTTATGGGTTTGAGCCCCCCATGAGGCTCTGTGCTGACAGCTCAGAGCCTCGAGCCTCCTTGGGATTCTGTGTCTCCCTCTGCCCTTCCCCCACTAGTGTGCTTGCTCACTCTCTGTCTCTCTCAAAAATAAAAACATACATTAAAACAATTAATAATTTTTTAAATAAATCTGAGCTCTGAATAAGCAGAGCATTCTAGGCAAAGCTCTTCTTGAAGGAACTTAGTGAAAGTGGTTGGAGAAAGACTGTTATATCCTGTGAAACTTGACCTGCAGATTTCAGTGGATCAATCAAGGGGAAAGTAACCTAGGCAGCATTCATTCTTTGATCGTGCAGGCATGATTCCATAAAAGTTTCTTAAAAGTCAAAACTGTTTCAAAAATGGTACTTTTCCACTATCATGATTTGAAATGTCATTATTTGCCAAAGGAAGGAAAAACAGTAAATTCCTTCCCTGTTTACTCATCTTCAGAGGATACAATCAAAGGTTCCAAGAAGAATGAGATCTCCTACCTCCCCCAGAGCACTTCCCAATGTAGGAGGGGTCCTGGGTGATGCTCCTGCTTGCATGGGGATCCAATTCATACACAGCAAGTATCATGCACATCCTCCATCCCTTTCACGAAACATTATCCTTTCTGGGAAGAAAGCCAACTGATTATGAATATGATTTTTAATTGTTTAATAGAGCAAGAAGCCTTTCTTTTATGTTCAGCTAAGTTATTTCAGAGCAACTTGTTTTTAAAGAAATAGAGTAAAAAACAGTTGAGGTCTCTTTAATATGTTTTCCCCTTCACATTTGTTTTATTTTTTCGTCCTATAATCTAGTGGATTTCTCAGAGAGCCTAAAAGCATGGAGCATCCTGGTTTTTTCTTACAAAATACTCTAAATATGTAGCAAATTATAGAGAATATAATGAATGCCACTGTGTCCACTTTGTTAAAACCTGTAGCTGTATTTGCTACATGGTCAGAGAGAGTAATATTAGCTGCTGTAACAAACAACCCCTCAACACAAAAGAAGTTTATTTCTTGTTCGTATAATATCCAGGGATCCAGTCACTGTGGCACAGAGGGCTAATTGGCCAAGAAGTCACCTTCCCACATCTTTATATTACTGTTGGTGAGAAGAATTCATTCTTGGCTAATGAGAAACTGTTTCCAGATTTCGGGAGATTCCTGCCCCCCCCGCCCCCCCGCCCCCCACTCTCTCTAAAGCAGCCTACTCACTGTGTAGCAGGCTGAGATCTTACGTAGTTCTTCCTTTGGTGAAACCTAAGTCCCTAGTGAATCTGAGCCACATTTCCTTGTATTCTGTTTTCTAAGCAATGCAGAAGTTTCCAGTATTTATAAAAACAACTTTAAAAATTTGAAAGCCCTTTCTTCTGTCTTTCACTTTCATGTTGAAAGCCAAACACCTCCAATTCAATATTTGCTTGTAGATCTAAATTTCCAGCTCTTTTAAATCAGAATTTCCCAAAGCGTGGTCCTCAAATGGAATTGAAATAAATGTTAAATCTAAAATGGTCAAATGTTTTTGAGAAATACTGTGCTAGAAAAAGTAAAACTGGTTTCTTTTTTTTGAGGACATCTTGGCAGCCCTGATCCACTAACAGGCATTGTGAGCGGTTGGAAATAAACTCTGCCGTGTTTCCCGAACACTTTTTGGTGGTGGAATTTTCCTTTAGAGAAGCAGGATTGGCAGAAGGTTTAAGAGACTGTGTTCTAAGAGACAGTGCTTGAAGCCTTTTACTTTTTTCTCTGATTCTTCCAAATTATCCATTCCCCTTTTACATAGTGATCTTGGTGTCCAAGATGGTGTCAGCTAGGTTTTTTGGCTTTAGTATTAATGAGCAGCAGAGCCCTGTCTGGTTTGTTTAGCACAGTGGTGTTCATAATGACAACGACTCTGTAAGATGGTGAGACCTGGATACACCTTCTGAAACTCTAAAGGAAGATTAGGTCACGCTCAGGAGGGCTTGAGTGTTAGGTGCTTCTCATTGTTTTAAAATCAGCAATTCATAAATGGCTAACACTGCAATTGCATACTTGCCACAATTTATAATTAACCACAATATCTTAGTATTTCAAGCTCCCTCAACTGCTTAAGTATTTGTATTTTTTAAATTGGAATAAAAGTATATGCTATGTTCAAAATTGTATACTGCAAGACTTAAAATGAAAAGAGCAGTCCCTGTCCTTATCTGATTCAAACTACCCAGAAATGATCACTTTCAGAGTTTCAACTATTTATTTTGTTAATCATCTCTGTATTTTGAATGTTTAATATTACACTTTTATTTACTTTTTATTATAGAAACAATTTATGTCTGTTCTCAGCACACACACACGCACACACACACACACACACACACACACACACACACTTTCTTTTGTTATATAACAGTTTGTGGTAAAATCAGTTATCACTTTTATGATTATTGTTCACAATTTGACCATTTTTTTTTTTTTTTTTTTGCCATGATTACATTTTCCTTTTGGACACATTTAAATTTCTTAAAGATCATTTTATGTGCCGATCCTTAGTACATTTGTTAACTTTTAGACAAACTTACAAAATCCCTTTTAATGTGTGATAAGACAAACTATATCATCCATTCCATTTTCCTCCATTGGATACAGTTTACTTGAAGCCCTTGATCTTCCTGCTCAAAATGGATTGACTATTCTCATGGTAAGTTACACAACTCAGATCATGAGGCTTCCCCTTCCGTTTGCAGCGCCTGTGTTCCAGGTGATATTTCTTCTTTCTGGTTCACTACTTGTTTTCCTGGAGCACATCCTTCAATAGCATCCTAAGAAAAGGAGCATGAGATTTGGCCTTTTTTCCTCCTATTTTTAAATCTGTGAAATGATTCTTTTTTTCCCCTACCTTTATGCTTGTTTGGCATTTGAGTATTGAATTCTAGGTTGAAAGTCACCTTCAGATTTTGAAGGCATTATTCTTTAGTCCTTTAGCCAGAATTTGTTTTTTGAAAATTAAATGCCATTCTGATTCTTGATTCTTTGCACAAGATGTTCTTTCTCAAAGAATTTCTTATCTTTTTATCCTTTCTGTTATTGACATGGGTATTTTCTATGCATTTTGCTGGGAGCTCTGGAGTGCTTTCAGAAAATTTATGTGTTTTATAAATAAACATACTTATGTTATGTTATATTATGTTATTATATAAGACTCCTTTGGACTAGTCTCTCCACTTTTTCTGTCTCACTTTCTGAACTCCTGTCAGCCAGATATTAGAATGTGTGGATGATCCTCTAATTTTCTTATTTCTAATATCTACATCTTTCTCTTTTATTCTGTATTTGGAAATTATTTCCACTGTTGAATTTTTTTAAAAATTTCTGCTTGCTCTCCAAGTGTTCCTTTTTTACAGCACCCTGCTCTTGCTTCAGATTGTTCTTTTATTCCTAAAGATATTATTATAAGGTTTTAGAAATTGTTCTGTTCTGTGTGCTGTCTCTGTTTTCTCCCAAGTTACTTCCTTCTCTTTTTATCTTTCTGTTTTATGTTGGAGATTGTCTTTAACTCTTAACCTTTGACTGTTCTTTTTTAAGGGTGAAGCACTGTAAAGGATCATAGAAGGTTCTGTGTTACGGATGGGTGACAAGATGGTAGACTGCTTTGTTACGGAGTTTCAAATGCCTGTAATTATAGGGTTTTTTTTGGGGGGGGGGAGGTCTATTTTTCCAGAGGGAAATGTTCAGATCTCAAGTATGGCTGCCATATTCCAAGCAAGAGAATGAGGCTGGGGGGCTCACCACTCAGTACATAGTCTTTTACCCAATTATCTGTTTTCAAAATACACCTGCTCCTCAAACTATACTTGGTGCCCCTGTCGCCTGGTTAAGGGAGAAAACTCTAGATTTCTGGCAAGGTAGGATGGGGAATGCAGCTGTTACTCATATAGACTTTGCATTTGCTAACCCACTGCTTTTAACCCACTCCACCTCCATTTTAGCTTTTTTTTTTTTAAGTTTATGTATTTTGAGAGAAACAGAGAGTGTGAGTGGGGGAGGGGCAGAGAGAGAGAGGGAGAATCTTAAGCAGGTTCTGTGCTGTCAGCTTAGAGCCCCAAAGGGGCTCAAGCTCATGAAACTGTAGGATAATGACCTGAGCTGAAATCAAGAGTCAGGAGCTCAGCTGACTGAGGAACCCAGGTGCCCCAAGGGCACCACCTTTTTAAATGGTGGGCCTCTTGGGAGCCTCTGAGGTGTTTCTGAGGTATAAATCAGCTAGCTGCTTTTGGATGTCTTTCTCCACAGAAGACAGGAAGTTTTGGCTTTCTCTACTGTTAAGTGCTTAGTACTCAGTCATTTGCTGTCTGCTTCTCATTTCCATGATTTTTCTTGTTTCCTCTCCACAACATCTCCAATGCATTTTGTCCCTTTTAGTTGACAGGGTTTAAAAAAGAAAAGATTACTATTCTGTCATTTTAGTAAGATTTTAGGAGAGGGCATGTGTGTACAGTTCAAGATGTATTCTGGACTGAATTCATAATTTAATATATTCATAACTGAATTCTCTCAAGATTTGTATGTTGAAGCTCTAACACTTAGTGTGACTCTATTTGGAGGTAGGACCTTTAAAGAGGTATTTAAGGGGTTCCTAGGTGACTCAGTCGGTTAAGTGTCTGACTTCAGCTCAAGTCATGATCTCATGGTTTCGTAAGTTTGAGCCCCACACCAGGCTCTGTGCTGACAGCTTGGAGCCTAGAACCTGCTTTGGATTCTGTGTCTCCCTCTCTCTCTGCCCCTCCCCTGCTTCACACTCAGTCTCACTCTCTTCCTCTCAAAAATAAGTAAACATTAAAAAAATAAGCATTTAAGGCTAAATGAGGTCATAAGGGTGAAGACTAATCCAATATGACTGTTGTCCTTAAAGAAGGAAAATGGATACCCGGAGGGTGTGCCCAGGGGATAGGCCATGTGAAGACACAGTGACAAGGCCTCCCAATGCAAGCCAAGAAGAGAGGCTTCAGGAGAAAGCATACTTGACAACATATTGATCTTAGACTTTCAACCTCTAGACCTGTGAGAAAATAAATTGTTGTTGATGCCACTCTGCCTGAGTTATTTTGTTATAGCAGTGCAAGCAAACTAATACCCATTTAAGAGGAAGTTGAGCTCACGTTCTTTCTACACTGTCTCTTTGACATTGACATCTTCATTTATGCAGTGGTTTCCTCTCCAAATGTGAAATCCTCTATACTACTTTGTGTGAACTTTATTATTCTCTGTGTGAATTATTTGGGTTTCATTCATTCAAAAAATGATGAATCATCAATTAGACTGTGCTCTTTGGTTACCCAGAGAGAAAAAGATATCGTTTCCTGTTCTCAAAGGGCCTCCTCCTCATTTATAGAGGTGGTAATGCCAGTTTTCAGAATACTTCCACCTCTGCTATTTTAAAGTATCAAAACAGGTGTTTTTGTTGGTAAAATTTAGTCATTTCAGTGTTTTTAAAAATCTCAAATCTGAAGAATTCCCCTGAGGTGTTGGATGCTACAAATTCTTTCATTTCTAAACTATGCTGACCACTCCCTCCTCTGCTTCAAGAACCCTTCTGAGCCAAATTACCATATGAATTCCCATTTCCCCAAATTACTTAGAAGGTGGATGTCTCTTTTTCCCAGTTCTTGGTCATGTGTGTTTCTGCCAAGCTGATTTGGTTCTCAAAGATTCAAGCTAGAGTGCCCCACTTGGGGTTTTAAGGGCCTCACAGGATATGCCTAGAAGAGCCTGAACCAGAGCCCCAGAATCTCCTGCCCCATGTGCTGAGCTGCTCATAGGAATCCCTTCTCCAAGTGCGTCTAGTGGATAAGGGCAGCACACACAATCTGAGGCCCACAGGCATTGTACAGGGGACCTGAGAGCATGTTCTGTCCCCTTTAACTGTGTGCCCCAGATGTTCTACTTGCCTCAGCCTGGGACCATGTGAGGGAACGAATGAGGTGTGTTGAGAGTTAGTAGAACTAACAGGAAAGGGAGTGTGCAGGCTCAGTTCTCCCCCACTTCCCTTGGAGTCAGACCACTCACAACTCCTAGGCCAGATTCTTTCCTTTTACTGAAGGGCCAGAGCCATTTCCTAGGCTTTCTCTACCATTCTCCTGAGCCCCATGGCCCCAGGATACATCTTAGGTGGTGCAAATAAATACTTAAGTACAGATATTATCATTTAGCCTTGATATTGCAGGAACTATAATCCACTTAAGCCTTTTCAAACTCTGGTCTTAGGGACCAAAATTTCTTTAATGAGAGCAACAAGTTTCTATTTAGTTCTTATAAAAACCAAACCTGACCAGAGCTATGCGGTGAGCAAATTCCTTTGCATAACGATGTTGGAGAAGAGGGTTTATATCAATACTTTGTCTTCCAGTTCAGACACTGTTCTTGTTTTGTTTTTCCACTATTAGGATGTGACTTGCCATCACTTGGGAATAGTGAGCAACTGGTAAATTGTCCATTGCCACTGCACTTGTATCAGCACAAACAGCTGCCAGGTGAAGGTCACTCCAACCTCTTTGGAGTACAGCAGCAGTCCTCAAACTTCAGAATCACCTGGGGCACCTGTAATAACAGATTGTTAGATCCTACCCTCAGACGTTCTGATTTTGGAGATTGGGGTGGGGTAGGAGAATCTGATTTTTTTTTTTTTAAACAAGTGTTCAGGTGATAAAGATGCTCCTGGTGTGAAGTACACCTTGAGAATTTCTGGAATAGAATAGTCATTCTGACCCATGTCTTGAATTTAGAGCTGAACAGCCGAGAAGGAGGAATGTACGTAAGAATGATGTCCTCCTGTTGAATGAGTCTGAATTAATGCTTCAACTGCTTTTCCCATGGTCCAGAATTTCACACCTCCCTATCATCTGTCTCTTCTTGCTCCTCTTTCTAAACTACTACTTAAAATTTTTATTCCTTTATTAAGGTATAATTCATATACCATGCAGTTCACCCCTCCAAAGTAAGTGTATCATTAAATGCTTTTTTAGAAAATTATTGTCCCCCATGAAAGAAACCCTGCTCCCCTCACTACTTCCCAGCCAGTTCTAGAAAACCACTGATCCACTTTCTGTCTCTGTACCTTTGACTATGTGGACATTTCATATAAGACAGAATCATACAGTATGTGGCCTTTTGTGACTGGCATCTTTCACTTAGCGTAATGGTATTAAGATTTATCCATGTTAAAGCATGTGTCTGTACTTACTTGTTTTTATTGCCAAATAATATTCTGTTGTATGGATATACCACATTTTGTTTATCCATTTGTCAATTGATGTGTATTTGAGTTGTTTCCACTTTTTGGCTATTATGAATAATGCTTCAGTGAGCATTCATGAACATATATTTTGTGTACATATATCTTATATTCTCTTTTGTATATACCTAGTAGTGGCATTGCTGGGTCAGAGAGTAATTCTGTGTTTAACTAGGTGAGAGAATGCTAAAATGTTTTTCAAAGTGTTGCATGGTTTTCCAGTCCCACCAATAATGTATGAGGGTTTCTCTTTCTCTATATCCTCGCCAACGCATGTTATTTTCTGTCTTTTTGAATGTACCAATCATAGTGGGTATAAGACATATCTCTTTGGTTTTCATTTGTATTTTCCTCATGGCCCACGATGTTGAACATCTTTTCATGTGCTTATCAATTATTTGTGTATCTTCTCTGCTGAAATGTCTATTCAAATCCTTTGTTCATTTTTGAGTTGCTCATCTTTTTATTACTGAACCTTTAAGAGGTCTTTATTCTGAGTAGAAGTCCCTCATCAAATATATGATTTAAAAATGTCCCATCCCATTATGTGGGTTTTTTTTTTCACTTTCTGGATAGTGTCCTTTCAAGCACAGAAGTTTAACTTTTTTGTAATCCAATTTACCTATTATACTTTCTTCTGTTGTTTTGCTTTCCATGTCATATCTCAGAATCTATTACCTAATCAAAGGTCACAGAGATGTACTCCTGTGCTTTCTTCTAAATGGTTTATAGTTTTAGCTCTTATGTCTACATTGATATATCTTGAGTTAATCTTTATATATTGGGTGAGATGAAGATCCAGCTTCATTCTGTTGCATGTTGGTATCCAGTGGTCTCAATACAATTTGTTGAATAGACTGTTCTTTTACCATTGAATTGTCCTGGCAGCTTTGTTTAAAAAACAAAACAAAACAAAACAAAACAAAACCCAGTGACTGTAAATACAAAGATTTATTTCTGGGCTCTCTGTCAATAACTATGTCTATCCTTATGACAGTACCACACCGTCTTGATGACTATAGTTCTGTAGTAAGTTTTAAAATTAGGAATTGCTCTTTTTAAAGATTATTTTGGTGATTCTGGGTCTCTTACACTTTGATACGAATTTTAGCATTAGTTTGTCAATTTTTATGGGGAAAAAAAAGCCAACAAATACCAAAAGCCAATGGGCACTTGGTAGGGATTATATTGACTATGTAGATCAATTTGGAGAATATTGTCATCTTAAAAAAATGAAGTCTTCAGATGCATAAGTAAGAGACACCTTCCCATTCATTTAGGTCTGTAATTTCTTCCAACAACCTTTTGTAGTTTTTGATAGAGATCTTACACTTTTATTAAATTATTCTTAAGTATTTTATTTTTGATCCTGTTGCAAATGGAATTCCGAATTTTATTTTTGAAATGTTGGTGGCTAATGTATAAAAATACAATTGATTCTTTAATATTGATCTTGTATCCTACATCCTTGTCGAACTTATTTATTCTCATAATTTTTAAATATATTCCTTAGGGTTTACTACATGCAAGATCATGTCTTCTATTTCTTCCCTTTCAGCCTAGATGCTTTCTATTGTTTTAAGTTTATTTTGTTTATTTAAGTTTATTTTATTTGTTTTAACTTATTTTGAGCAAGAAAGAGAGCATGCAAGTTAGGGCGGGGCAGAGGGGAGATGGAGGGAGGGAGAAGAAGGCGGAGAGGGGGAGAGGGGAGAGAGAGAGAGAGAGAGAGAGAGAGAGAATGAATGAATGAATGAATGAATATCCCTCTGCACTGACAGTGCAGAGCCCAGTGCAGGGCTTGAACTCATGAATCATGAGACTATGACCTGAGCCAACAAGAGTTGAACGTATAACCAACAGTCCGACCCAGGTGCCCCTCTATTTTCTTGTTGTTATTGTTGTTGTTGTTGCCTAGTTTTCCTGGCCAGTATCTCCAGTAGAGTTTTTTGTTAGAAGGTAAGGGATCAGGGGGTGCCTGGGTGGCTTAGTCGGTTAAGCGTCTGACTTTCACTTAGGTCATGATCTCGCGGTTCGTGGGTTCGAGCCCTGCGTCGGGCTCTGTGCTGACTGCCAGCTCAGAGCCTGGAGCCTGTTTCAGTCTGTGACTCCCTCTCTCTCTGACCCTCCCCTGCTCTCTCGCGCTCGCTCTCTCTCTCTCTCAACAATAAATAAAACATTAAAAAAATAAGAAGAAGGTAAGGGATCAGAAATGTAGTCCTGCATCACTATGGTTGAGGCCATGCCATGGAAGATTCAATGAATAGAGAAGAGCTTTGTGAAACTGGGACGAGCATGGTTCCACTCGACACACCTTCCCAGGACAACATTTCAAAACCTTTCACAACAGAAAAATACTGATGTGTTGCCATCCCTCTTTATCAGTGGAGGTTCTAGTGCACAGATTTGCAAGGGTTTTTGAATCTGTAAATTTCGGGGACAGTGTGGACAGCAGTGCTGATGTTAAGCCACACAGAGTTGAGTCCACTTGGACAACCACTGCTCGATTCAGCACTTTGTCAAAACCCAGAATAAGACAAATCCAATTCCAGTACCACTGGCCAGTAATAATAATTTTATTACTGGGGTGATTTGGGTGGAGAAAGAGCCCTACAAATAATTCTGATAGACTACATCTTACTGATGCAGTTGGCACATAGATTACCTTTTATGTATTTGTTTACACTTGCTCATAATAATTTTCTGGTGGTGTACTTTCTCCTCTATTTTACTTGAGAACAGAGACATTTCTATTACCTTTCCAAACACCTGGTGTGATGTGGTGTGCAGACTTCACGGATAGTGCGTCCCAGCTCATGTATGACTCGAGTGATTGATTTGCCACCGTTACGACCAGCCTGGCTTTTCTCCTATGCTTTCATCTTCTCTTCTGAGCATCTCCCCTAAAATGTATCCCTAGAATCTCGGTCTGTAGCAAACTGACCCGCTACTGCCCCTGCTCAGACTGCTCTTCCTCTAAGATTTCAAGCTTCTCATGATGGTGCCATTATACTTCTTGTCTGGCTCCCACATTTATTTAATGTTAACATCTTCTGACCCCTTGCCTCCTTTATCTCATCTATAATGGGTCATGTTGAGTCCACCTGTTTGGTTTCTATCAAATGCACTCAGACTTTCCTCTCCCTGCATTCTCAGGGCTCTGCCCCCAACTAAAGTGTCCCAGATTGTCAGAGCAGCCTCTACTCATCTGTTTATTCAATCAATGATAATTTCTTGACTAGCCTTCAAGCATTGTTATGATCATATCTCTTTCCTGTTCATAGAACCACAATGGCTCCCCATTACTTAGAAAATTCTGTTCAAAGTCCATCACATGCAAAGTTTTCTATGAATTGGCCCCAGCATTTCTTTTCCATCCAGTGTCTTGCTGAGGCCAAACCACAACCTCTTCCATTTTTCCTTTGCTTTCTTATTCCCAGATCTTTGCTTACTTTGTCTTTTTGGCCTTAAATTCCTTCCCCATCTCAGCATTTATCCTATTGTGCTCTTAGAACTCATCTCAAATGCTTCCTTCTCTCTGAAAGTCTTTCTTGATCTCTGCAACTGGTAGTAACTCATGTTCTTTCTGAGCCCCTGTAGTACTTTAGCTATGGCTTTCTTTGACATTTGCTACTTACTCTTTTAACAATTTTAGTTGTTTTTGTAGATGTGTGGATAACTTAATGTCCTACAAGCTCTTTGAAAGGAAATGGACATTGACTGAATCCATGACAGAGTATTCCGTAGCCAGTATAGTTGACATTGCTATTCGATGGGGTCAGACTGTGATCATCTCTCATACGTGCGCAATTGTAACCTGTATTTCTCCCCGAACTTCCCATTCTTCTCTTTTCAGTCTATTCTCATTGAAGATACTATCCTGAGTTATCCTATCAGGCACTTCCCTTCCTGATATGATTTGACTCCACTCCATGTCCTTCGGACTCATTCCAGTGTCCTTACCTCTACCAGCTTCTGTCTGCCCATTTTCCACACACTCAGGCTTACTGTCCACCCCGAACCTACCATGTTCATTCTCTACCCGTTAGCATTCTCTACTTCTCAAACTGTCTGGATGCCTTAGTGACACCTTGCTGTCTTCCAAAATGGAGATGATTTTTTCCTTAAGCTTCTTCTTTTTTCCTGCCAACACTGTGAGTTCAAATAAACCCACTCCTTTGCATAGCTTGGCCCCCTGAACATACCAATGCTCAGTTTTGTTTACTTAATTATGTATGGACATGTCTGTCTCCCTCCAAAGGCAGTGAACTCCCTAAAGAGCAGAGGCCATCTTTTAATCTTTATAACATCCAGCATGTAGCCATCTGGCAGGTATTCAATAAATGTTTGGATGAATGAAAACAAAATCCAGGAATGCTTTTTAATTCTAAAGAGGAAACTTATGAGTGGACCACAACCAGTCAAGCCAAGACTGTCTCTTTATAGCCTCCTGAGAAAGAAAAATTGTCCAAACCAGGTCTGCAGCAGAACTTTCTGCATGATGTAATTCTCAAACTCCTTCTGGGAAAAATTTTGCATTCCTGATGAAATGCTTGGGCAATTTTCTGAACTCCTAATTGATTAAGAACTTCTGGGAAGTTAGGGTTGTCCACCCCACTGACTGACTAACCTAATTATCTTTAACAGACTGGTGGTGGTGTTGTCGTCATCATGAGCCTTTCCTTGCTGAGCTTGAAATACAATTTTGACAAGTGCTTGTAAACAATTTTTTTCTGGAAAGTTCTTTTTAACACACTTCACTTTAAGACTGTTCCTGGACTTCCCTTTGTACTTCTGTATGAATGCAGCATCTTGTCCGTTCCTTCTTTTCACTCCACCTTCCCCTCCCAGCCTTCCTTGTCCTTAGAAAAGGGCATGTGCTGAGTCTGGAAGAATGGATGGTGGTACCATGCAAAGGAAGGGAGAGAACAGATGGTATTTGTGGGGTTGGGAGTCTCATAGAGTTGCATACAACAAGAGAGGGAAGGAGACGTGATAGAACATCCTCGAAGGAACTGAGACCAATAGATTGGCCGGGCACAGAAATTGTGAACTTGCTAAGGAGTTAGATCTTATACATATTACCAAGAGATGAAATTGAGCTTTATCCGGATCTTGGGAAATTCAGAAAAAATTCCCGCATGTGACAGGATCTTTAAAAGGAATAGCAGTGTTATAAATAAGAATAGGCTAGGATATGTTTCAGAAGCAAGCAATCCCTAAGTCTCAGTGGCTTAGAACATTGAAGATTTATTTCTTGTTCAGACCACATGCACAGCCAGAGGAGTGAAGGCTCTACTCCGCACAATTGTTACTCAAGACCGAGGGTAACAGAGGCTTCCCCAGTTCACGATGATGTCATCTCATCATAAGGCTCCAGGGTTTGTTGCAACAGAGAAGAGAAGGTAGAGAAGGGTACGCAGGGATGAAACAATTAATTCTAAGCAAGCAAAGGTTCTTCTTGGAACTAACAAAATTCTTACATTTCTTTGGCCAAAGAAGACCACAGGGTTATACCCAGCTTCAAGGAGGATAAGAAAAAGTCATCTTTCCATGTTCCTGGAGAAAGAAGTACCTGAAATACTGCTGAATTCTTGCCACGTCTACCCCACATAGCAAACCTGGTACAAGGGCAGGATAGCCACTCCAGATCTTGGAGGGTGGTTTAAATGGTGCTAGAAAGAAGGTGACTTATCTCTGTACATCTGAATATGTGGGAGGATTTCAGACCTTCAGAGTAGTGGTGTGTGGAACTTAGTAGACACTCTCTCCAGCGAAACCATGTAACTGGTGAAAATGACAATCATCTAAGTCTCTAGAAATTGTCCTAACAGCATACAGCAAATGGAGAAACATTTATTCAAGAAACTCTGTATCTCCTTAAGAACATCAAGAGTTGGTAGCATGTAAGCCATGACTTATGCTCACATCTACTTCCCCTAGTTCCATGTGATAGAGGCTCTCCTCCAGGGAGTGTGTGGCTGAGAGGATGGGGACCACAGCTCCTAGTCTTCTCTTCCCAGCTCCTAGTCAAAGGCTATAGTTAAACTCTGGATGGGGGAGGCCGCCATTGTATCTTATCCTCTTCAGCCCTGATGTGGAAACACTATTGCAGGCAGATTATGGGTTGAGAAGTCGGGACTTCCTTTCCCGACTTAGCTCTTATTCATGGAAAAGATCCTCTTTCACAGTCTTAACAGGCCAAAAATAGGTCTGTATTTCCCCCACCCAAGTCTCCTTATAGGGTGGAGGTTCCATTTCAAAAGAACCAAGAAAAGAAGACCAAGGATTATCAACCCCTCTTCCCCATATGCAGTGTAAACCTGAAGAGCAGAGTTTCACTCCACAAGAAGCAGGCTGTTGACCCCGTCCCCAGCTCTGTCACAGGGGTTCTATCCTGAGGGAGAGACAGGATGTGAAAAAGGCATTCCCGTCAGAGAGGAGTGACTTGACTTGGAATACAGCACGGAGTTTATACCTCAGGTCACTGTGGAAAACAACTGGCATCTCGGTGGTGAGCAACTAAGGGCGTGCTAGTAGCTTGATGATATCAATAGCAATAAACAAAATGGCAGATTGAAAAGAGCCAATAATAATCCTCCTGAGATCAGTCTCACCCCAAGGGGCCCAGATGGCTGTAGGCATGCAAAGTGCTCAAAGGAAAAAAAAAATTGTCAACCCCAAATCCTATATCCAGTAAAGTAACCTTTGAAAAATGAAGCCAGCTCTCATATACTGTTAGTAGAAATTTTTAAAAAATGAGGTGCGCTTTGGAGAACACTTTGATAATTCCTCAAAAAGTTAAATATCATTTACCCAGCAATTTGACTCCCAGGTATATACCCAAGGGAGATGAGAACATACGCCCACACAAAAATTTGTACGTGAATGCTCATGGCAGCATTATTCATGATAGCCAAAAAGCACTTAAAAAAAATCCAAATGTCCTTCAACTGATGAATGGATAAATGTAGCATATTTATGCAATGAAATGTTTTTAGGAAATAAAAAGAAACCCAAGTGCCAATACATAGTACAGCAAGGATGAACCTTGAAAACGTTATGCTAAATAAAAGAAGTGAGTCACAAAGGACCACATATTGTATGGTTCCATTTATATACAGTTTCCAGAACAGGCAACTCTGCAGAGAGGAGTGTACTGTTGCTTGCCTAGAGCTGGGTTGAGTGTGCAGGGAACGGGGCGTGGCTGTGTATTGCTTTCCCAGGGTTGTCCTATCAAAGTGCCATAGACTGGGTGGCTTCAGACAAAAGCTGATTTTCACATTTCGGGAGGCTAGATGTCCCAAATCAGGGTGTTGTCAGGGTCATGCTCCCTCCAAAGCCTCCAGGAGAGGATCCTTCCTTCCCTCTTGCAGCTTCTGGGAGCCCCAGGTGATCTTTTAATCACTCCAGTTTCTGCCTCCATCTTCCCTGTATCTGGCTTCCCTTGGCTTTCTCTTCTGTGTGTGTCTGTGTCCAAATTTCCCTCTTCCTTCAAGGATATCAGTCATATGGCTTAGGGCCCCCTTGATGGTTTCATCTTAACTGGATTACACTTATAGACCTCTTATTTTCAAATAAGGTCACATTCACGGGTACTATGGGCTAATATTCACCTTCAACATATCTTTTGTGGAGGAAGGAGGCACACTTTATCCCTTAACAGGATGCTCATGAATACAGGGTTTCTTTTTGTGGTGACAAAAATGTCCTGAAATTGATTATGGTGAAGGCTTTGGTGATCCCTGACTATTCTAAAAACCATTGAGTACTACATTTTCAGTGGGTGAGCTCTATGGTATATGCATTGTATCTGAATAAAGTTGGTTTTAAAAAATGGAAGGGAAATCAAGACCTCCCCAGATTTAAAAAGAAAAAACAGAAGGCTAGCTGACCTTCCTTAAAAGAAATACCAAAGGAAGTTCTGCAGGCAGAAAGTTAGGGACAACTGACAGTAATTAAAATCCATATAAAAAAAAAGAGTTCCAGTGAAAGTGGTTATGTAGGTTATGATAAAAGACAATGTAATTATCTATTTTTTCTCGATTTTGCTGATATAAAGAGCAGTTGTATCCAAGAGAGGATTCCATACATGACTTTACCCTCACGAAGCTAAAATGGCCCCAGCATTGCTTACGGATTTTAGCCATTCGCTCTGACTGGTTCTGTCTGGCTTCCCCAAAATTCCCTGATTCTATGATTTCTAGGCCTTTCTTGGGGGCTCATGGAGTTTTGGCCTATTGAATTTGGCATTATTCTACCACCATCATTCATGCAATGAAAACCAAATCATTTTTAAAGACATTTTTAATTGCTTTTGGTATTTCTTGAGAAGCTACACAGGTTCTCTGCTGAAGGGGGAAAAAATAACTTATCTAAAAGCTAATCACACTTTCTAAATGACAGAAATGTTTGGCTGGAGTTAAAAACTAAAGGTTAAGGAAAAAGGTCCATTTTCTCAGATTTAATCCCCCTGGCCATGGCCCTGCCCTGTGCTGCACAGGGAGATTTTCTAAAGCAAAGGTCAGCATCTGTCTTAGAACTGACCGGTCCATGTATAATGCAACCTTTTTAAATGACATCCATGGATTCCAAACTGTTTGCACGAGCAGCCTTGGGTCTTGGGTATTTTGAGTGGAAAACGATTTGGCTAAATTTTGGCAGCTGTTCTAGAGGCATCCTTGCCATGTCTAGTTATGATGGAGATCCACAGTGTCCCCACAGAGAGCCAGTGAGTCCTTGTACTGATGTGTGAGTGTTTTAGGATGCGGTACACAACTGTGTATTCGGAATGACGTGTTTTGTATGGGCCGAAGCTCAAGAACTTGGTCTTCCAAACTCCACTTTCTTACTCCGTGTTTCCAACCCCAAGCTGTTGAGTGCCCTTGACTTGTGGTCACCAGAGGGCCTTTAGGTGGGGACAAGGCTGAAGTCACTCTTGAGTTACATCAGGAAGGAGCTTAAGTGGGCTCCTTGCCCATGAGAGGACCCATCTATGGGACAGGCTGTCAGAGCCCAGTACGGGGCCCTAACGACAGCTCATCTTGCTGGAGGAAGCTGGTGTTTGGGGATCTGTGGATCCTGGGGGGAAATTGGAAGCTGCCTGTTCTGTCTGAACTGTAAAAAGCCGAGAGAGGCTGCAGAAAGAGTGAGCTGTCTTTCCTAACCAAAGTTGGGAGAATGGGGGAAAGACCAGGGACCTCTAAAGTGATTTCATCCAGCTATTTCAAGAGGGAGGTGACAGCAAGAGCTGCCAGCCCTTCATTGCCAGACTGCCCCCCTGTGATGGGCATGCCAGTGACCAGACCTGAGCGCGGGTGAGCTTGCGGAGAAAAAGAACTGCCCATCTGAGAGGCACAGATTCCTGGTCAACCTGGCTGAGCATGAGGGAAAGAGCCAGGGGTTGGGAATCATGGTGTTAGTGGCTTTGGTTCCTTCTGGAGGCCCTGAGGGAGAACCTGTTCCATGAGTCTCTGCTCGCTTCCGGTAGTGCTGGCAGTCCTTGTCATTCCTTGGCTTCCAGGTGCGTCCATCCAGTCTCTGCCGCCATCTTCACATCGCCTTCTTCCCTATGTCCGTGTGTCCTTATCTGTTTCTTCTAAGGACTTCTCAGTGGATTTGGGGCCCACACTAATCCAGTATAATCATATCTGGGGCCTTCCCTTAACTACACTTTGGACATAAATTGGGGGGGGATGCTATTCAGTTCACTAGAGCTTGGATGAGCTCCCCTTCTGATGGGAGGTTTGCATGTGGGAGACTACAGCTGGGAAAGCAAAGTAGAGAAGGAAATAAGCTTGCATGGAGGAGGGTGCATGGAGCACTCATGGCATAGAGATGCGGGTTGGGGGAGGAACCACGTGACTCATCGGTGGCCTCCCAGGACCTCGAGCGGCTCAGTGGGCAGCTTCCCCCAGCCCCAGGGAGCTGTGAGCTAGTGGGGAGGAGCAGGGCATGGAAATCCTGGCAGAAGGCAGCCGTGAAATGCCAGATGGATAAAAGGGCACTTTGTGGGCCCCGTGGGTTGTGAGGAAGCTTTGTACCTGCAAGTCAGGGGAGTCTGAGGTTGAATAAGGACACGTTATTGTGTTTGGCTACTGAGAAGTTGATTTGACATTTGGGAAAAAAAAAAGAAAATTGTTGAGGGCTCAGGCATTGCTAATATGTCATAAATAGGAGGAATCATGGGTCCAGCCTGCCCTGCAAATCAGATCCACACAGGAGAGTTCGAGAAGGAGTTTGCTGTGGGGCACTGGAGCTGAGGGGCCTGGAGGTGTGTGAGGCTTTCTTGACAGGAGATGGATGGGGGGTCTCCGTGTGGGGGACAGAGACACAAGGGGACGCATCACGGGAGCATGGAAGACTGGGTTGGCGCACAGGTGAAGTCAAGAGCCGTGGAAGCGAATAGGAGGTGAGATCAGACATCGTTTGGATTGAGTTTTGCAGTCAGGAGCTGCCAGGGCACGGCAGACTGGGCCGCGTGGTCAGCCAGCCTCCGGTGAGACAACCCAGCCCTGACTTTGTCTTTCCTAAAACTGTGGTAGAACATACATAACATGCGTTCTGTTGTTACAACCACGTTTAAGTGCATTGTTCAGTGGCATTAATTACATTCACATTCGTGGGGCGCCTGGGTGGCTCAGCCGGCTGAGCATCCGACCTCGGCTCAGGTCATGATTTCGAGGTTTGTGAGTTTGAGCCCCATGTTGGACTTTGCAGTGACCACGTGGAGCCTGCTTCAGATTCTCTGCCTCCCTCTCTCTCGGCCCTTCCCCTGCTCACATGCACTCTCTCAAAAATAAACGTTAAAAAAAAATACATTCATGTTGTACATGTTCCTAAATTCTTAGCATGTGTGAGGGAGTGAGGGCAATGATGTGTGTGTGGCATGAGTGTATTTAAAGTCGGTGACAGGAAAAGCCCCATGAAGGAGGTGGGCCTGGAGGCTGGGGGGAGGGGAAGAAAACAGATGACCCTTCGACAGTTTGTGATAAAAAGAGATTTGGTTCTGCAGGGAAGCGGACTTTTGGGGACCCTGGGAAGTACACCATAGACATCATCATCCAGAGACAAATGGGCACTGATCTCTGCTTTCACCCCTTGAGGAGGGAGCCTTGCTAATGCCGAATTTGTTTTGAAAGCCAGGGAAATGCCCCCAGTGTTGATAAGCAGGCCCTCGTACGGAAGCACCCAAATTTCTTTCGTGGTATTACTACAGCAGAATACAGGTTAAAAAGATACTTTTTTCTTTTCAAATGCATGGAGCACCCTTATATGAAAAGAGTATTTGTTGTGTGTCTGACAATCAAACTTGGGGCACGTGGGTGGCCCAGTTGGTTAATGTCTGACTTTGGCTCAGGTCATGATCTCAGAGTTCATGAGTTCAAGCCCTGCATCAGGCTCTGTGCTGACCTCACGGAGCCTGCTTGGGATTCTCTTTCTCTCCCTTTCGGCCCTTATCCCACTTGTGCTCTCTCTCTCCCTCCTTTTTTCTCTTTCAAAATAAATAAATAAACTTAAAAAGAAAAAGAAGGCTCATATCACTATCGAGGTGGGAGGTGTGGGAAAGCAGGCGCCTCGTGTATTGTTGGACAGGTGCACACCTGTGTGACTGTTACAGGAAGTAATCAGTAAAATTTAAAATAAAACTTAAACCTAAAATGAAAATATACTTATTTTTAAAAGTCAAAGTTAACTGGGTATCTTCCCTTTCGATTTGGTAATTCCATTCTCTGGAACTTCGATATCTGGATTAATTAAATCCAGGACTTAGGCTAACTGTACCCACTTGTGGTGGCATCGCTTTCCACCAGCCCATGACCCATGGGAAATGCTGAGGGTTATGCACACTCATCGGCCCCTCCCGAGCCCCCACTCTGTTCTGTCACAAGTGCTAACAAGACAAAGCACCCAGGTCTCCCTCAGGCCCACGGAGTTGCCAGGGGACCCCTTTTCTCCATTCAAAGTCATCTGCTTGGACCTGGTTTCAGCCGTAGAGAAGTGGGTTAATGGCGGACAGAGGACGAATGGGCCACTCTGGCACCCCCTAACGGTACTCGCTTCTCCTCCACTGTCCCACCTAGAGAGAGCCCAGGACACCCACCAAAGACTGCAGGGTGGCGATGCTAGAAGGCTTCCCTCCGAGCCAAGGATAAGGGAGCCCTTGGGAAATCTGGGGTGCCCTACTCTCCCGATGCCATTCCCCACAGAAATGCCTGCGGATTCTTACTGCACAAAGAAAACCACCAAAACTACATCCAGGATTCAATCCACCGTTTCGAAAGCACATCATTAAAGCAAGCTGTGACCCACATATTTGTTGTGGTGTGCTTAAGAGTTTTTTAAGTTATTGAAAAGAATGGAAAAAGTGAAGCACCAAAAACAAAACAAAAATAAAAACAAAACAGAACCCATATCCAGGATTGCTGTTGGATGATTCTCTGGAAGCTGTGGCAATTTTTAATTTCCAGAAATGCAAGCTTCAGGGTGGAGCGAGAACCGTAGAACGAGATGTGAGCCTCACTTGGAGCGTGGTTTTGAGAGGGGAAAGCCTCGACAAGACAGAGTCAGGGTGTCTGTAGCCCGGGTGGTGGTGCGTTTGAAGTGAAGGGCACACCGATGGGGAATACGATTGCCTGAAACATGTTAAGCTCAGCGCAGAGAGTGGGGTGACCTCCCTCAACACCTCGTGTGCAAGGGAGACCGCCTGCCCTCCCGGATGGAGCTTTCCCGCACCTTGGCAGGGCCCTGTGTGTCAGCCTCCCAGAGCTGGCTGTTAAGGCACTGGGAAAGTAACAGGGACAGCTTGTGGATGTGGGCACTTGGGCTCAGGCCCGTAACCAACTCGTTCGCCTACAGCTAGTCGAAGCAACATAACCTCTCTTGTCTTTGTTGATACACTTGAAAAGACATACCAACATGATTTGAATTTGTAGAGCCCCGTCCTCCAAGTGGAAGTAGCAGCAAAGATGTGTCTTTTACCAAACTCCCTGAATCTTCCTCTCTCTTCATCTTCCTCCGAGACAGTGAAAATGTTTCAGTCTTTGCCTGGATGTTATTAATTCTGAGATAGACTCCGGGATAAAATGCAGACGTTGATTCTGGTTGAAGCGTTATAGATGTGGGATCTAAAGCAAGTGAGCACGGAGTCTACGGTCAGTGGATGCAATCAGAGTAGCTGTCACTAGGTGGCGCCATGAGTCATGGTGGCAAATGGCCACACTCTCCCCAATCATGGGTGTTTACGGGCCTTGAGAAATATATAAACTAGTAACTGATATTTATTTTCCTATAAACCTCACAGTTACATTGATTTTCTTTTAGAATTACAGGGTCATATTTTAATTCCTGAATTTTACAGTTCAGGATTAATATCACCACATGTATACAAATGGTGTAAAACAAGTACAGTGGTATTTTTTAATACAAAATAAACATCTGTTTTATGGAAAAACTATACTTCATGTCTACACAGACAGCCCATCTTTTCCAAACAATAGCCAAAATTAAAATAATTACAAAATCTCCAAAAGAGGGAAAACTGCTTCAGTTTAAGCTATTACAGGAAAAATGGACCCATAACACATTACAAGGGTGATCTGTAGATTGTAGCTCTAGCTGGAATTACTATTTTTCATTTTTTTTCCCAGTGCATTAAATTACATTGATATTGGTATAATCCACCAACGCAATCATTAACTGACTTTAAGAAGGATTTGTTGTATAAATGATATTCTTTAGAATAGGGCTTAAAGATACATGGACTGGCATCAGTGATGCGCCTTCAGAACGTGCATTTCTAACTCTGGTTTCCATATTCTATTCTAAGGACACATTTATTCCTCAGTAGTGTGGTGTATACCTGAGAATCTTCTATATGCAAACAGCTGCGTTGCGCCTGGAGCCTGGGGCCCGGTGGATGCTCTCACACCTGCTTGCAGTTCACCATGGAAAAAAGTTGACTTATTTCTAAGTCATTCTTTTATCTGAAGGCCTCTTTCTTCCTTTGTTTTGAGAAGGCTGTTGAATACTGTATTCCAAAGAACTTAGTTTTAGGCTGTAGGAGAGCAGTTGGCTTCAAGGTGTGCAGAAAATAATTCTTACCCTCACAGCTTCCTCCCTTTAAAATGTAAATGTTTTAAAATTGGTGGAGCAAGGCGGTTAATTTGCATCAGAGACACCTAGGCTTGAATGGCTATCCCACAAATACTACCTCTTCTTGCTCAGCCTCAATTTCCTCATCTGTTTCATCAGGATATTCAAAGTATCTAATTTTTTAGGATCGTGGTAATGATCAAAAGGGATAATGCTTATTAAACAAGATGTTTAGCCAGCTATTATTATAATACCAGTTTCTACCAGCTATTATTAGCATTTTGCTTATATTCATTTGTATTTATGTCCTATTTCATGGAAACTACTTATAAGAACACGTACTTTAAAAAACAAACCAACTCAGTGCCAGAAAAAAATCTTAAGATAAAAAAAAAAAAAGAGTAGGCTGGAGGGAGGTGGATTAGGACATAGGTACCCATAAACTTCTCAATTACTTAGGCCTACCTACATATTTGTTTTTGAGCTTTCCACTAGCTAAAGCAAAAAGAGACTCCATTTTAAATGATCCCTAGGGATCACAACCCCAATAACAGCCCTATATGAGGTATTTTTTTTAACATTTATTTATTTTTTGAGAGACAGAGACAAAGCATCAGCGGGGAAGGGGCAGAGAGAGGGAGATACAGAATTCAAAGCAGGCTCCAGGCTCTGAGCTGTCAGCACAGAAACCCGACGTGGGACTTGAACCCATAACCGTGAGATCATAACCTGAGCCAAAGTCGGCCACTCAACTGACTGAGCCACCCAGGTGCCCCAGTCCTATATGAAGTATTAAAAGCACTCCTTTATTATAGTCTAAAAGAAAAGGCAGTTATGCTGCCCAGAATTATGTGGTAGGCAGAGTTCCTAGATGGGCCCCCAGAAGTGACGTCTCACCCTTGTACATGACCTGCATAATTCTCTCTCCTTGGATGTGGACAGGAGCATGATGAATGTCACTCCCATCACTAGAAAATGTGACAAGGCAAAGGAGAAGGAATTTTCTAGATACAGCTGAAGTCTCTAATTTGTTGACTTTAATTATCTGGAGTGGCCTGACCTAATCAGCCCATTAGAAGAAAATCTAGAAGTATGGAGGTTCTCTTGCTAGTCTCAAAGAAGTAGCTGCCATGTTAGGAGAGGGCCATGGGGCTAGAACCTGAGAGCAACCTCTAGGAGCCAAGAGTGACTTTTGGGTGACATCCAGTGAGAAAGTGAGGACCTCAGTTCTACAGTCACAAGAAACTGGATTCCTCCAAAAATTTAAGTAGGCTTGGAAGAAGATCATGGGGCAACTGGGTGGCTCAGTTGGTTAAGGATCCAACTCTCAATTTCCATTTAGGTCATGATCTCCTGGTCATGAGATCAAGCCCCACATGGTGCTCTGCACTGCTTCTGGAACGTGCTTGAGATTCTCTCTCGCCTCTCCCCTACTTGAACCTATGAGTGCATGTTCTTAAAAAGAAGATCCCAAGCTCCAGATGACAACACAGCCTACCAAAAACTTTGATTTCAGTCTCGTAGGACCTTGAGCAGAGAACTCAGCTGCACCTTCTTGACCTATAGAAACAGATATTAAAACTTGGTTGTTTTAAGCCATAAAGTTTTGGGTGATTTGTTATGCATCAAAAGAAAACTCATCCAGATAATATGGCTGAAGTCCACAGCTTTTGGATAGATTCAGAAATAAAGCCTGGAGCAAATAGGGCATTTCCCAAACTAAATTTAATATAACATGAGTAGAGGGAGACATTAAGAGATGCACAATAAGAAAAAGAAACCCTTTTTTGTAGACCCTGACTGTTCACATCAGAGAAAAGGTCTTTGTTTTACTGGTGGGATGAGTTAGTCTCTTTGGCTGTCAACAGTAGAAATAGTGGGCTAACACATGCAGAAGAGTTTATGGAAAGGCTGTCGTGGGGGTCAAGAAAAAGGCTGAAGTAACAGCGTCAAAATGGACAGGAACCTGGCAATTCCGGAGTCACACTACCAAGAATCTTGATGGCTCCACAACTGTCAAAATAAGAGAATTTCATCCGTGCCTCTCCCTGTCCCTGCCATTATCACTCTGTGCGGGGTGCACGGTCTCAGCAAAGTGTGAGTATCTTGGCAGCTAGCCATGGAAGAGCAGGACACCTGAATTAGACCTGCCAAAATCCATAGGAGAGATCCTCCACGGATGACTGTAATCAGTAGGAGGGGTAATGGATGACGGACCACCCAAAAAGCAAAGGGGGGTGCTCACAGGCATAGGGTGGGCTTGTAAGCTTGGGGTAGAAGCAGAGTTCTTCTCGCCTTCATCGGAGTCTTTGAGGAAAGAAGGAATCACTCTTACAAGAAAAGGTGGAGAATCTAGAACCTTGCCCTCCAGAGCTTCAGGAGAGAGAGAGCTGAGCCAACAGAGATGCAGATGGGGCTGGAACTGCTGAGGTGGGAGAAGCCTGTGCAATGTGCCCCGTCTTTGTGAAACCCAAGATTTTGAAGAGATTGGATGCTCTGTGTAAGGAGCGAGGGGCTAAGCTTTGGAAGAGCTTTGGATTGTCACCAGCCATGAAACTGGCTGGAGTCTGAGCCAGTTCGACCCTGTGACACTAGGGAGCCCCAGCTGCCATTGAAGCTGTATAAGTTTGGCAAGTAGTGCGTCCCAAATCCTCTTTCTGGAAACTCACACAAAAGGAGCCTCTTTAAAGTTCTCTGCTCCGTCGGGTGTCCCTACTCAATGGTGTTCTGTTTGTTGTGGCTGCTATAAGCTTGTGGCTGCTATAAGCTTGTGACTGCTGATTCTCTCTGTTTGGCAAGTTATCACTAAATGCTGCATTTATTGATGGAGCCCCATTGTAGTTTTACCACCCCCCTCCCCCGCCCCCCCACCCCCCACCCCCGCATCATATGTGTTTTCTCATTCTAAGTGATTGAATGTTTGGGGCACCTGCGTGGCTCAGTAGGTTGAGCGTCTGACTCTTGATTTCGGCTCAGGTCGTGATCCCAGGGTCGTGGGATTGAGCCCCGCACTGGTCTCTGTGCTGAACAAGGAACTTGCTCGGGATTCTCTCTGTCCCTCTGCCCCCCCCACCCCAGCTCACGCGTGTGCTCATGCTTGCTCTCTCTTTAAAATAAAAATAAAATAAATGAACGTTTAAGAATTTGGTGCACATAGTTCCATATTTTGGTGAGCTGTTGCATCCTGTTGATGCACATTTAATATGTTTTATCAGTTTTGACTAAATGTGAAGATTTTCATGGGACGTGGGTGCATTTGAACCCTTGGTGTGCCAGGCACCGTTCTAGGCACTTGGGGTGTATCAGTGACGCAAACAGACTAAGCTCCCTGTCCCCAGGGTACGTGCAACACACACCCACGTGCCTGTACACACCAACTTCTGATAGGTTCTGCACTTTCAGAAAAGCTTAAAAGCTTGAGTGACTGTCTCAGATCTTGTCCTCAACTTCTTTGGACAAGGAACTCCCCCCCCCCCCCCCTCCCCCCCCCCCCCCCCCCCCCCCGGTATACTTACAGCATTTTGTAGAGGAACATTCTCTATGATAGGTCACTCTGGGAAATGCTAATGAAGCGTAGCTAGACTCCGTGTGCGTCGGAAACCCATCCATAAATACCATTTGTTTCAACATTTGATAGGAGTCAGGCAGCAGAAAGATTACTGATAAATTCTCCACCAGCGTATGGAGGACGGATATTCTTTGTTGCTGCTTCACAGGAAATTTATGTGGTTTACACGTCCAGTGAGTGGGTGACTTGGTGAACTGAAGCCTTCTCCGAGATTGTTCATTGAGTCACTAGATGTCCAGTCCCACATCTGACAGGACCAGGATAATTCTTTCCTTTTTTAACATTTTTTAAAGCTTATTTATTTATTTTTGAGAGACAAAGTGCGAGTGGGGGAGGGGCGGAGAGAGAATCCCAAGCAGGTCCCCTGCTGTGCGTGCAGAGCCCATCATGGGGCCGAACCCATGAAACTGTGAGATCATGACCTGAGCCGAAGCCAAGAGTTGGATTCTTAATCGGCTGAGCCACCCAGGCACCCCAGGAGCGGCATATTCCTAAGAGATGTTGGATCATAACGGTGTTACAGTCAGATGGGCATGGTCTTTGTCTGCTACTGGATGGTGACTCTCTTCAGTCAGCTTCTGTGGAGGCTGACATAAAAATAAAAATAAAAAATTTATTTTTTTAATGTTTATTTTTGAGAGAGCGAGAGAGAGAGAGAGAGAGAGAGCACAGAAGCAGGGGAGGGGCAAAAAGACAGGGAGACACATAATCCAAAGCTGGTTCCAGGCTCCAAGCTGTCAGCATAGAGCCTCACATGGGGCTCGAACCCATGAACTGTGAGATCATGACCTGAGCTGAAGTCAGATGCTTAACAGACTGAGCCACCCAAACGCCCCCCCCACCTTTTTTAAAAGTTTATTTCTTTTGAGAGAGGGGGGAGGAGAGAGAGAGAGAGAGAGAGAGAGAGAGAGAATCCCAAGCATGCTCTGTGTTGTCAGTACAGAGCCTGATGCGAGGCTCAAACTCATGAGCCGTGAGATCATGACCTGAGCCAGTGTTAGACCCTTAACTGACTGAGCGACCCAGGTACCCCTCTGCAAACTTCTATCTGCACCCACTGCCACCTGGCGTGACACATAGCACAGAATAAGCATTCAATCCACTCTATTGGACTCAACAAACTTTAAGAGACCATGTCCACTTTTTTACATGAACATTCAGCACCCACCGCCTGCACATGCCCAGCCGCTTGCTTGCTTGGGGTTTTTGAGAAGGAATAAAAAACCTGGTAAAATGTCTGTGCAGCTTGGAGACACTTGGAGGGAGAGGCATGTTGCACTGATCCCTGCAGATTTTCTTACCCACTTCCTGCAAAGAGTCTCAGTTATTGCCTGGAAGGGTAGCTGATGACTTGGAGGCATTTGGCCCTTTCCATTCGAAATGAGAAAACCTGAGACCCAGAGCCCTCAGCGTTGCTGATGAACATGTGATGAGGAGGGAAAGGTTTGAAGTGGTAGCGTCTTTTGGGGTAGCTGCCTGTGATGCTGCCTTCTTGGTTACTTTGACGATGGGTAAGACGTGAGAGAGAGGTGGGCTGACACGTTGGTCGTATTGAGGGTTATTAAGGCCAGCCCAGAATAGCCTTGACCCTGGGACCCTGGAGCAGACATGGCCTCTCGTCCTTTGTGATTCTGTGCTGTGTGTTCCGTGTACTTTGATGGAGGTAATCCCTTACGTGCTCAACCAGGTGTAATTCATGCATCCTCCCTTGAAAATTATAGTGATTACTTTTTCTAGAAAGAGTGAATTTTCCTTTATACTTTGAAAGAAGGGTATCCACAAGATGGAATGGTTACGAAGCCATAGAATCAAAGAATATGTTTTTCACTGTAGAATGCTAAATCTGCCCCCCTTATTTTACCAATGAGGACACTGAGGCCCTGGGATAGGATGAATAGAGAAGCATGAAGCTTCTCTAACATATGTTTTTTCCAGAAGGAACATCCAAGTCTTCTTTTTATTCCTTTTTTAGTTTATTTATTTTGAGAGAGAGAGTGAGAGTGATTGGGGGATGGACAGATAGAGGGAAAGAGAATCCCAAACAGACGCTGCACTGTCAGTGTGGAGCGCGATTCTGGGCTCCAACCCACAGACAGTGAGATCGTGACCTGAGCCAAAACCAAGAGTTGGACGCTTAAGTGACCGAACCATCCAGGCGCCCCTGGAACATCCCAGCCCT
This sequence comes from Hyaena hyaena, assembly GCF_003009895.1. Classification (NCBI taxonomy): domain Eukaryota; kingdom Metazoa; phylum Chordata; class Mammalia; order Carnivora; family Hyaenidae; genus Hyaena; species Hyaena hyaena. Next base: position 1,312,873 of record NW_024080840.1, on the reverse strand, counting down.
CTTACAGTTAGGAACATAGGACAGCACTTCAACACTGTCGTGGGGGCCATTTTAAAGAGCAAAATTGATGGGGCGCCTGGGTGGCTTAGTCGGTTAAGCGTCCGACTTTCACTTAGGTCATGATCTCGCGGTTCGTGGGTTCGAGCCCCGCATCCGGGTCTGTGCTGACTGCCGGCTCAGAGCCTGGAGCCTATTTCAGAGTCTGTATCTCCCTCTCTCTCTGACCCTCTCCTGCTCACGCTGTCTCTCTCTCTCCTAGAAATAAATAAAAATATTTAAAAAAATAAATAAATAAAGAGCAAAATTGCTGACACACAGCCCAGAAGTGCCCAAATGTAGCACTAAGTAGACTGTAAAAAGGACGCTTGTTTATAGTATGAGAGCTGAGATGAAGGGCTGATGCCTGTCTCCGCCGGGATAACGGGCATCGGGCAATTCACATGTTTCTCAGCTCTGTGCACGCCCATAAATGGCTGTGAAGGCACTGTGCGTTTTGATTTGGGGCTTACAAATACATTCTAACCAACAGGTGAATTTGCAAATCTGGAATCCATGAATAATGAGGGTCTGACTGTATGTTTTCCTTATTTCGAGGGGGCCCGGAAGCACCAGGCATGTAGGAAGACGGGGAGGTGGAGGAGGGCCAGGTTAGAATCGCCACCATCTGTTGGGAGTTGAATGGGTACGGCCTCTCTGCTGAGCACTTTATATGCTGCTCCGCTGACGGACAGCCCATGAACAGAAATGCCCAGACACAGAAAGAACCTCTTATCTTGCCTCAGTGTATCCCATCTTATAGATCGGATCTGAAGACCGGTGAGCATGCAGACCCCAGGATGGAGACAGGAAAGGGAAGTTTCTTGAGTGGAACAGCTGGGAGCCCGAACTTCAAAGTCCCAGAATCCTGCTGTCCTTGGCACAAGCGGCCTTGGGGTACAAATGTCCTTCCGCCCAGCCCCACCTTCCAATCGGTCCAGATGGGAGTACATAATCCTGCTGGTTTTCCATGTTTTCTGCTGTTTCTAATGTTCATATCTGGGCAGCGGGGAGGGGAGATGTCTGATCACGAGGAGGCACACACAAGGAAATTTCTAGAATCATGCCCCGGCCTAAGATGGCTTTTAAAGAGAGAGCTGTCCAGATAAGGCTCTGGCTCAGGATCATTAGAAGTAATGTTTGTCCTTCGCCTCAGCCTTGGAGGTTCCTGGCTCGTATTGCTGAACTTGTGAATCTGCCATTTCCTTCCCCCTGCTTTTGAGTAGAAAACCTGCTTTACAGCAGGGTTGGGGGATGGGCACGGGGGGAAGGGCAGGATTTTTTTTTTTTTGGAGTGGACTTAAGGAAGCTCCTTCCCTACCCCATCCTCTGGCTTCTCTTGAATATCTGCGGTGTTCCAGGGAGAATGTGGGACTGTCTACTTAGTCTAGGGCCAGCCTGCTTGTCTTGGATTTCATTCCAGGGTTTCTGGAAACCTCTGGTGGTTGATCCCCGGCTGGTAGACACAGCATAGACTTTACAAAAACAAACTGCCTCATACTACACCCCAGGAAAGTAGCACATGGTAAAATGGCCTGCTTAAGGAAGCCACGGAGGAAAACAAAACAAAACAAAATGCAAACATTCTCTAAATTTTGTGAAAAGGAATCTGAATCAAAAACCATTCCAGCTTTCTCCACTGGGTGGTGTTTTTATTGAGTTTTGGATGCTTCCAAGTCTCTCGGAAGGTCCACAATCCAAAGAAAATTCTGGAAGCATGGGGACATTTTCTTACGCTGAATGTGTTTTTTAAAGAGGATTCTTTTTCTGTGCCCTACACACCTGTTACCATTGTTCCTGCAAAGCCTGGAGATTTCTTTTCAGTTGCAGATTCGTACCTAGTGTAGTACCTGGCAAAGAGTGGGTGCTTCATGATTACATGGCTGCCGATTCAATGAATGAGGGAGTTAAGGTCACAACAGTGTTCTACTCGGATGCACTTAATTAGAAATTACCCATCTACACCTGCGCTCAGCAAACATTTTCTGGAAAGGGTCAGGGAGCAAGCATTTTAGGCTTTGTGGAACCTACGGGCTCTGTTCCATCAACTCCGTGCTGCTGTCCTGGTTGTGAACTCAGCTCACGTGACAGGGCCTGGCTGTGGTCCCGCTGAACTTCATTTACGAAAACAGGCAGAGCGGGGTGTGGCCTCTCACCTGTAGTTCACCCTGGTTTATCCAGAAGTGTGTGTAGGCACCACACAAACCTTAGAGGTTACCGTGGTGAAGAGATTCTCAGAATCTGAGCAGCAGAGCTGATGGTAGCCATTCACCAAATTGTATCGTGCTTTCCACCCGAGTACAGGAAGACCCCACTTCCCAGCCTCCTTTGCAGTCAGGGGACACCTGGTGCCTACTTCTGGCCACTGAACAGGTGTCCAGAAGTGAAGTCCACTGTGTTCAGACCTGGCCCATAAACCATTCTGCCCACTATCCTCATGCTCTTCTCCCTCACCTGCTGACCGGGGCAGGACTTGAGGGTCGTGGGGATTGGCAGAGCCACTTGCTGGAAGGGCTGGGTCCCTGATGACTGTGTGGAGTGGAGTCCTCCCCACCCACACCCTCTGCGCAGATTGGTATGGGAAGGAGTGTAAAATAAACTTCCGTGTGCTGTCAAGGCTCTGAACTTTGGGGGGGCATTAGCCTTCCTCTCTATTGATACCATGTTGGGACTCAGATATGGATCTAGAAACTGACAAATAAGAGCTTAGAGCTCTTCTCTCCAGAGCTGATCATTAATGGCTGCCCATGAGGCAGATCTGGTCTTCGAGTGGAGAGAAGGGGAATGAGGCGGGTTGGGTGCTCATGCTCTTTAGGAAAGTGGGTGTAAAGGAAGTGTGTATACTGCAGTTTGGGTCTGAGAATCTGGGAACATTGAAGAGAGAGCCATTGTGAAGTAGAATGGGAATGGAGAAATGAGTCTTTTAAAAGAAATTGGCTTGGAGCACCTGGGTGGCTCAGTCGGTTGAGCGTCCGACTTCAGCTCAGGTCATGAGCTCACTGTTCTTGGGTTCGAGCCCCGTATCACGCTCTGTGCTGACAGCTAGCTCAGAGCCTGGAGCCTGTTTCAGATTGTGTCTCCCTCTCTCTGTCTGACCCTCCTCTGCTCATGCTGTCTGTCTCTCTCTCTTAGAAATAAATTTTAAAAAACATTTAAAAAATTAAAAAAAGAAATTGGCTTAAAAAATCGTACAAAAACCACACTAATCCTTGTACCCAGAATGCAGCCCCGTGCCTTCAGTTCAGTGGTTCATCTCTGGGCTCGTTAAAATGCTCGCTTGCGGTAGCCTGGGGCCTCCCCATCCTAACACCATTTCTCTTTCTCTGTAGATGAAGTAAAATGTGATAGCCTTTGTAATAACTCAGTACTCAAACGTCGGTGGCTTAGCTAAATCAGTGTTTATTTCTCTGTCACAATCATCTCAGTTTAACAGGAGTCACTGGTGGTGGGCTATGCTCTACACGGTCCTTCAAAGATCCCGACCCCTTGTCCCTCCTTCTGAGAATCTAGGAATGACAAAGTGGAGGAGGCTTGTATGGGAGGTTTTTAAGGCCAGGCCGGGGGAACAGCGTGCTTCATTTCAGCCTGAATTCCATTGCTCAGAAACTCAGTTCTGTGGTCCCACCTGACCGCCAGGGGGCGTGGAAATCCAGCACATCCTATAAGCCCCCGCCCCCCCCCCCTCGGAAAATGCAGCAGAAGGTGGACCCGTAGCAGTCTCTGTGTTAACGGGAAAACATGAGCTCCCCAAAACTAACTTTACAAACACACACTTAGAGCCAACCTGTTATGAACGGAGACCTTGCTAATACTTTTTATAACTGTCCGCCTTTAGTTCTGCCTTGCTGTCTGGAAGGGCCGAAGACATAATCCAGCACCAAAGGGAACGGGGGATTCCTTACAGCTGATGGTGATGCTACAGGAAGCCACTGGGGGTGTGGAAAGCACTTACACCCTCCCTGTGAGGGGGGTGACAGAGGGTTGGGGGGGGTATCTAGGACCAGGCCACCCTAGCCCCGCCTCTCTGATCTCTCTCCCACTTCTGCCCCTCAGCCTTTGCTCGGCCTTTCCAACACCCAGGCCCTGGCCACAGTCATTTTGGCTTTGTCTGAGGAGGACCTGGGTAGAGACTGGCGTATGTCCTGCTAGCCGCTCCCCCCCCAGGTTCTGAGGATACACACAGACACGGGGACAGATCTTCCTCTTATGAAACTGAACCATCTCTCATAACACAATGTTGATTCGCTAACAAAACTAAAAGAACTTCTGTCAACTGGGGGGAAGAAGGGGAGGGACAAGATGGTGATAGGGACCAAAAAAAAAAAAAAAAAAAGTCCCATCTTGCCGCGTAACATAGGCCTCTGGACATAGGCAGTTCAACTGGCCCCAAAACAAATGTTTTTCTGAGAGGCAGCTTTCCATTGGCCAATATACTTAATCTTTCAGTGGGGGGAGGGGCAGTGGTTGGTACAGAGGGGAAGCTACCAGATGCTGCTGGTGAATTCTACCTCAATATGTTCAGCTACCCTGGGACCTGAGGGGTTCTGATGCTTTCCAGAGCATCTTAGGGGGAAGGAATGGCGTGTGAAAATCGATACAGCGAAGAGCTGATCGGGTCACAGTGCTGTCATTGACAAGCAGTCAGGAATCCACGTTAATGCAGGAAGGAGGGGAAGGCGGCCACCTTCTCTTTACAAACGTCAGGCCACCTCCACTGGGAAAATCTTAGCGCATCCCATCCTGCATCCTCAGCTGAAATTTATCCGTTTCTTTGTTAGCATTTTTGTGGGGGTCTGATGTGGTTTCCACCAAGCGGGCATAGCTCTAACGCCGAAATCTTCAAGGGCAGGGCAGCGGTCCTGTTTACATTCCCTCATGCCAGTCCTGGACCGAACATGGAGCTGGTGTGTCTTGAAGGATGACGGAGTCTGGCTGCCAATGTCCAGCTGAGTTTGAGACATTTGGGTCACCCCCAACTGAGGCCTAAGCTGCTACCACAGTCTGGACCTAAGATTATAGGGCATTTTGCCCCTCTATAGATTTGAATGGACTGGCATGGAAGATTCCGTGCATCAGTTTGGGTTTGGTCAGGAAGTCAGAGTCACTCCGAGTGACCTGGAATAATGGATTTACTGTAAGGATTGCACCATATGTAACTGGTGGGGCTTTGAGGAATGTGCTAGAAGGCTGTTGGCTCTGCATATCTGGGGATTGGTTAGCAGGACTGGTAGTGGGGTAGAGGAAAACCTGGATGTGAAGCAGGAAGAGCAAAGACAAACCAAACCCATGAAGACAAAAGGGACCCCACGGGCCCTAACTGGAACCTGCCTGTGTCTCTCACCATCTCTGTGTTAACCGTGCAGGTGACTTGTAGCAGAAGCTGGCATCCTTTGCCTTCGACTTACACACATGTGTCTGCCCCGGGCAGGCTGTGGAGAAGCGGCCCCAGGATTTGGAGAAGCTGAAGGAGAAGTTCCGAGCTGGTGCTGAGGGTGTAGCTGCTGCCGGCACCAGTGAGGTTGACCAGAAGATCAGCCACAGTGCGAGCTGAAGCAGAGCTCTGGCCTTCAGAGCAGAATGGCTATGTTCCACCTCCGATTCCCAGAGCTCTTTCAGATTCCTCTTGTGGCCAACCCTCACCCAGAAGCGTACAATAAGGGAATTCTGGGAAGCACCGTTTCAGCTGAGCCAAGTGGACACAGTACAAGGCCATCTCTCAATTGCATCATTAATACTCATTGTACCTACAGATGTTTGTGCCAAAGTCATTTATCACAGGAGCCTTTGGAAAGAGCCTTTTTAGTGAAACCCACTCAAGTTTTGACTGACAGGAAAAGATAAAGTAACCTGGCCTTTCCTGCCAACACTTCGTGGCCGGTGAATTCTGTTATTTATTTTTGTTGGAAAAAAAGATGAGGAGAAAGAGGAAGACAAATATTGGCGTAGAAATAAAGACTTCTTTTGAATTTAGAATTGAGTTAGGAAAGCTTAATTTCCAGTCTGAGTGTGGTGGAAGATTGCCTTTCTACAAGGAGAAAGCTAGGTAGCTTTGGACCAGGGGTGAATTAGTCATATGCTTGCGTAGTGAGTGGGGTGTCCCTGGTGGCACCCTAGTGTATGGTGGCCAGTGGAAAGTGTGTCCCCGCCGGAGGCAAGAGTTGCTGAAGAAGCTGGAATTTGATCAAAAGAAACTGGAAAACCAATTTTGTATATGAAGTCGTAATAAGTAAATGGTCATTCTGTAAATATTCCAGGTGTGCTTGGAAGAAGCACATATTGTACAGTTATTTTGAATATAGGGCTCTACATTTGTCCCTAAGGTCAGATTTGCTGATCAGGATGTTTGAATTGACTGTGTCTTTACAGTCAATAGATAGAGTTTTAAAAAATTCTATCAGTTACTGAGAGAGTTATGTTATAATTTTCCTGTAAGATGAGAGGTGTGGGCAAGAAACCCTCATGCACTGGTGGTGGGAATGTAAACTGGTGCAGCCACTGTGGAAAGCTCCGTGGAGCTTCCTCAAAAAAATTAAAGTAGGGGCGCCTGGGTGGCTTAGTCGGTTAAGCGTCCGACTTTCGCTTAGGTCATGATCTCGCGGTTCGTGGGTTCGAGCCCCGCGTCGGGCTCTGTGCTGGCTGCCAGCTCAGAGCCTGGAGCCTGTTTCGGAGTCTGTGTCTCCCTCTCTCTCTGACCCTCCCCTGCTCACGCTGTCTCTCTCTCTCTCTCTCTCCTAGAAATAAAAATATTTTCAAAAAAAAAAAATTAAAGTAAAATTATTATATGACCCAGTAATTCCATTACTGGGTATTTCTCCAAAGAATATGAAAACACTAATTTGAAAAGATTTATGCACCCTTGCATTTATTGCAGCATTATTTACAACAGCCAAATCACGGAATCAACCCACGTGTCTGATAGATGAGTGGATGAAGATGTGGTACCTATATACCATGGAATATTATTCAGCCATAAAAAGGAAGGAAACCTTGGGGCGCCTGGGTGGCTTAGTCGGTTAAGCGTCCGACTTTCACTTAGGTCATGATCTCGCGGTTCGTGGGTTCGAGCCCCGCGTCGGGCTCTGTGCTGACTGCCAGCTCAGAGCCTGGAGCCTGTTTCAGTCTGTGACTCCCTCTCTCTCTGACCCTCCCCTGCTCATGCTGTCTCTCTCTCTCTCTCCTACAAATAATAAAAAACATTTAAAAAAAAAAAAAAAAAAAGGAAGGAAACCTTAACATTTGCAACAACATGGATGGAGCTAGAGAGTATAATTCTATGTGAAATAAGTAAGAGAAAAACAAATACCACATGATTTCACTCATGGAATTTAAGAAAACAAAACAAACAAGCAAAAGAAAAAAGCGAAACAAACCAAGAAAGAGACTCTTAACTATGGAGAACAAACTGATGGTTACCAGAGGAGAGGTGGTGGGGTGGTGAGTGAAATAGGTGATGAGAATTAAGGAGTACACTTGTCATGATGAGCACTGAATAACGTAAGGAATCGTTGAATCAGTATATTGTATACCTGAAACAAAACACTGTATGCTGACTATACTGGAATTAAAATATAAAAACGTCATAAAAAATTCCTGCAAGATGATTTGTCTTTTGCCATTTCGGTCTAAGAAATTTTGCTCTCTATATTTTGAGCCTATGTTATTAACTGCATAGAACTTTAAAATTGTTAGGTCTTTCTGAATCTTTGTCCTTTAAAATATTCCTATCTCAAGTTATGCTTTTAAGCTTAAAGTCTCCTTTTTTTCAGCTTCATTGAGGTATTATTGACAAACCTTAAAGTTCTACTTTTATTGTAATAGGCTTCAGCATTCTTCGAGTTAGTGTTTGTGTGGCATATCTTTTTCCATTTTTCTACTTGTCCCCATTTTTGGGAGTTCGCTTCTTATGTTTTGTATTTCTGTGATGTGCTAGATGCACATGAAGAATTTATATGGGGTTAAGGGAGATATTGTCTTCTAAACTCCAAAATGGAATTTCTTTTTCTTTTGCCAGGTGTCTGAAGCTATTCAATTCCTAGATTGTGGTGATTCCATGTTGAGTTGCAACCCCCTCAGGGCTACCCTTTGGGATCCAAATCCAGAACCAGAGGGCTTTCAAGGGCCTTTGGCTCCTGCTAACTTTTGAACTTCAATCCCTGTCACCCTAGTCTTGTGATCTTTAAAAAGGAGCTGCTCTTGGGGCGCCTGGGTAGCTTAGTCGGTTAAGCGTCCGACTTTCGCTTAGGTCATGATCTTGTGGTTCGTGGGTTCGAGCCCCGTGTCAGGGTCTGTGCTGACTGCCAGCTCAGAGCCTGGAGCCTGTTTCAGTCTGTGACTCCCTCTCTCTCTGACCCTCCCCTGCTCACGCTTTCTCTCTCTCTCTCTCTCTCTCTCTCTCTCGATCCTAGAAATAAACATTTAAAAAAAATACCTAAATTACAAAAAAATAAAAAAATAAAAAGGAGCTGCTCCACCTTCCAGAATAAGCAGCAGCCCCAGGGAAAAAGGCTTCCTAAATGCTGGTTCAACTTTTTAGATGCCATTCTTCCCTATATTCTGACCAGTAATGTTTACTATTTCATTAGTTTTATGGTACTTTCAAGCATATTTTTGAAAATATACTTTGTTCACCATTTCTAGCTGTCGTTAGTGGAAGAATTGATTGAAATTTCCGAGTTGTCTTTTATCAAAAGCAGAAGTTTCTTATTTATTCTCTATAGCAAAAATTCTGTTTCTAGTATAGTTGACTGGCATTTTCTTTATTTTTTTTAGTGTTTATTTATTTGAGAAAGATCATGAGCAGGGGAGGCGCAGAGAGGGGGAGAATCCCAAACAGGCTCCACACGTGGAGGCTGACATGGGGCTTGATCCCACTACCCTGGGATCATGACCTGAACTGAAATTAAGAGTAGGTTGCTTAACCGACTGAGCTGCCCAGGCATCCCTACCATTTTCTTTATAATGTAATATTCGAGATGCATTAAACACTGATCGTAATGGAGCACTGAAATTTTACTTCATAATTTTTGTTTAATAGGATATGTAAACACATTCTGGATTTTGATGTAGATGCCAAAATAAGTAGGAGTGATTGTACAAAAGGCAGCAATACTGTGTTACAGGGAACTTTCCTTTTTAATCCTATGTTTATTTCAATCTTGTTTTCCAAAAGTTTGTAAAGCTCGTAGGTATTACATGTGACAGTAGACACTGAGATATTATTAGATTTTTATCACATAGAAGATATTAGTATAAATCGTAATGAAAATGCTTGACTATCTGACAAAAGAACTCTGGCTTCCAGAACACTCTCCCCTAGTTTGTAATAAAGTCAGTCTTGGAGAGAAAGCCGTGGGCTCTGCAGTCCTGGGAGGTTAATGGTGTAAGGAGCTCTCCCAGTGAGGATCTGGCAGAGAACAGGGCTGCCTGCTGGGCTCTGAATTCCAGCCAGAGGGGCTCGCTGGGCTCCTCAGGGACTGTCATCTGGGCAGCCGTGGATCCATGCGTGAAAGTAGCAAGGCGCCACTTTGTGAGCAGCTCCTTACATGGTTACCCTGGGAATTTCCGAGTGAAACGCACATGGAGGACATCTGTTTTCTGTGTTCCTTCTTCAGAGTGGTAAAAATGGTGGTTTTGTTTGAGAAAGAAATAGAGGAAATGCCAGATATGAGCTCAATGTTTAAGAAATTGGTCATGTTTCTTGATCTGCTGAATGGCCCCTATATTATTTACTCGTTTGAGTTTTTTTTTTTTTTTAATCAACAGATGTGTTAGGCAATTTCAATTGCATATGCTGCTGTAACATAGGACTGCCCTACAAACTACAGACCCATTTTATTCACCTGCTTCCTGGACATCTCCACTTAGATGCCAGCCACATCAGACTCAGCGTGTCTCCTATGCAAGTCTATAAATTTCTCAAAACCTGTTTCTCTTTTGACTTTTCTTCCCCTCTTTGCACGAGATGAAGTCAGTATTTTTATTATTGAAGTGTACTTGACACTCAACATTACATTCGTTTCGGGTGTACAACTTAGTGATTTGACAAGTCTATACCTTATACTCTGTTCACTACAAGTGTGGCTACTATTTGTCCCCATACAACTCTATCACAGTATCCTTGACTGCATTCCCTGTGCTGTCTCTTTCATTCCCATGACTTGTTCGTTCCATAACTGAAAGCCTGTATCTCCCATTCCCCTTCATCTGCTTTCCTCATCCCATCCCGCCCCCCCCGCCCCCACCGCAACCATCAGTTTGTATACGATGCTTTTTTGTTCATTTTGTTTTTTAGATTCCACATATAAGTGAAATCATATAGTATTTGTCTTTCTTTGTTTGACTCATTTCACTCAGCATGATACCCTCTATAGGTCCATCCATACTATTGCAAATGTCAAAATCTCATCCTTTTTATTATTGAATAATGCTCCATTATACACATATATCAATCTTCTTTATCCATTCATCTATCCATGGACCCTTGGGTTGCTTCCTGATCTTGGCTGTTATAAATAACACTACAGTTAAGATAGAGGTGCCTTTATCTTTTTGAATTCGTGTTTTTGTTTTCTTTGGGTAATTAGCCACAAGTGGAATTACTAGATCATATGGTATTTCTATTTTTAATTTTTTGAGGGACCTCTATACTGTTTTTATAGTGGCTGCACCAATTTACATTCCTACTAATAGGGCACAAGGGGCTCTCTTTTCCCCACATACTCAACAACACTTCTTCTTCTTCTTTTTTTTTTTTTGATTCTAGCCATTCTGACAGGTGTGAAGTGTTACTTCATTGTGGCTTGATTTGCTTTTTCCTGATGATTAGTGATGATCAGCATCTTTTCATGTATCTGTTGGGAATTTGTAAATTTTCTTTGAAAAACCATCTATTTAGGTCTTCTGCCTATTTTTTAGTCAGATTGCTTGTTTTTTTGTTTGTTTGTTTTGGTGTTGAGTTGTGTAAGTTCTTTATATGTTTTGGATATTAACCTCCTATTGGATATATCATTTGGAAATATCTTCTCCCTTTTAGTAGGTTACCCTTTCATTTTTTTGATGGTTTCCTTCCTTGCTCAGAAACTTTTTTATTTTGATGGAGCCAATAGTTTAGTTTGATTTTTGTTTCCCTTGCCTGAGGAGACGTGTCTAGAAAAATGTTGCTAAGGCCATTGTTAAAGAGATGACTGCCTATGATTTCTTCTATGATTTTCATGGTTTCAGGCTTACATTTAGGTCTTTAATCCATTTTGAGTTTATTTTTTTGTTTGGTGTAAGAAAGGGATCCAGTTCTATTCTTTTGTATGTAGCTATCCAATTTTCCCAGAACCATGTATTGAAGAGGCCGTTTTCTCCTATTTGCATATTCTTGCCTTTTTTGTCATAGATTAATTGACCCTATGCACATGGGTTTATTTCTGGGCTCTCTATTCTTTTTTTTTTTTTTTTAATTTCTTAAAATATTTTATTTATTTTTGAGAGAGAGGGGGGCAGCATGAGCAGGGGAGGATCAGAGAGAGAGGGAAACACAGAATCTGAAGCAGGCTCCAGGCTCTGAGCTGGCTGTCAGCACAGAGCCCGACATGGGGCTCGAACCCACGAACCGTGAGATCATGACCTGAGCCGAAGTCGGACGCTTAACCCACTGAGCCACCCAGGCGCCCCTGGGCTCTCTATTCTTTTTCATTGACCTATGTGTTTATTTTTGTGTCAGTATTATACATACTGTTGTCATTGCCACAGCTTTTTAGTATATCTCCAAATTTGAGACTGTGATACCTCCAGCTTTGTTCTTCTTTCTCAAGATTGCTTTGGTTATTTGGGGCCTTTTATCATTCAATACAGATCTTAGGTTTATTCTAGTTTTGTGAAAAAATGCTGTTGGTATTTTAATAGGAATTGCATTAAATGTATAGATTGCTTTGGGTAATATAGATACTTAAAAGATATTCTTTTTTTTTTTTTTTTTAATCTTTTATTTATTTCTAGGAGAGAGAGAGAGAGAGAGACAGCGTGAACAGGGGAGGGTCAGAGAGAGAGGGAGTCACAGACTGAAACAGGCTCCAGGCTCTGAGCTGGCAGTCAGCACAGAGCCCGACGCGGGGCCCGAACCCACGAACCGCGAGATCATGACCTAAGCGAAAGTCGGACGCTTAACCGACTAAGCCACCCAGGCGCCCCTAAAAGATATTCTTTTAATCCATGATCATGGAATATCTCCTTGTTTGTGTCATCTTCAATTTCTCTCATTGTCTTATAGTTTTCAGAATACAGGCCTTTCACAACCATGGTTAAGTTCATTTCTAGGTATTTTATTCTTTTTGGCACAATTTTAAATGGATTTGTTTTCTCAATTTCCTTTTATGCTATTTTGTTATTAGTATATAGAAATACTACCAGTCTCTGTGTATTAACTTTGTTTCTTGCAACTTTACTAAATTTATTTATTCTAACGGTTCTTTGGTGGAGTCTTTAGGGTTGCTTATATACAATATCATGTCATCTACAAATAGTGATAGTTTTGCTTCTTTCTTACCAATTTGGATACTTTTTGTTTTCTTGTCTGATTGCTATGGCTAGGACTTCCAGTCGTATGTTCCAGTAGTATGTTCAATAAAAGTGGTGAATGGACAGCCTTGTCTTGTTCCTAATCTTAGAGACACAGGTCTATTTTTCACCATTGAGTATGTTAGCTGTGGGTTTTTCATATGTGGTCTTTATTATGTCAAGGTATGTTCCCGCTGACTTTTGTTGAGAATGTTTATCATGAACAGATGTTGACTTCTGTCAGATGCCTTTTCTACCTCTATTGAGGTGATCTTATGATTTTATCCTTCGTTTTGTCAATGGGGTGTATAAGTTGATTGATTTTTGAATATTGAAACATCTTTGAATCCCCAAAATAAGTCCCACTTGTTGGTATTGTTGAATGTGACTTGCTAATATTTTGCTGAGGATTACTGGAACTACATTCATCAGGGATATTGTCCTGTAGGCTTCCTTTTTTGTAGTGTCCGTTTGGTTTTGTTATCAGGGTAATGCTGGCCTCATAGAATATTTGGAAACTTTCCTTCCTCTTCTATTTTTTGGAATAGAGGCGAATAGGTAGTAAGTTTTCTTTAAGTGTTTGGTAGAATTACCCATGAGTCCATTTGGTCCTGAACTTTTGTTTGTTGGGAGTTTTTTGAGTTACTAGTAATGATCTGTTCAGATTTTCTATTTCTTCTGGATTCAGTTATGGAAGACTATGTTTTGAGGAATTTATCCATTTCTCCTATGGTGTCCAATTTCTTGGCATATAATTTGTGCGAGTATTCTCTTTTTTTTTTTTTTTTTTTTTTTTAAATTTTAATGATTTATTTATTTCTGAGAGAGAGAGAGACAGGCATGTGCGAGTATTCTCTTATAATCCTTGGTATTTCTATGGTGTTGGTTGGTACTTCTCCTCTTTCATTTCTAATTTAATTTATTTGTGTCCTTTCTTTTTTCTTGCATCTGGCTAAAGTTTTATCAGCTTGTTTATCTTTCCAAAGAACTAGCTCTTGGTTTCATTTATCTTTCCTTTTGTTTTTTTCTCTATTTCATTCATATTTGGTTTAATCTTTAAAATTTTTCTTCTTTATTTTATTTGAGTTTTGTTTAATTTTCTTTTTCTAGTTCCTTTAGGTGTAAGGTTAGACTGCTTATTTGAGCTTTTGCTTGTTTCCTGAAGTAGGTCTGTATTCCTGTATATTGCCCTTTTAGCATTAGTTTTGCTGTTCGGCAGGGATTTTGGACTGTTATGTTTTCATTGTCTCAATGTATTTTTTAAAATTTCCTCTTTGATTTCTTCATTTGACACATTGGCTACTTAGTAGCTTGTTGTTTAGCCTCCATGTGTTTTGTGGGTTTTTTTTTCCCCAGTTTTTTCCTCCTGATTGATTTCTAATTTCATACTGCTGTGGTTGGAAAATGTGCATGATATGAGTTCACTCTTCTTAAATTTAATGAGGCTTGTTTTGTGGCCCAACATGTGATCTGTCCCGAAGAATGTTTCATGTTCACTTGAAAAGAATGTGTATTTTGTTGTTTTTGGATGGAATGTTTTGTATATCTGTTAAGTCCATCAGGTCTAATGTGTCATTGAAAGACACTGTTTCCTTATTGATTTTCTACCCGGATGATCTATCCTTTGATGGAAGTAAAGATGTTAAAGGCTCTTGTTATTATTGTATTACTGTCATATCCTTCCTTTGTGTCTGTTAATACTTGTTTTATGTATTTAGGCACTCCAGTATCGGGTGCATAGATATGTACAGTTGTTTTATCTTCTTGTTGGATTGAACCTTTTATCATTATGTAGTACCCTTCTTTGTCTTTTATTTCAGTGTGTTTTAAAACTATTTTATCTGATATACATATTGCTACCTCAATTTTTTTTTTTTACTGCTTCTATTTGCATGGAATATCTTTCCCTATCCTTTAATTTTCAGTATGTATGTGTCTTTAGGTCTGGAGTGAGTCTCCTTTAGGAAGAATGTAGATAGGTCTCATTTTGTTGTTTTTTAACTTTTAATCCATTTCACCCTGCTGTGTTTTCTGATTGAAGCATTTATACCTTTTACGCTTAAAGTAATTGTTGATAGGTATGTACTTACTGACATTTTCTTAACTTTACTGGTTGATTTTGTAGTTCTCTGTCCCTTCTGTTCTTGCTCTCTTACCTCGTGACCGATGACTTTGTGCAGTTAAGCTTGAATTTCTTGCTCTTTCTTTTTTATCAATTAGAAGTTTTGGGTTTGTGGTTACTATGAAGTTCATATAGAACATCCTAAGTAGATAGCAGTCTCTGTTGAGTTGATGGTCATTTAAATTAGAACACATTGTAAAAGATCTTTTTTTTTTTTTTAACTTCCTCCTCCATGTTTATATGTATGTTGTCATATTTTACATCTTTTTGCCCATAGTTTTGTTCTCATTATGTCCCTTTCTCTACCACTTGAAGAAGTCCCTTTAACATTTCTTGTAAGGCTGGCCTAGTGGCGATGAGCTCCTTTAACTTTTGTCTTGGGAACTCTTTCTCTTGGGCTTTTTTTTCTTTATCTCTCATTTAATTCTAAATGATAATCTTGTGGGTAGAGTATTCTTGACTGTAGGCTTTTTCCTTCTAGCTCTTTGAATATACGATGCCCCTTCCTTCTGGTCTGCAAAATTTCTCCTGAAAAAACCAGCTAATAGTTTCACGGGGTTTCCCTTGTACGTTACTTTTTGCTCTCCCTTGAAGCTTCTGAAATCCTCTCCTTATCTTTAACCTTTGCCATTTAAATTCTGATATGCTGTGGACCTCCTTGCATTCAGCTGGTTGGGAACTCTCTGTGTGCCCTGAACCTAGATGTCTATTTCCTTCCCAAGTCTAAGGAAGGTATCTGTTCTTTCTTCAGATAGGCTTTTTGCCTCTTTCTCTCTCGTTTCTCCTTCTCGGACCCCTATAATGCAAATGGTATTGTTTGCTTCATGTTTTCTGAGTGATCCTTTAACCTGCCTTCATTTTAAAATTCTTTCCTTTGTGCTCTTCAGCATATGTGCTTCCCTGGCCCTGTCTCCCAATTCCCAGTCCGTTCTTCTGCATCTGCTCATCTGTTGTTGATTTCCTCTAGTGTATTTTTTATTTCAGTTATCGTGTTCTTCAACTCTGATCAGATCTTTTAAATGTTTTCTCTTTGTTGAAGCTCTCACTGAGATCCTCCACTCTTCTCTCCAGTCCAGTGAGCATCTTTATG
The DNA here is from genome assembly GCF_003009895.1 of Hyaena hyaena. NCBI lineage: Eukaryota > Metazoa > Chordata > Mammalia > Carnivora > Hyaenidae > Hyaena > Hyaena hyaena. Next base: position 1,297,082 of record NW_024080840.1, on the reverse strand, counting down.
CTCATTAGTTTAAATTCTTCATCAAGCATGTTGCATGTCTTTGTTTCATTTAGTTTAGTTCTTTTTTCTGTGCTTTTGTCTTGTTCTTTGATTCGGAGCATTTTCCTCTGCCTCCCCATTTTGATTGATTTGCCGTCTGTGTTTCCATGAGTTAGGTACAGCAGCTACTTCTAAACCGGAAGGGAGGGTCTTGTGTGTGGTCATCCCTTATGCAGACTGTGTGTGCCTTGTGACTTGGGCTGGTGGGCTGGAGCTGTGTCAGGTGTGGGTTGGGGTCCTGGGGCAGGCTCTGCTGGGGCTGCACTGGCGGGATGACCAGAGCTGAAGTAGGCACGAGCCAGGGCAATCCTGGGGCTCTTGACACAGAGAGCACCCTGGCTGGGTAGTTGAAATGGGTGCAACCTGGGGCTGCCTGTGCAGATGAGGCCCTGGTGAGCAGCTGGAGCCGGGGTGTGGTGTATGCTGGGGTCACCGGGTGCTCTATGCAGGACAGTTGTAGCTGAAGAGGGCGTGGGCTAGTGCAGAGGGTGCCATGAAGGCACAGCTGCAGCTGAACGGGTGGAAGCCCGGTTGTCCTGGGTGCTCAGAGCAGGGGGTATCCGGGAGGGGTGACTGAAGCTGAGGACAGCACTTGCTTGAGGTGTTCTGGCAATCCGTGCAGGTGGCTGGTACGAAAGCAGGGTGCGGATCACTCCCAGGGAGCCCTGCAGGGGCAGCTGTAATTGAGGCAGCCACAGGCCAGGGTGTCCCAGGGTGCTTAGCATGGGGGCTGCAGGGGTGCAGCAGTTGGAGCCAAAGCAGACCTGAGCCAGGAGGTCCCAGAGTGTTCTAGGCCGGGAGTGCCCTAGCAGGCCATCTGGAGCCGAAGTGGGGGCAGGTGTGGAGTGTTCCCATGTGTGTGTGCCTGTGTCCCCTTAGTGTGGTGGCCAGGGCGGCTCTGGGGTGCCCCATGCTGGAGCTGCCTGGATGGGACAGTGGGGGGCCGGTGTGGGCTCACTGATGAGGAGGGTGGCCGTGGCATCTGGACTCTGCTCCTGCGTGGAGGTCAAAGTGGAGGGCAGACGTAAACCGTGGTGTTCACCAGTCCCTCCGACCTGGAGAGAGTTCTAGTAGCTCCCCTGCCGTTGTGTGGAGCCTGGGTCTTTTATAGCCTAGTTTCTCCTTTAAACTGTAGCCCTTTTCTGTGTCCCTCCCCCCCCCCATCCCTGGGGCAGATAAATCTGCTCAGGGTCCTTCAGGATGACCCCTCCCCACTGCACTTGGTAGTGTCAGTGCTGGGGAGGGGGCGTTCCCTGCATTTCTGTGTGTCTCTTTCTCTCTTGCTGTTCTCTGCATGGTCTCTGTAGCTTCTGTCGTGCAGAAGCTGTTCAGTCAGCCCTCAGTTGTGCTGCAGAGATAGACGTGGATTTGCTGTGGCCTCAGGAGGGGCCACGGGCGAACTGAGCGTCTTCCTACCATTGCCATTTTAGATCTTCAGCTCAAGGAGCCAGTCTTTTGAGAGAGAGAGAGAGAGAGTGCCTACAAGTAGGGGAGAGGGGCAGAGGAAGAGAGAGAGAGAATCCCAAGCAGGCTCCATGCTCAGCACTTAGCCCAACATGGGGCTCAACCCCACACCCTGGGATCACGTCCTGAGCCAAAATCAAGAGTCAGACGCTCCACCGATGGAGCCACCCAGGCGCCCCAAGGGGTCAGTCTTATGCAACATAAAAGTGTTCCCACATTGCCCGCGGGGCCCTCTGTGCATTACTCAGAACATGCTCGTCAAAGTGCCTCTGCTCCTGCTCTGCATGAAGTATTTAGCCCAGCCGTGGGAATCCGTACAAAACCCCACTTGCCTAACACACACTGTAAAAGGTTTACAGAAGTCATTCATCTTTCATTTTTTTTGTTTTATTATTTTTTTGAGAGAGATTTGCGGGCATGTGCAAACAGGAGAATGGCAGACAGATGGAGAAAGAGAGAATCCCAAGCAGGCTCCGCACTGTCAGTGCAGAGCCTGATGTGGGGCTTGAACCCATGAACCATGAGATCAAGACCGGAGCTGAAATCACGATTCAGATGTTTCACCGATGAGCCACCCAGGCACCTCAAAGTCATTCACATTTCAATGAAATTTATTTAAAAACAGGCCACTCCCTTTCTCATTCCTCTCTGCCCTTCATAATAATTTTTCCTGGAACAATCCACAGGGGTCCACAGGACTCACAAGTGGGCCTTCGCTGAGCCACTCTCCCTCCCAGCCATCCTCATGTTCTCATCAGGCCATTCTAGATCAGGGCGACAGAACAGTTTCTGACCACAGAACCTTTCCAGATAGAGACCACGGAGGCAAGTAACTGCATGATGTGACCCTAGATGGGGCAGATAAAGGGCATTAAGGGGACAACTGACAAACTTTGGATAAGGTCTGAAGATGAGATCACAATATTGTGTCAGTGTTACGTTTCTTCATTTTGGTCATTACACTGTGATTTTTATAGTCCAGTATCCTTGTTTGTAGGAAATCACACCAATGTCTTCAGCAATAAAGAGGCATTGTGTCTGCAACTTCCTCTCAAATCTTTCAGGCCGAAAGTCTGTGTGTGTGGGGGGGGCGGGGGGGGGGTGGACACTGAGAAGGAAAGGGGCTGGTTGATTAGGCACGGTCATAAATTGTCGATGTCCGGATAGTCTTGAAAGGTACAGAGGAACTCTCCCACCATTTCCCACATCTCAGATGATTCCAAAATAAGTTTAAAAAACACGATCTCGACAGATGAGAGTCAGGAGGAGAGCTCTGAACTTGTAATATGTCTGGGCTCCTTGAATTCACTGGGTTCTAAACCCAGTTCCTAATAGTTGGGTTTGTAAGGGGACTGAAGTCCCTCCTTGCTTCGAGTCAGAGTCCCTCCAAAGTCCTCTCACATGGCCAAACAGACACTAGATCTTGCTCTCCTGGCTGGCTGAGCCCCCGGGTTACCTGAAAGCTCAGACTTGTCTTTCCCCTTCTGCACCTTCCCCCCTCGCCCCCCCACTGGGTGCCCATGTAGAAGCCTACATCCCTCTGGGATGTAGACAGACCCACTTTGTCTCTGTCTGTACTGGCGGAGTCATATACTGGGCTTATCCATGGCAACACGGACCAGTCAGAACAGAGTAGGTTATGCTCCAGGAAGAAACCGGCCCCAAAGTTGGGCTTACTTATCACAATGAAGGATGATTCCTCACTCATGCTGTGTATGCATTGTGTTCGGGGCTCTCTGCTCACACTACTTGCTCAGGAAGCCCAGCTGAGCAAGGCGCCATCTTGTCTCATGACAGTCACCACAGTAGATGAAAGCAACGTGGTAAATGACTCACTGGCACTTTAAAGTTTGTTTCTAAAAGAGACAAGTGTTGGTTCCACTTCTGTTTCACTCACCATGAAGTATGATCCTTCAGGACATTTGCGAGGAAGGGACATAGGAATATGTGTAACGTCCCGATGAGTCTCACAGTGCCACCTCTCAGCAGTTAAGCTGAGTGGAAGAGGTGTATTTAGGGGGCGCCTGGCTGGCTCAGTGAGTGGAGCATCCGACTGGATCTTGGGTCCTGAGTTTGAGCACCGCGTTGGGGGCAGAGATTACTTTTCTAAAAGGTAGAGAAAACAGTGCTATAGAGGAGAGCCGCCTCAGAGGCAGGCACTCTAGAAGCAACGATTCCACCTGCCACCAGGGGCAGAGTGAGAAACAGGCCAGAAGTCACCAGAGCACTTCCTCCTCTGAGGGACGCTCTTGCCCCCGAGCTCCTCTGTGCCCTTGCTCTGACAGGCACAGGCTTCTGTCATACTGTCCTCAGGTTCTTTTGCTGTTACTCTCTCGTGACGTTCTGCTAGAAAGATAGATTTGTTTATGTGCCGCGAATGTTGACTAGATGCCTGCAGGACAGAAGGTGCCGCACTAGGTTCTGGAATCTGAGGGCAGTCAAGACATTGGCTCTGCCCTCCTGGCATTTCCTGACTGGTTACAAAGACAGGGAAGAAGACACATATTTTAAGTTTAGAGGGTTGAGCCACGCCCCGGGTGGGAAGAGGCCACCTGGTTGTACGTGGGGGGAGGAGGGTGGCGGGAGGCAGGGAGGAAGGAGAAGCCCTGGGGATCCGTGCAAGCACTGTTCTCCGTTCCTCACTCTCCGGCTTAGAGGAAGGCAGGCGGTGCCACATGTGCTCGTGGGCAGGATTGGAGGTCACGGCTTAATGGCGATCAGTGTGCTCTCTTTCAGCAAACAAATACTTATGAGGCACCCGCCACAGTGATAAGGCTAATTTTGCCTACATTTGGGTGGTACTTAATAGTTTATAAATCAGACTCCTTGAAAATCACTGGCTTCTTTCACAAATGAGGCTGCGGAGATTGGGAACAATTAGAGTCTTTGAAAGTCCCAACTCCATAGTCAACTCAAGTTCCTTACCCCCGCCCGCCCCCCCCCCCACCCCCCGGCACTTCCCACTAACCTATTCTGCCTACAGACGGGATCCTCTACCTGTCAAGGATCCCACAGTCAAGGGAAGAGTTGATATCCACCCCTGGCAGATGGGGCGCAAAGCCGTGTTGATGTCATCCCAGCCCTCTGTTCTGTCCCGAGCCGAGTGAATCCGTAAGATCTCCCTTTTCTCCACCCTCCTGCTGGATGGTTAACGGGGATGAATAATACAAGGTAGGCACAGGTTTTTCGGGGACTGCCCTATCCACTCAGGGAGGTCACAGTTGCTACATGGATGCTTTGCTGACTCACAGCTGCCCGTGAGTGGCCGGCTCTGCCTGATGTAATTGCCCTGAGATGTGGCAGGAGGGGACAGCGGAGGAAGGGTCGGCTCCCGTCTCCCGGGGCAGGATTCTCTTGTTCCCTGCAATCTGTAGCCAAGGGGGTGGGGGGGTGGGGGGGTTGGGTCTGTGCGGCCAACATGCAGTCCTGCCGAGGATGTCAGCCAAGCTCAGCGTTTTCAGCTGCAAAGGTTTGGTGAGGTTCTGGCCCCGCGCTAGCCCTACATGATTACATGAGATAATGTGTGCGTACCTCTTGGCACGTGGGAAGTGAGCAAAATGTGTGAACTGCTGTAATAGTCGGAATTACAGCCATGGTGATCTTAACAAGTACTGTAGTCACGAAGCAATAGCATGAGAGCAATAGTTATTTCATGACCGTAATGATAAATATCACAATATTATGGCAGCCGCTGGCGGGGCTGCGATGAGAGCCATTCTCCAAACGGGAAAGAGTTGCATCAGGGATGCATGATGATAAACAGCAGACTGTATGGGACACTGCACTTTTCTTCGTTTTGCCCTGAACCTAAAATTGCTCTAAGAAATAAAGTGTAAGCGATTACAAAAAGGAAAGAAGACAAAGGAAACAGATGGACACTCAGTTGGTGAGGTTATTGTTTCTCTGTTCTCTGAAGACACGGCATGCCCTTACGTCTACACAGAGGGGACGTCCTTGGCCGCCCTGCCCTGCGACGCTAGGCCAATAAAAATGTTATTTTCAAAGTGCTCTACCTGCAATGCAGACGTTCTGATGGCAGTGATGATCCATTGCTCTTGGGTTTCTCTGTTCACAGTCGGACCCAACACCACGGGTCTCGTCTCCCTGTGGCTCTGCCTGGTATAAGCAGCCACGTCATCTGTGCTGGTTGTGGCTGTAGCTGAGTGGCTTGCCTGTGAGCGGCTCCCCTGGGGGGCACCTGGCATCTAGCGAGATCTTCCCCAACCCACAGACCAGGGGAAAGGGGATCTTGGCCCTGAGTCACCAGCAGGGTGGCTCCCTTTTCCTTTGCCCACTGAAAGGATCTCTTTCCTCCGCTTAGGAAAATGCGCAGCTCATCCGAGAAGTGGAAGTGGACAAGGTCTGTGCGCTCTCCGGGGACCAGGTGGAGGCCATCAAGCAGCTGTGGCAGGACCCGGGCATCCAGGAGTGTTACGACAGGAGGAGGGAGTATCAGCTGTCGGACTCCGCCAAGTAGTGAGTACAGAGCCCGGCACAGCCCCACGTGCTTTCCGCACACGTGGCCGCGCTTCAGGGAAGCTTCTGGCTGGGGAGAGATGAGCTGCCCATAAAATGTGGGTGCTCAGTAGCAACACGACCTCCTTCCTGCTTGCCAGTGTCCCCTCTGACTTCTTGGTTTGTCTCTTCCCACCCCCTCAAAACTGTGGGCCCCCAGGTCTCTGTCCTTGTCTGCACTCACCTTTCTCTGCTGTGTTCTAAGCCTCTTTTGCTTAAAAAAAATTATTTTTAATGTTTGTTTATTTTTGAAAAAGAGAGAGGGAGTGAGAGCATGTGCATGCTAGCGAGCAGGCAGGGGAGGGGTAGAGAGAGAGGGGAAGACACAGCATCTGAAGCAGGTTCCAGGCTCTGAGCTGTCAGTACAGAGCCCGACGCGGGGCTTGAACCCACGAACCATGAGATCATGATCTGAGCTGAAGTCGGTCGCTTAACAGACTGAGCCACCCCAGTGTCCCTAAGCCCCTCTCTCTTTTCCAACAAGAAGCTCAATCAAATGTGGGCTCCCTTTGAGGGGACTCGTCTCATTTGGGGTGCCGAAATTTTCTGACTTAAATAAGGATCACCGCTGCTTCTGGATTCTTCTTTCCGTATCCTTCTGCCTTCTGGTTTCCTGATCAGTACACAGACAGGTCCAACTGTCCTCAAATCTAAAATCAGAGTGAAGACCAGCAATGAAGTAGGCCAGCTCCACTGGCTGATCCGGTGCTTCCCTCTACTGGACAAGACAGGCTCTGCAGGCCCAGCACACGCAGGAAGCTCAGTCCAGGAGCCCCTTTGCTCATTGACTCCCTGGGAAGGCCTACCCACTATATTTTTGATTCATAAAGCTCTCGTTTTAAATCATTAATCCCTAAGGGAAAACGACACAGATGGTTCTGCACGCAAACTATCCCCTGGAGATCACAGAATTTCATTGTCTTAAGAATTTCTTGAGGCGATGCCTCTCTTGTCATCGAAGTCACTGGACAAAGTAGATTGATCTTGCTGCTTCTTGAAGAGGCGATGAATACTGCTTCTGCATCTCAGCTCTTTCCCCTTTGCCCCATGTCATCGTCCAACATCTAAGGGCCCCAGGACCCTTTCATCCCTTGCCCTCTGAGCCGGTGTGGGTAGTGGTTCACCCCGATCGCCCGGACAAGGCAGTGGTTCGGGAAAGGAAACCTAAAACCTCGGCAGCCTTTGATGCCGGTGCCTGGCTGAATGATTGATGCCATTAACCCAGGTTTGCACAACCAACCTGAGCACAGGGATATTTAGCTGCAATAGAGCAGTCAGGTAGGAAGAGGAAATAAAAGAAGCGCAGAGAAGGTGTCGGGTCAGCTCAGGAAAGAGCCAGAAGGAAGGCAGGTGGTGTCCCAAGGAAGAGGGACAGCTGTAGAGTGGGAGCCACCTCCATGTCAGTGAAGCCATCTCTGGTCCTTCCCTGAGACAGCCTAGCGTCAGTGGCTTCTGTGAAGGTCCTGGGGAGTGGCCGGGGCTCCTGATGTAGATCCGTTCATGTAGATCCCTTCGGAAGAGACGCAGCGGAGCCCTGAGCATTGGAGCTAGTGCTCTGACGGGAGCGTAGGGAACGGCCAGGTGCACAGAGCTGACACAGAGAGCGTGGCCCTCATAAGCCCAGCGCTTGCCCCACTTTCGGAATCGGCAGGTTCAAGGTACTTGGGCAGTCTCCTTGGTCCAGGTCTTGTGCTAGTGCAGCCTGCTTATTCGGACCTTGGCATTCCCTTGACAGAACTGCGGTGTGTACCTGCTGAGGGCCAGGCCCCGTGGTCGGCGCTGCAAGCACGGCCAGTGCTCTCTGTCCTCAAGCACCATGCGGCCTGATGGAATGTGGTTTGCCTTCTGGAGTGAGGGCTGAGCAGGGTTGGCCCGTTACCCCTGAGCTCCCCTCATGCCGCTTGCTCAGCACCGCGGTCCTAGCCCGGGGCCGTCTGTGCAGGGAGAAATCAGGGCCGAACCTTACTTATCAGGAGCCTCCGAAGCACTACCTCCATCGTTGGCCTATTTTACACCTTTATATTCTCAGAAACTCTAATTCATTGAGCAAAGCCTTCGAGCACAGCATCTACATTCTATGATGCTTGTGTATGGGGATGAGTGTGGGACGGGGGAGGGTCAGAGAGCCCATCCCGACATCCTTTGCTTCCCATCCCGACATCCTTTGCTTCCCATCCCGACATCCTTTGCTTCCCATCCCGACATCCTTTGCTTCCCATCCCGACATCCTTTGCTTCCCATCCCGACATCCTTTGCTTCCGACCCTCGGGCTCCCTCACTGGCTAGCGAGAGAGAGAGAGAGAGAGAGCTTGGAGCCCAGAGAAAGAGACGGCGTTGTGTACGGGTTTCCCAGGGGGCTCGTGGGAGCTTCCGATCCACATTCCCTCCCCAAAGGTCATAGTTGGGGCGGCCTGGTCAGGGCCAGGTCCCAAAAAATCTCGGATGGAATCCACGAGCCTGGCCGGGGGGTGCGGTAAGTTAGGCTGACTTCCCCGGATGGGCCTCCGATTTCTGACACAAGTGTTGGCGCCTTGCTGTCCGCTCCCACAGTTACCTGACCGACATTGACCGGATCGCAATGCCGTCCTTCGTGCCAACCCAGCAGGACGTGCTTCGTGTCCGAGTGCCCACGACCGGCATCATCGAGTATCCGTTTGACTTGGAAAACATCATCTTTCGGTAAGACTGTGTCCCTGACGTGGTCCATTAAGAACCTGTCCGGTCTTGGAAGTCCCCACATGGATTCTTACTTAAGTGGGTTATTCCTAAAAGGGATTATAGCTCCTAAGGCCATATGGCCCTCTCTGTCACCCTGTGTTTAGAATTGTGATACGTCTCTAGTTCTAGAATGGAGAGGAACTCCCCTTTCTGTTCCCCTTAGAACGTAAAAGTGTCCTTACTGACGTCTGGAGTGATTCTTGTGTGTAAAACACACGGACACCTGGATGTATACTTCTGGAACCATAAATCGAAAATACTGATGTCGTTTCCCTAAATTTGACTATTTCTCTTCCCTTAAACCCCCTTCTCTAACATACATTCTTTTAAAAAGCACATGAAGAGCCAACAGAAAAGTGTGTATTAAAAATTACATAATACTGGGGCGCCTGTGTGGCTCAGTCGGCTAAGCATCCAATTTCGGCTCAGGTCATGATCTCATGGTTCACAAGTTCGAGCCCCACGTCAGTCTCTGTGCAGATAGCTCAGAGCCTGGAGCCAGCTCCAGATTCTGTGTATCCCTCTCTCTCTGCCCCTCTCCTGCTAAAGCTCTGTCTCTCTCAAAAATAATGTTTAAAAATGTTTTTAGTTACATAATATATATAAAGTATTTACATCTGTGTAAAACTGTATGAATTCCCACATACAAATATAAGAAGTACTTTTAGGATGACTTAAGTGGACCTTCATTGCATTTAATTATGGCACAAAATGAGTAATGTGGTACATATGCACAGCATTGCAAATTTCAAAGCAATTATATACTGTTCGTTCCCATGTTCCTCCTTAGAGCTAATTCCATTATGCTTTTCTAGTGGAGATGGACCCAAGCCCTGTCTGTAAGCCCTGTTCTGCCTCAAGGTTTCCAGAGCAATGTTGCATTGCCTCTTGTTGAAGCCCTTGAAAAATCTGCATCTAGGGGTGCCTGGGGGCTCAGTCACTTAAGCTTCCGACTTTGGCTCAGGTCATGATCTCACAGTTTGTGAGTTTGAGCCCCACTTCGGGCTCTGTGCTGACAGCTCAGAGCCTAGAACCTGCTCTGATTCTGTGTCTCCCTCTCTCTCTGTCTCTAACCCACCCCCCCCCTGCCACTTGTGCTCTTTTTCCTCTCTCTTAATAAACAAACTTTAAAGCAAGAGAAAATCTGCATCTGAATGCCCATGAATTTATGAACACGACCATTTCAGAATCAGTGCTGCTTGTTACTTGGAAAAACCGGTGTCTGGTCCACAGATCAATTCTCTTGGGCCCACATGGTGTTTATAAACAACCTTTGAGACGATATTTAAAACTTGGTCCATTTTGCTTAAAACACTTGATAACTGGTTTCTCTGAAAGGTTGGGGGTCCGGTCATGAGGTGCCTGCACTTCTGTCCAGCTGCATGCCAGTCATCCCTCCAGACGGGGCCCCTATTCTTCTCAAAGTTGTCTGCTGTTGTGTTTTGGGGAGACCCCCTTGACTCATTTCCATAAACTGACTCCTGGAGCATTCGAGCTTCTGTGCCATCTTGGGGCTGTGACTCTCTGACGTGTTTCCCAAAGACACAGATAAAGGCCTTGGATCTCCACAGAGGACAGAGGAAACTTGTAGGTCTTTATAGGGCAGATGGGTGGCATCTACCTAACGCAGAGAGGATTTATGGAAAAATGTGAGGAGCGGTGAAAAACAGAGGTGAAGGCCTGAATCCGGCTGAGTGGACTTGGAAGACTGCCCATCTTTCTGTCCCTTTTGTGTGACCCTGCAGTGGTCAGAGCCGCAGCTAAGGGGCTGCTGGCCCTTCCTGCCTGGACTATTGCAGCAGCTTTCAAACCAGTGTCCCCGAGCAGGCTCCCCGAGTGACCTCTGCATCTGTCTTCAGAAATTTCGCTTACATTCTGTGCCTCCTTTGTTCTAGGAAACATCTGGGGTTCCTCACTGCCCCCATGGAGTGGTGCTCACACATTCTAATCGTGAGGCCCCTTTTCACTCTCAAAAAACTCATCGAGGACCCTAGAGAGTGCTGATTTCCACAATATAAGGAGTCCTGTCCTCTTTCTCCAAAGAGCCGTGTATGCCAACCTTTGACTGATCTGTGTTTCTGTTGACCAGGATGGTAGATGTTGGTGGCCAGCGATCCGAAAGACGGAAATGGATTCATTGCTTTGAGAGCGTCACCTCCATTATTTTTTTGGTTGCTCTGAGTGAATATGACCAGGTCCTGGCTGAGTGTGACAATGAGGTATGCTGGGTGGGGAAGGGGATGGCTGTGGAAAACAGAACGATTACTGCAGTTTGCAGGAAGCCAGCTCTCTGGCCTTAGACTCTATTCTTGAGGCGAAACAGCCTTTGGTCCAAGTGTTGTCTCCGGCTTAGCGGCAGCGCCATCTTCTGGGCATTTGTTAGAAACGCACGCCTAGTCAGTCTGCCCAAACTGAATAAAATATATACACATGGAAGTGGGAGAATCACTGGCCTAGAAACCTGCTTCTCAAAGTTGGATACACATTGGAATTCCCTGGGGATCATTAAGATGAACCTGGCACCTGGGTCCAACTCAGGATTCTGATTTAGTTGGGGTGGGTGAGGGCTGAGCCTGGGATCTAAGCTCATGTGCTGCCAAGGGTAGAGCCACTTGCAGACTTTGGTTCTCCCCCTTGACCCCATGGGGAGTTTCTAAAAAGACCATCTTTTGGACCCCACAGTACAGATTCATATTTCTTGGTTTTGAGTTTGGAGGTGTCTTTTCCAAGCCCCTTATGGGTACTAACGTATAGCCAAAGTTGAACAATGTCATTTCTTTCTTTTTAAAAAATGTTTATTTTTGAGAGTGCGCGCACATGTGTGCTGCACAAGCAGGGGAGGGGCAGAGAGAGAGAGAGAGGAAGGCTAGAATCCAAAGCAGGCTCCAGGCTCTGAGCTGTCAGTGCAGAGCCTGACACGGGGCTTGAACTCACAAACCATGCAATCATGACTTGAGCCCAAGTTGGATGCCTACCTGACTGAGCTGTGCGGGCGGCCTGAGAGTGATGCTATTTCCAATACATATAATGAGAACAGGCTTCCCAACCTCCCTGGTGTGCCCGAATCATGGTCCCTAACTGAGCTGGCATGGGGAGTCGTGCCAGATGCTTCGAGCTGTTCAGACCTGCCCCGGTCAGGCATTCCGTGTCCTCTGCAAAGTTGTCTGGTCCGAGCTGTATCTGCACAGAAAGTGAAGAGAGCCATCACTGCCCCTTCTCTGTGAGGTATATTCTGTGGGGTATCATTGTCCTCCCCTGGGCTTTTCCCCACCCTTGCACGAGACATGCTGACCTCATAGGAAAACATACCTTGCTTCTAGGTCACGATAGTAAATGGGTGAAGAACTCTGCCCAGGATTAGGCAATAACTGAACAAATTATATCTTGTATTTCTTGAGAGCCGACTTTTCTCTGAGGAGCACAGTTACATTAGCTAATTAGTGGAGGATTAACCCATTTACTAGTGTCATTGTGCAGAGAAGAATAGCAACAATCTTGGCTGCCACCCAGCTCTTCCAAGGGAGGCATTTTTTTAAAAAGCAAAAAAGGCATCGTTATCAATGTGAAAAATCGGCTCCAAATTTGTCTCAAGATTACTTAATGATGTTTCTCAGAAAACTCAAAAGATTATCCAGGGGCACAAGGGGCCAGCACCTCAGCCCAGTATGTTTAGAAATTAAACGTTTCTTCTCTGCTAAAAATCACAAGGTATTTGGAGAAGAAATAAGTGGCTCCCACTCCAGACTCCCTAGTCTGGTTGTCATTCTGTGTTGGCGCCCACACACTGGGCTGTGTAGGAATTGTTTCTTCATATACGGTAGTCCCTTGAACAACGCAGGCTTGAACGGCATGGGTCCACTTATACATGGGGTTTTTTTGTCTGATAAATATAATAAGTGTATTTTCCTTATGATTTTCTTATGGTTTCTCTATTGTAAGAATATGGGGTGTAACACCCATATAATATATGTGTTAATTGAGTGTTATTGGTGAGACTTTTGGTCAACAGTAGGCTATTAGTAGTTAATAATAGTTTTGGGGGAGTAAGAAGTTACATGCACATTTTTTTTTAGTTTATTTATTTTGAGAGAGAGAGAGAGCAAGTGGAGAAAGGGCAGAGAGAGGGAGAGACAGAATCGAAGGCAGGCTCTGTTGTCAGTGCCGAGCCCAGTGTGAGGTTCAGTGTCATGAACCATGATATCATGACCTGAGATCAAGAATTGGATGCCTAACCTACTGAGCCACCCAGTGCCCTTATATGCACATTTTCAACTGTGCCAGTACATCAGCACCCCATCTCTTGTACTGTTCAAGGATCAACTGTGTATTTCCTTGGAGAGCATTATTGAAAAGATCATAATACATTTTTTAAAGCTTTAAAAACAACTGAGGGAAAAAATTAACAATAGAACTCCCCTATGACCCAGGAATAGCACTGCTAGGAATTTACCCAAGGGATACAGGAGTGCTGATGCATAGGGGCACATGGACCCCAATGTTCATAGCAGCAGTCTCTCAACAATAGCCAAATCATGGAAAGAGCCTAAGTGTCCATCAGCGGACGAATGGATCAAGAAGATGTGGTTTACTTATAATGGAATACTACATGGCAATGAGAAACGATGAAATCTGGCCATGTGTAGCAACATGGATGGACCTTGAGGGTGTTATGCTGAGCGAAATAAGTCAGGCGGAGAAGGACAAATACCATATGTTTGCACGTATAGGAGGATTAGGAGGAACTTAACGGAGGAACAAGGGGGAGAAGGAGGAGGGAAATAGTGGGGGAGGGGGAGAGAAGCAAACCATGAGAGACTCTTGAATGCTGAGAACTGAGGGCTGATGGGGTGTGGGAGAGGGGAAGGGGGGTGATGGGCACGGAGAGGGGCACTTGTGGGGATGAGCACTGGGTGTTATATGGAAGCCAACTTGACAATAAACTATTTATAAAAACAACAAACAATCAAAAAAAACAACTGAGGGATGGGGCATCTGGGTGGTTCAGTTGGTTGGGCCTCCGACTTCAGCTCAGGTCATGATCTTGTAGTTCATGAGTTCGAGCCCTGCACTGGGCTCTGTGCTGACAGCTCAGAGTCTGGAGCCTGCTTCAGATTCTGTGTCTCCCTCTCTCTGCCTCCCTCTGGCTTGTGATTTCTTTCTCTCTCAAAAATAAGTAAAAACATTTTTTAAAAAGTAAAAACAAACAAATAACCTTAAGGGGTTACGTATCCGGTAATAAATTCCAGATCTGAATTCCCAAAAGGGTACGGAGCGGGAGAATAAATCCCGATGTACAAGACTTGTAGGGAAACAGATTTACAGCATGTCCCTCTGGAGTGGGTGTTCAAGGCTTTCATGAGTTTGTCTGAGCACTTCCCTCTCTCTAAAGGAAGTGGTGCCTGACTGGCTCAGGATATGATCTTGCGGTTTGTGAGTTCGAGCCCATTTTGGGCTCTCTGCTGTCAGCCTGTCAGCAGAGTCTGCTTCAGGATTCTCTGTTCCCCTCTCTTTACTCCTCCCTGGCTTGCGCTCTCCAAAAATAAATATTAAAAAAAACACACACACACACACACAGGGGCACTTGGGTGGCTCAGTCAGTTAAGCGTCTGACTTTAGCTCAGGTCATGATCTCGCGGTTCGTTGGGTTCAAGCCCCGCATCAGGTTCTGTGCTAGCAGCTCAGAGCCTGGAGCCTGTTTCGGATTCTGTGTCTCCCTCTCTCTCTGACCCTCCCCTGCTCCTGCTGTCTCTCTCTCAGAAATAAAAAACATTGAAAAGATGAAAAAAGAAACAAACTTCAGAACAGAGTACTATCTAGAACAATTATTGTCACCAGATAAGATTTATATGTGCCCTGTCTACTCTCCCTAAAGTAGGAACACTTGATGTATTCTTGCCAGTGTCAAACGTTAAGAAACGTTTCTTTTTTCCTGCATAATTTTGACCAGATCCTACTATTATAGGGGCTTGAAGACATGATTTAAACTTGTGAACAACAGCATGCTCATCTGCAAAATGGGGACCCTGAGCCAGCGTCAAGCTCCCCTGTCTAATAAGACACATAAAGTGGGGCAGAGGCAAGGTGCTCAGTGGCATGGGCTCCCTGCTCTGCGGGTGTCCAGGAGCCTGAACCCAATTAAAGTGGGTGTATGGGGTCTAAGTTATGCACTTCCCCCACTCAGTAATACCAGTAATGACTCAGAAAACTCTCATCACATAGGATATGAACTCTCTTCCAAATTTCACAAAAGCCTTTCTTATATTTTATGTTTATCTGGGGTGTTACAGAACACATATGGAAAGGAGTGATTAAGAAAGCCAGAAGGGAGGTGGGGAGGGGGGAGGACAGAGGCAGGAGACCTGGTATCCTGAGGGGCCCCAGGTGCTCACCAGCTTCAGCAAGGACAGTGATACGGAGCCGGCAGCTGGGTGAGGGGACAGAGGGACAGAACCAGACATCTCGGCACGTTGCTTCCAAAGTGCTGTTTTTCTTTCTTTTTAACCCCAAGCCCATTGTTTCTCACTTAGAACCGCATGGAAGAGAGCAAAGCCTTATTTAAAACCATCATTACCTACCCCTGGTTTCTGAACTCATCCGTGATTTTGTTCTTGAATAAGAAGGATCTTTTGGAAGAGAAAATCATGTACTCTCATCTAATTAGCTACTTTCCCGAGTACACAGGTGAGTGCCCACCTTGGCGACTCCCCTGGGCAGCAGTCCAGCGTTACTGGCAAGGCCCCTCGGCCCCCCACCCTCCCCACAGCCCCCGATCTGCCTCTAACACACCTGCTTACTGAAGCTCCAAGTGCATCACTGTGTTTTGCCTCTGTACTTCTGTGCATGCCAGCACTTTTTGTGAACTTGACTCTGTTCTCCAAGACCCAGCTCAGGCGTCTCCTCCTCTTCCTCCGGGAAGTCCTGCTCACCCTCGCGGCCCCCTCGTCTGCATAAGGGTGCCCCCCTGGCAGTGTGGGTGCACGTGTCACGTGCCTGTGACAGTGTAGTGCTGTCCGCGTGGGCAGTGCCCCAGGCTGACTCTGCCTGCCCTGCCTTTCCAGGCTCTGCCCGAGGGCGGGGTACTTCTTCGGCGTGTACTGGCGTGGCAGCCCCCTTCCGAGGCACGGGGTAGACCACGGGGTTTTATATACATGACCGGTCCCTGGCTGGAAAGTTTATGTCTTGTTGCTAAGTATTTCTGGTACAGGAGGTCTCCTATATCAGGAAGTTTGACACTGATGTTCAGAGTGGTGTTTTCGCCCCCTGCCCCCTCCTAACAGCTGCGGTGGCCGTATCGCCAGAGCCCCCGTGCCGCAGGAGACCTGGGTGTCTAATCACGTTCCTATATTCTTCCTGGGCCCAGTCCTGGCCCACTTCTGTCTGCCCCCGTGACCCAAACCCGAAAACTAAACTGCCTCATTATTTTTCCACAAATCGCTTTAAAGTACAAGTTTTAGATGGCAGTGGACACTTTAAAAGACTCCTTTAGGAGAGAGAATAAAATAGGCTAAGAGTTAAGGCCCCAGGTCACCTGTCTTCTAGAAAGAAGACAACAAATCAGAAGGCTCCCACGTCAGAGCAGGAGTCTATTGAGAAGGATTTTGGGGGAAGACCGGTGGTTGGTCACTGTCTGTCTTCTTTGTTCCTGTAACCGCACTCCTGACTAGGCCCCAAGCAGGATGTCAAAGCTGCCAGAGACTTTATCCTGAAGCTTTACCAAGATCAGAATCCTGACAAAGAGAAGGTCATCTACTCTCACTTCACGTGCGCGACGGACACGGAGAATATCCGCTTTGTGTTCGCTGCTGTGAAGGATACGATTCTCCAGCTCAACCTGAGGGAATTCAACCTGGTTTGAGAGCTGCTGTGCACCCGCCTCCGTTCCAGGCTGGGCGAGCTCCTCCCCTGTTATCTGCAAGTGTTTGTGACGTCGCCCACCCCCGGCAGCACCGAGCCCGTCATGCAGGCCATGGGACAGGTGACGGACCTTAGATATTTGAGTTGAGCAAACCTTTTCGAAGTCTTCATTCCTACATTGTTTTTATATTTCTTTCCTCGACTTTTGGCTCTAAGATTTTGTGTAAGTTTTGAATTGGATATTTTATAGAATTTTTAAAAGCCACTGTGATTTATGTTCTTTTTTTAAGTTAAAGTGTGTTTAATAATAGCCATTAACGCATCATGTAACAGAGGGGTCTGTTAGTTTATAGATCATACATTGAGACCTCTAGGATGAGTTTCGGTGATATTTTTAAAAAAGAAAATGAGTTTGAGGCTTTTTATTAAATCTTGTAATTTTGAGATTTTAAATTGAGTGTTTTTCTCTCTTCATGCTGAAGTATACATTTAATGTGTCATCAAAGATTTTTTTTAATACTTTTTTTTGTGTTAAATATTTCTAAGCCAAATTAATGAGTCTATTATATCCAACTTGGTTTTGCCATAATTTGATCACCATGCCGCCAAAGCTGACATAAATGGGCTCTAGATAGCATATATGTTGTAAAAAATGTGTGTGTGTACGCATATATGACCAAGTCTTGCAAACTTATGAAATGGCTAAAAGCCTAAACTGTTTTACAAATGTAATTACCCCTGCCAAAGTTCTGATGGCCACCAGTTTTGCTGTTTGAACCAATGTATGCTGTGCCTTTCTGAGGAGGCTAAGAATATACCATTCTGCCATTAGCATTGAATTATGTTGTTTCTTTGATCTCACGGTTGACTGGTGGTTCAGCCTCTCAAAAGAAAAATGCTGTGACTTTAATAGTTTATAACTCAAACTTTCTAAATAGCCTTGTAAAAGAAGAAAAATAAATTTCCCTTTAATTTGTAGGTTCCTGGCTGAGATCCCCCTGTAAAACAAGCAAGCAAAACAGATGAATAGGAAAAAGCCCAGGAGTTTAATAATATGTATGCCTCCTGTAAACATTAGAGACACCCAGAAGAACTAAATCACTTCCCAAATAGGCCAAGCTCTCACCTTGAGTGCTTTCTTCAGCTAAAGACCCAAGAAAGGTGTTGTAGGAGGAAGAGCCACCTGTGAGAGGTTATCAGGCAAAGCACAGTGAGCAAGAGTAAGGTGGCCATGATGGAGTAGTCATCCTTGCCTTTCTGGTAGAGAGAGGGAGATACCCTTACAAATGGAGATTTCCCTTATAAAAGAGTAGCTCTTACTAGTCACTTCCAGAGCTTTTGCCGTATCTCCTGTTTCTTAAAAATTATAAGCTCAAAGAGGCACATTTTGGGGGGCCATAGTCTGCTCCCTTTTGGGTCTGCCTTTGAAGCTTCAGATTAGTTTCACGGTCCAGAAGCTGTGTGGATTGATGGATTTCTCTGTAGTTTTACTGAACCAGTCTCCATCTTTTTTTATGTGAGAAGAAGCCAATGCAATGGCTAGTCTTTATCGCAAAGCAGAAACTTGACAGCACGTTTGGAGTACGTCAGTGCTTGTGATGGGCACAGCTAGGGCCTGGCCTTTGGTGAGCCAGAACCAGACGGTGGCCCTGTTGTCCTCTTCTCAGATGCGGCCCACTATTCACTTGTTGGGGACAGATGGGACTGAATTAGGGTCTGCCTTTGGGACTAGCATATAGTATAGGTTTAGTCCCCTCCTAAACCTATCTGTCATGACCTCCCTCTCCAGCCCAGTCACCTGCCGATCATCTGTAGAAACACCACCTCCAGGACCCCTGGGGAGCTCAGTAGGTTAAGTGTCTCACTCTTGGTTGCAGCTCATGAACCATGGTTCATGAGTTGGAGCCCTAGGTCAGGCTCTGCCCTGACAGTGCGGAGCCTGCTTTGGATTCTCTTCCTCCCTTTCCCCGGCTAGTGCACTTTCTTTCTCTTAAATATTAAAAAAAAGGGACACCACCTCCAGATGCCATGGAGTGCACCTTGTTGGCTCCGTTGGGACCGTGGCCAGTGCTCCAGCTCCAGGAAGTAGTTTGAAGCCCCTGTGCCGCTATATTACATAGCACTCCCCTCAGTCTTGAGAATTGTTCAGGCGGGTTAAAAGGTTGTATCTCATTTCAGGAGGAGGTGGTGCAGGTGGGATCCCAGTGAGGCCTCTGTGGCGCAAGCAGGTATTTAAATAAGAAGTATTTCTGTGGAACAAAAGAAAAAGGTTAACGGCTGGAGCAAATGCTACACGAGGTCTCAGAAGGTTTTGACACGTTGAGGTTAAAGTATCCTTTGCAATTTGGATGGCTCTGCTGCTGTCGGGTATTGAGGCAAACTTTCCACAGAGATCTGAGGAGAGTTCAGGGCAGCTGACGCAGACACCCGGTTACCCCCAGGGTGCACGTTCACTGTAAGTGATAACAATGGCACCGGGACAGAGCACATTTCTAGGAATTTCATACAGTAGGTTTTTAGTGCTTCCAAATCAAAAAAGAGTAGAGAAAACTTGGGAATGTTAGTTTGAAGAGGTCCATAACAAGATTATGTGCGGAAACTAAAGAATTCAGGATTGGGTCCATTTACAGGTGAATAATGAAGCCTCACACAACACGACTAGAATCTGATTCCCACAAGGGTGTATTATAGTTTCAACTGAAGTATCATCTTTCTCTGTAATTATCCCCCTTTTTACCAATGATAATTACAATAAGTCTAAACTTGGCCTGATTAATGCAGCAAGAAGAGTGACTGACTGTACATGCTGTCTTAAATCTGCTTTATGGGAACTCTGGACTTCTTAAGAGTCTACTGAGGCCGTGAAGCCAAGATCTTACCCTCACACTTTGCCTATACCTCCTACAGATTTGGGTTATTCCTGTCTTCTCAAGATCTCCCAAATATCCTATGGAGGGCTGTGTTGGCTCCATAAAATCAACCTGAACTTCTTAAAACTGTACAGTCACATCTGATTCTACAGACATTCCCAAACAGGACATCCCAGTCAAAGGCTTGGTAATATAACCGGTGTTTCTAATTGTGTCCTATTACAATGAGAATAGATTTCTTAACTGAACTTAACACAAATGGCTATTACCATGAAAATAAGAGTGGTCACTATGAGTTTCCAAATTCTGGAGGAATCAGGGAGAAAAAGTAATTATTTCATTTTGTTCGTTAAAGTATATATACTTTATCAAGTTGCTGTAGGTTAGGAGAGAAGAAAAAGGTCTCCTTACATCTGGAAATAAGCAATATTTCAAATAGTCCTAAAAATTAAAATCATCCTCTTCAGTCTCACGTAAGTCTTGTTGATCTTGACCTTTTATTAGCAATTTTATAATTCAACCTTTTCCGTAGTTTTGTGAGTTCTTGCCCAGTTTTCAGTGATATGAATTGAAAGTTACCAGAAACTTGAACTTGTCAGAATCCTTTCCGTGACTCTCTTTGAAGATGAGGCGCTTTTGCAGAAGCAGAACAGTAGCCTCTGTAAATGGCAAAACACTTCAAAAATGGCCATGATTAAAGATGAGTGTTCACTTGAATGCAGTTGATTATTTTTGTGACATACTATTTTAAGATAATAACTAGAATTATAAGTGGTAACATTTTACAAGGACATAGCAGATTTCTGGGAATTTCATACAATTCCTGGAACATCTTTGTTAATAACACGTATCCATACCAATACAACCTGAACAAAGTTTTGCATCACTTATTTGTGAGTGCTTCCCATGTGATTTAACAGAAGCCTAATATTAGTTTGACAATGTCTTTAACAAAGAGAGATACAAATTTTGAGATGTTTCAGGAACTCTCTGGAATATCCCTAGTTAGTTCTGGGCCAAAAAGACTTCATCTAGAATTTGAGTTTCAGCTCTTCAAAAATACCAACAGTTTGGAACACTTGACTAGGATCACAGATCTTTATGGAACAAACAATACTTGAAACCTATTTAACCAAAGCGACAAAAGATTTTAAAGGCAAATACAGAAGGTGACATAGTTGTGGGCAAAACCTAGCTCTTAATATTGAAAAGACTCAGTTTTCTTAAGTAATTAGAGGCCTGATGATAAAGATCACACAGGAAATTATTTCAATCTTTTTCTTTCTGGTCAGATTACTTAAAAGGTAAAGAAAAACTTTTTGCAGTCTTTTATCAGGAGCAGACCAAGAGAATTTGCTCCTTTAGTCACCAGCTAGACCCGGAGACCTAACCTTGACCACCCACCTGCTTGTACTCACCAATCTTTGTCCCACGTTGTTCCTTGAGTGGTTCATTCCGTTTGTCTCTCAACTGTGGCAAGTGGAAAATGAAACCATTCCTGGAGCAATAGTCATGACTACTGCCCAGACTCCCCTGACTCTCACCTGTGCAGATGGACCCCAGAGTGACCTCCAGAACGACTGACGACTATCTTTAGCTCTTTATAATACCAAAATCTCCACCTAAGGAGGAGCCCAAGCCTCATTTACATAATATACGATGTAGTCTGGGCATCTTTCCTCATGGTGCGGGCTCCATCTTACGCCCGCCCCTACAATGACAAGGCTTCCCTATCTAAATATTCATAACCCTAGATAAAAGGAACCCATCCACCCTTGCTTGGGGAGTCATAGCTGCAAATCAATTTTACTTTGTCCAACAACTCAACCTGGTGTAGATTTTATCTGTGACTTACCAAGGAGTGAACTCACACTGGTTCAGTTACACTTTGAGCAGATGAAAGGAAATGTTTAGTTTTACATGAGTATACTCATGTAAATGGTACTAAAGTTTATAAACATTTATGAATTCATTCCATGTTAGCCAACTTAATTACACAAGGTTTTCTCTTTCCAACTTTTTAAAAAAATTTTTTAAATGTTTTCTTTATTTCTGAGGGAGAGAGACACAGCATGAACAGGGGAGGGTCAGAGACAGAGAGGGAGACACAGAATCTGAAACAGACTCTAGGCTCCGAGCTAGTGGTCAGCACAGAGCCCAACGCGGGGCTCAAACCCATGAACTGTGAGATCATGACCTGAGCTGAAGTCGGATGCTTAACCAACTGAGCCACCCAGGTGCCCCTCTTTCCAACTTTCTGTATCCAATTTGTCCCATATTCTCCCCTTTGCTCTTCTGAAACAACTACTTTTCTGCTTTTAGAACAAAACTTGTCTTTCCTGTAACAAAACTGCGTCTTTGTATGTCATACCTTTTCTTAAAGCACAGTTTACTTTCTGTGAGAAGGGAGATGATTCATTTTCAGAAATACCAAATAAAAGCTGGGCTAATTAACAATAGGTTTACAACTTATTGGAAATCTAGAAGAACTTTCCTCCACCCCTCCACCAAGAGTGGAGTCCCAGACCTTAGACACTTCACTTCCTGATTCTTCTTCCCCTCCCCGTTTTGTGGGCTTATTTTCGAGGGATTTGCATAGCCATGCACCAAAGAACAGAGGGAGCAGGGACCGAAAGTCTCTGTGTCACCTCAAGGAATGTACATTTGTTCCAATCAGATTACTTTTTGTCTTACATGGGCATAGAGGAGTTCCGGGTCAGGCTGTAACCTCTGTAGTCCTCAGCCAATGAGGAACCAGGGGAAGGACTTACACATGCTAGGAGATAAACTGCTGTGACTACCCGAGTACCCATGTCCATCAAACACCCGCTCTTGCAAGAATGCTGATCAAAGCCTCGCTTCACTGTGCTCTGTCTCCGTGCCCCTCCTTTGATTGGACCAGTGGGCTTATTTCTTAACATTTTGCTTACATACTGAGATGCTTTCCTTACTATTTCCAGTAGTTTTAACTACATATGTTAACTAGTATTCCCAACGCTCTGAAACCCTAATTTCTAGTGAGAAGAAGCAGTTATCAACTGCTAACTTACCAACATTCTCTGTATTGGCAAATTTGTGGATACATTTCATAATTTTTGGAAGCATATGCTGCTTGATAGTACAGTTTTTAAATGTGATCCAAGATGTTTATTAATGGACCCAAATATGCTTAGTTTCTCTGTAACAAGCCAAAAGTAGATAAAGCTACATTCAGTAAATAATGTTTCAGTATTTTATCATATTTGGAAATTTAGATATTCTGATAAATGTCTACTATTTAACTTGTGAAAATTTTATGGTTTAAAATGACTAAAAAGATTTTGAAAGCAATTTTAAAGTAGACATAAGTTATAAAACTCCCTCATTGTTGAAGATTTCATTTATACATGTTAGTCCCACTTACATCTACTTAATTCACTTAGTCTTAATCATATGGAGGTTACTTCTACAAATTTCATGAGGCATTAAAGCCATCATCCTGTTACTTTTCTTGCTGACAAGTTTTGTAAGAGATCATGAACTCATTTGACTAATAAACCAGGCAGAATTAAAGTTGTAGATCTGCATTATATCCATTGACAACTCTGAAGACAGACCTGATGAGGGAGCATAAGGCAAGCTGAGGGCAAAGCACAAGCTAGCAAACTGCTCCCCCCCTTCCACGTGGGGTGTGTGTGGCATTCCTCAGGCATTCGTGGCTGCCCTAAAGGTATGAGGAGAAAACATGGTCACATTCATACAGGTCATAAGTTTCCATTGGTTTACAAATACCTTAGTAAATCCTAAGAAAAAGGTGGTCTTATTAATAGCCTAATCTTCTGAAACCTATAGACTCAGTTTTTTGGAGCCCCAACATCACCCTACCCTCCACAGTGATGTGGGGAAAAAAGACAAGAAGAAAGTGGCAGGTAAAATTAAATTTCTTTATAACCTGCAGCCCATTGACAAATTCTTGAGGCAAATACAAAGTATAACACTTTCCCAGAACTCCCTATTATCTTAATGTTAGTGCCTTACTAGAGGGAAAACAACCTTAGCTTCACAGGTATCTTACTGGTCCTCTTTAGTACATGAAAGTCCCTCTGGAGGGCTCCCCTTGGCCTTCACCTCCCCCAACTCCACAGTATAGAAGTAGTCACTCTTCACAACCCCAGTGCGGGTCTTTCTGCCCACGGGTCCTGTCTCCATGCTTTAATAAAATCACCTTTTTGCACCAAAGACGTCTTAAGAATTCTTAGCCATCAGCTCCAGAGCCCCGCCACCATTCCAAAACCCCATCAAAACCTATTTCAATTAAGCCAAATTAAATTAGCTTTTATTTACCGAATATTTCCCCAGATCACATGAACTTGCAAATTATTTGGGTTAGTTTCTAGATTTCTGGGCCTAGAAATGCTTAATTCATATAAGCATTTATTTCTGAGCCAATTAAATAGAGCTAATTTACAAATTAATTTTGGCAATACCATCTGGAGATAGAAAATTATCACATCTACAGCATACATAAATAGACACATAAATATAAACAGAGACCTTGACCGATCATTGTAACATTTTAACCATGAATCAGGTATAGCAACATCAAAGTCAGTAGTTTATAAAGGTTGGATCCAAATTTTGCTTCAGGCAGATGGAATGATTTAAGTTTATTTATGGCTAACTCAGATGACTAAAGCTTTTTTATCAAGATCTGTATGGAAGATACTTAAGTTTTTCCCTTTAATTTTGCCCAATGTCCAAATAGCTCCTTTTTTTCCTTCTGATGATCTCATCATCTCCCTAAAGTCTTCATTTCAAAGAGATGGCTCTTGGCTCCTAGAGGAGGTGGGGACAGAAAATGCACATCTCACAAGCACAGAGAATGTGTCCAAGTTTTCTCCAAAGAGTTTCGGATATATTTGCCTATTATCAGAACTTCAGAGTAATTATGATTTTTTTCCTTATCTTAGGTGCTAGACAATTCTATGTCTAATATCCCACTATTATTTATACAATATCTGTAAGGATTCTGAGACAAAGAGTACATTATAGATGGACTCTATATTGCTTCTAGAATTGCACGTCTAATTTTGTAAAGATTTGTAAGACAAAAGATAATATTTCTAATTCCACAAGGAATTAGGAGATCCCGAATGATACTGTGGGGCTGAACCACCCGTCCAATTACATTATCTTCAATTTGCTTCTATATATCAGTATGGGGGAAGATTTCCATTTCCACTAAGATGGAAATCGAAAGATTTCTATGGGGGGGGGCGGTGCTTGGGTGACTCAGTCGGTTGAGTGTCTGACTCTTGCTTATGGTTCAGGTCATGATCCCTGGGGCATGGTATCAAGCCCTTTGTTAGGCTCTGTGGTGACGGCACAGAGCCTGCTTAAGATTCTCTCTCTCTCTCTCTCTCTCTCTCTTTCTCTCTCTCTCTCTCTGCCCTACTCCCCCAATCATGTGTTCTAAAATTAAATACACACACACACCCCTTTTAAATTCCTATGTCCAGGAATTTAAACTTCAGAGTTAAATGCAGTATACCTTTGCCTTTTTTTTTTTAAGGTTTTATTTATTTATTTAAGTTTAATAAGTAACTGAGCTGTCAGCACAAAGCCTAATGCAGGGCTTGAACTCACTATGAAATCATGATCTGAGCTAAGATCAAGAGTCGGATACTTAAGTGATTGAGCCACCCAGGCACTCCCGCCGTCCTTTTTAAAAATAGAGTGAATTGTAAACAGACTCCACATCCAGTGTGGAGCCCTATGCATGCTAGACATGGGAGCTTGACCCCACAACCATGAGATCATGACCTGAGCTGAAATCAAGAGTCTGTACTCAACGGACCTAGCCACCCAGGTGCCCCTATGCAGTAGGTCTTTGTAAAATGTCTATAAAGCGATCAACAAGAACCTCAAATGCTCTCATTTTTGAGTGTGCAATCCAGCCTTGGTCCACTTCATTGTAGGGAGAAAAGACTATCCTACTCTTTCTATCAGGCCCTGAACATCAGCCTTAACCGATCCACTTCCTTGATCATTTGCCCGAGGGCCGGGGAGAAGGGAGAAGTTCTGGTCATCTATTTTCTGTGAGGGGAATTTGCCTCAGGGGGCTGTCTGGCTTGTCTGATCACTGCAGTGTCAACAGGGGTGGGAAGTAGACCTCTGAGCGGCCAACGAAGATCCCTGTGAGTGCGGCTGTGAATGGCCACCAGTCCACTACTCTAAATCTGGTAGAATCTTCTGAAGGTGGAGATAAAAAAGGGCTTTGAAATTTCATTTTGTTAAGAAAGTTCTTAAGGCCAGATGCTATATTCCTTCGTGTCCTCTTTTCAATTTGATCACTGTAGATGTATGAGGCAATTGTGTAGATTAAGAGCTAAGATTTTTTTTTCATATATAGAAGTTCTTCCCATTCAAAAGATTCATCATCTGGCTACTAATGAGTAGAATCTTACTAATCTCCATAGGGGTTCAAACCAATAAGCCTTTTTATGGCTTAAATGTGGATGCAAGAGGTGTCCCCTTTGGGCAGACAAAACCTTTTGTTGGAAAAGATGCAGCCCTTACAGGATCCAGAGAATTCACTCTTAGAGTTAGCTTAATACAGCAAAGACTTTCCTTGTCACAGGCAGTAAGAACGATGTAGAGAAAGGGTGTCTCTTGTTTCCCAGGAGAAAGTGAGATACCTCCAGTC
The DNA here is from genome assembly GCF_003009895.1 of Hyaena hyaena. NCBI lineage: Eukaryota > Metazoa > Chordata > Mammalia > Carnivora > Hyaenidae > Hyaena > Hyaena hyaena. The sequence goes on along the minus strand of NW_024080840.1, from coordinate 1,270,937 downwards.
CCAGACCTGCTAATCTGTGACACCAGGCAGATGCTACTGAAAAGGGACTTTTTGGGCACTGAGTCAATGATGGTTGGAGAGAATAGGCCCCGTGTACTGGGAACCCCTAAGACCAACTCCCCTGAGAGTGAGCACAGTGGGATACAGAGAATGCTGCTTCTCACTTCATGTCTCGGATCCCCAGCCTATTTGGCTGGCTACCACGTATAAAACCACACTTGTATGTTCCCTCCAATGGAGAGCAGAGAAAGTGTTCTCATTTGTCAAAAAGTCAAGCTCTCAAGACATAGAACAAAGATGAAAGGAAAACCTCTGGCCTATGGTTCTCCTCCTTATGACAAATGACACAGAACAAACAACAGAAAACAAAGACCATCTCTGGGAGGAAACAGATCAATAGAAAATAAGGTTACTCATAACAAGAACCTTTATGAGAGTCTCTATACACAAGGAACTGTTCATACAAATATTTTTTCCTGCTAAAGTTTTAAAGGATGGAAGAAGATGAAATTTTCCCTTCTTGTCTCAACTAGGCACAGAGAAAGAGCTGGAAAGCTGATCTTGGTTAGTATTCTTACCCTTTGCCAGCTTCCAGTTTTTCAGAATACTTATCTGCAGACTCCAGAGGGAGTGTGGTATCTCAGCAAGTCCCGTCTTGAGTAGCCAAACTGTAAGGGAGGAAAAATAATTTTCCCTCTCCCTTTCTAGGTTCTTGGGTGGGATACCACCCCTGTAATAAAAGACAAATTAACAGGAGAAAAACAGTTTTGTAACCTGTCTACTTCTTGTAAACATGGGAGAAACCCAGGAAAACTAACACCCTGAAATGGCCTAAGTTAACACCTTAAATACTTTTTTCCAACATGAGAAAGATGCTTGAGGTGGGAAGGCCAGTTATGGGAGGTTACCTGGAAAAGCACAATAAGGCTGATATGCAGATTTAAATTGAGCTCCTTCTGTACTGTTAAGAGTTTGTGACTGAAAGTAATCCCCCTCTTCCTAATACAGAGAGGGAGGCACCCTTACAAAAGATTTTGCTTATAAAATCCCCTTAAAAAGGTACCTTCTGCTTTTCCTGTGTCTGCTGTTGCTTAAAAACAATCCTTATGGGAGTGCCTGGGTGGCTCAGTCAGTTAAGTGTCCGACTTCAGGTCAGGTCATGATCTCATGGTTCATGGGTTCGAGCCCCACGTTGGGCTCTGTGCTGACAGCTAGCTCAGAGCCTGGAGCCTGTTTCAGATTCTGTGTCTCCCTCACTCTATGACCCTCCCCTGCTCATGCTGTCTCTCTCTCTCTCTCTCTCTCTCAGAAAGAAATAAAACATTTTAAATAAATAAATAAATAAAAACAAACCCCACAACAATCCTTATGCTAAAGACGCCTATTTTGGGGTGGCATATTCTACTCCTCTTCATGCTCCTTTTTGAGGTATTCTGTATTCATCGTCGGGTTGTGTCGCGGTTCCTTCAGTAGCTGGCCCAGTAAAGCCGAAGCAGAATCACCTGGAAAGTGCCGAGTGCTTCAAACAGCAGGTCTAGTATGCTTTTGTTTCTGCTTTTTATTTGAAGGTGTGAACACACATACAAATACACAATCACATCACTTAGAGATTTAAGGTGTAATACCTCCAATCAGTCTACAAAACGTACCCAGTTATATATGTTATGGAAAAGTGTGTCAGCATTCCTGCAACTGTACTAAGTCATTTTTTCAGCCAGTCAGAAAACAGTCAGGTTTTCATCGGGCTGGAAAACTTTCACGTGTGAAGCTATTAAAGAACCAGAAGAGCGGGGGCACCTGGGTGGCTCAGTTGGTTAAGCAACCAACTTCGGCTCAGGTCATGATCTCACCGTCTGTGAGTTTGAGCCCTGTGTCGGCCTCTTTGCTGACAGCTCAGAGCCTGGAGGCTGCTTCAGATTCTGTGTCTCCCCCTCCCATGCTCACACTCTCTTTCTGTCTCTCAATAATAAATCAACATTAAAAAAAAAAAAAAAAAGGAACCAGAACAACAGGAGCACCTGAGTGGCTCAGTTGGTTAAGTGTCCAACTCTTAATTTCAGCTCAGGTCATGACCTCATGGTTCATGAAATCACTGGGTTCTGCACTGACAGTGTGATGCCTGCTTGGGATCCTCTCTCTCCCTCTCTCTGCCCTGCCCCTGCTCAGGTTCTCTCTCTCTCTCAAAATAAATAAACATCAGAAAGAATACTTAAATTAAAAAAAATAAGGAACAGAAGAACATCAGTGCTGGAAAAGACAGGAATCACTTGGATAGTTAGTGAGTCTACTATAGCAACATTAACCTTCAAAAACCAACCTTCCCTCAAGAAATGAATGCAAAAGCAGCCATTTTTGTGGACACTGACAAAACATTAAAGATTAGCTGCAACAGTTGAAAGGTCCAAGAAGAAAACAGCCAAGATAACTTTGCCCAAGAGAACAAAGAGATGGGGAAGTAGGTCTTAGGGATATCTAGGAACAAACAAAAAGCAGAGCAATAGGGAGAAGGGAAAACACACCATGCACTAAAGGTCAGGAACAGCTTCTGATAATTAGTTATGAAAAGTGCGCATGACAATCAAGGGAATTAAACAATGCAAAATTTTGTTTAAGTACTTGCTAGCATGGAGTTATTATCATATTTAATTTACCTTTGGCTGACAAAGCATTCCAAAAAACGATGGCTTCCAATCACTTGTAGCAGGAGGACTATCTAATAAATCATAACAAAAGGCAGTAATAAAGTATTTTCTTAAGTCATGTAAAAGGCTGAACTCTCCATAACAGAGGTGAATTAATTGTCTCTGCCAATATTAATTCTGCAGGTAAAGAAATTCTCTTCTTGTCCTTCAAATGAGGCATCTGAAGTTGGATGAAGTGGAGAGGTACATTCTTGGTACTTTGCTTAAGAATTTACTACGTATTGTAATCCCTAGGAGCAGGCAGTGAGGTCCAAGGGGTCTGTTGGCCATACGAGGAGAAGCGGTTCCCTTGCTTAGAGGGCACTGAGTAGAGGTCATATGGCCTCCCGACAGGCAAAAGTACCCGTGGACCCTGGAGAACAGCCATGGTTAATATTGGAATAAAGACCCCAGAATGAAGTGAAACCGGGCACTGGATGTGTGTTCTGATTTGCCATGATCTCTGAACCTTTGTTGCTGTGCAACTGCATGAACTTTTTGAGGCAGCCACCACCCAGCCAATGCTCAGTGAGACCCTCTCCCAGAGGGTTGGGGCAGGCACAAGCCACAGCGTTCTCAGAAGTGAGGGGTTTAGAAACACAGCCCCACCTGAGAGAAAATTTGGGAGGTAGGTGCCACCTGGCAGGCTGACGGCTTGCACACAGTGTAGAAGTAGGACAGTGTAGAAGTGGGAAGTGGATGGAAGCCTGAGACAAAGGGGTGCTTGATTGTGGGTGGGCGAGAGCGCAAAGCTCCTGTGCCACAAGCTAGGAAGCTGGGTGAGGCCATTTTCACCGCTTGTGCACATGCACATACACATATGGCGCCACACCAATGCATCCCAGTAAGCTAAGCAGTGCCACCTACTGGAGAATGGAGCCCTTACACCATGCCCCCTCCAACTGTGCCCTCCAAGCACATGCACTAGAGGAACACAAGTCTCTCCACCTGCTTAGTGTCCAGACTATAGAGTGTTTCATAGTTTGAGTTCTAAGGGAAACTGGACGTAAGATGGTTCGAGTTTCATTCTGTTTGCTGGTTCATCTATTAGGGTTTTTGTGTTTTGTGTGGTTTTTTTTTTTTTTTTGCTTTTCTCTAAATTAGCATTTTTTTCTCTCTTTCTCCTGTATCCTTTTCTTGGATAAAGAAAAATTTTATTTTTATTTTTAAAAAATTTTTAATATGCTTTACATTTTTTGTACATTTATTTTTTATTCTATTTAACTTGAATTCACTTGATTTTATTGCATACATTTAACACACCTAGGATCTAGATTCCTTTATTTGATTTTTTGTGCTGTTCTTAATTTTTCATTTTTTTTCCTCCAAAATAACAAAACAAAGGAATTCACCCCAAAAGAAAGACAGGAAGAAATGAAAGCCAGGGGCTTAATCAACAAAGATATAAGCAAGATGTCTGAATTAGAATTTAGAATCACGATATTAAGAAAACTAGCTGGGGTTGATAAAAGCAGACTCCCTTTCTGTGGAGACAAAAGAAGTAAAATCCAGTCAAAAATTAAAAATGCTATAACTGACATGCAATCTTTTTTTTTTTTAATATTTTATTTTATTTCTAGGAGAGAGAGAGAGAGCGTAAGCAGGGGAGGGTCAGAGAGAGAGGGAGTCACAGACTGAAACAGGCTCCAGGCTCTGAGCTGGCAGTCAGCACAGAGCCCGACGTGGGGCTTGAACCCACGAACCGCGAGATCATGACCTAAGCGAAAGTCGGACGCTTAACCGACTAAGCCACCCAGGCACCCCAACTGACATGCAATCTTGAATAAATGTCTCAGCGGCAAGGATGGATGAAGCAGAGCAGTGGATCAATGATATAGAAGACAAAATTATAGAGGATAATGAAGCAAAAAAAAAAAAAAAAAGGGAAACTATGGCAAAAGAGCACAATACAAGAATTAGAGAACTCAGTGAGTTATTCAAAAGGAACAATATCTGGATCATGGAGACCCAAAAGATGAAGAGAGAGAAAAAGGGGTCGAAGGTTTATATGAGCAAATTATAGTGGAAAACTCTCCTGATCTGGGAAAGACACAGATACCAAAATGCAAGAAGCACAGAGAACTCCCATTAGATTCAACAAAAACTGACCACCAACAAGGTGTATCATAGTCAAATTCAAAAAATACACAGATAAGGAAAGAATTATGAAAGCAACAAGGGGAAACACGTCCTTAACAGCAGACCTATCCACAGAAACTTGGCAGGCCAGAAAGGAGCGGCAGGATATATTCAATGTGCAGAATTGGAAAAATATGCAGCCAAGAATTCTTTATCCAGCAAGGCTGTCATTCAAAATAGAAGGAGAGAAAAACTTTCCTAGACAAATAAAAACTAAAGGAGTTTGTGACCACAAAACCAGCCCTGCAAGAAATTTTAAGGGGAGAAAAGATGAAACAAAACAAAACAAAAAAGACCAAAAGGAACAAAGACTAGAAAGGACCAGAGACCACCACCAGAAACACCAACACCAACTATATAGACAACACAATGGCAATAAATTCATATCTTTCATAATACTCCAAATGTCTATGCATTATATGCTAATTAACTTGGATGTAAATTAAAGAAACAAAAAGAATTTACCAAGTATTAACTATAAACCTTTAGTTCACAACAACCATGCTGGGGTGGAATGCTGTCTTTAACTGAAAAATCAGGGCTCTGGGCAATCTGTTTGTTATCCACATTTATTTAGGCGCCCAGAAAGGTGGAGTTTACATACCTTAGTGGTAATGTTTCTGATTCGACTCAACAACTAAGAACAGAGACAGACTGAAGATCAGAAGTCTTTGATTCAATTTATTTGGAAAAGTATACAGAAACTGAGCAGTCATCTGACCAAGAAATCTAATTCTACCAAGAGCAAAAAATAATGATTTAGAAAAGAGTCATTAGTGAGCATGACTAACCAACTTTCAGGAAGAAAAAAAGACCAAGGTCAATTTCAAGAGGAAGAACTTCACTATAAACATTTGTGTTTATAAATTGTCAGAATAAATTAAAAAAACAAAACAAAAAAAAAACCAAGGCAGAGACTGTAATAGGCAACTGGGTCAGGCAACCACAAAAGAGGTCTAAGGAACACAAAAGTGAAGGGAATATTGCAGTGATGCCGAAATAGGTATTTTAAAAATTAATTAACATCATCAATAACCATATTTTTACCAAAGAATGATAAGCTTATTCCAAAGAAGCACTGACTGTTTGATTGATACAAAAATTAGTAAGAAATATTTTTAAAGTGCACATTCCCTGAAAAATTCATTTTCATATGTAATATACATAATCACAGAGATGATCATTTTTAAAAAGTCTCTAACAATCTATCTGACTTTGAAAAAAGCGCCAGCGGCAATTTTTAATAGTTTGTGACTGTGTATAAAATTATTGACACCAGGGACTTATTAATGTAATCTACATTTTTGTTTGAATGTTTTTCAGCCCCTCATTTGAGAACTTTTGGGCAGCCAGTGGAACACTGACAAGTAATGAGGGCGTACATGTTCTGCTTTAAGAACACTTCTGATTATTAGATTTATTATATAACTCTCACTAGTTTTCTTGTTACAGGACTTCACTAGAAGGGAACCATTAGTAAGGTATCAGAGCAATACTTAATGGTGTTCAGTAACAGGATTTTTAGATGAACAGGTATCTATCATAGTAGGTATTAAACTATAATACATATTAATTTGTATTGAAGTAATAAAAACTTTAAGTATACAATCCTATCAACCTACAAAGTGTGAAGTCACATTTCTTATATGTTAATTTTTTTTGTTAATTTTTTTTTAATATTTTTATTTATTTCTAGGAGAGAGAGAGAGAGACAGTGTGAGCAGGGGAGGGTCAGAGAGAGAGGGAGTCACAGACTGAAACAGGCTCCAGGCTCTGAGCCAGCAGTCAGCACAGAGCCCGATGCGGGGCTCGAACCCACGAACCGTGAGATCGTGACCTAAGCGAAAGTCGGACGCTTAACCGACTAAGCCACCCAGGCGCCCCGTGAAGTCACATTTCTTATGTAGCTCTTTGGGTACCAGAATTATCAATGTTTTTTGAAAACGCTAGAATGCTTTAAAAAAAGAATCCATAACTCTAAAGTTAAACTTTTTTTTTTCTAATGACCTGGAGCAAATTATTTTACAAAAGAGGAAGTAAAAAAAAGGAAGTAAAAAAAGATTTCAATTAAAGAAGCATGAAGGAGGCTTGCACAAGGGTAGGATCCAGTGTCTTCACAGTCCACGTGCTGGCCTGCTTGTGGGACAGCCCTGAATCACGAACTACGTGACACCAATCACGGCCGAAAGAAAAGTCTGCACTGATAAGCTGATTTGGACAATGACCAAAACTACTGAGTAAAAGAACCATCAAGGTTTTAAATGATGAAGGCTTACTTGAATGGTCAGCAGTAGCAGTAAGATGTAATCTCAAAAGTCTATTTCAAAGGATTGGGTAGGAGGGTGAATGGCCTGCTTTTATAAAGGGCACGTAAAGGAGCTAGAGCTGATACTGGGTAATAGCACCAAAGAAAATCAGATTGAATAAATTTTGTCCTGAGCCTTGCATAAAGAATGCAGTTCATCTACATTTTCTCCTTGTATTCTATAGAAATGAGGAAATCTAATCATCTTAGCCAAGTACAGCACACTGACCTTCGTACAACACCCTCTGGAGCATGAGAAAATGTGATCTATATATAAGCTCCCTGCTTTTAAGGGCCTCCACCCTGGGTACAGCGAGTCCTGCCAAAGGCAGATAGATCAAGTTCATAAAATTAGAGAACTTCTGTCCCCAGTCCTAGTAAAATGCTTAGTGGGAAAGAGGTTGATGTATCTCTAACTAAATGACAGCCTGTAAGCATTTTTTTGGGTGCAGTATGCAAGTGTAACTTTTCTATGCTTTTTCTGATACCTGAGGGAATCTGGTACATACCAGGAAAGGAAAACGTCTTACAAAAACCAAAAAAAGAGCCAATCTTCTCACCCAAAACAAAAAAAGGTGATCCAATCTGAAGATTTCCTGAGTTGTGGATCTGCTGCTCCTTCTCTAAAGTTGGGTTCCACCCAATCCAGATTGTTCCAAGTATTAGCAGATAGCCCATGCCTTCCACAGCAGTGGCTCTAATGTGTTTTTTTTTTAACTGCAATTCACAACAGGAAGTAACATTTAACTTTGTTTTGTGCAATGTTCTCTTATTTTCATTTCTATTCCACTTTAAAATATGCTGGTCTTGAGAAGTAAAATTGACTTGATGACCCTCTAATGGATTAAGACTTCTAGCTTGAGGGGCACCTGCTTGGCTTAGTTGGTTAAGCATCCGACTTTGGCTCAGATCTGATCTCACCATTTGTTTAGTTCAAGCCCCATATTGGTCTCTGTACTGAGAGCTTAGAGCGGGGAGCCTGCTTCAGATTCTGTCTCTGTCTCTCTGCCCCTCCTCCACTCACCCTCTGTGTGGGTCTCTCTCAAATATAAACAAACATTAAAAATTAAAAAAAAAAAAGACCTACAGCTTGAAAAACACTGTTTTTGAGGATTTTGACTGATCTTGAGAAAAGACAAAAAGCAATGGCCTTGGAACCCAAACAAATTTCTCTCAAATTTCTCCTGTTGGCAGGAACGTGAAAACATCCAGCCCCAAATGGCTACTTCTATCTTCAGTGTATTCGGCTCACATTTTCTACTCCTACAGGCAAACTAGCCTAGTATCTTGTCCCAATCTTTTTAATACAGAGGCCTTAGCCTGGCCTGAAGGATCACTTAACACTGGCAATTGATGACTGATTAACCAAGGTGCAGAAAATTGAGCAATGAGTAGGGTCTTTATTTTTTACTAGGTAGGAATACAATACTTGGATATTTCTAGGAGATAAGCTAGATGCATATATATTCACTGGGAAAATATTACTGTTAACTACCATCAGAAAAAATGAGAAAGGTAATGATGATAGAAATGATAATATAAGAAGAAATTCTTATTTATTTGGAGGCCATAGGACAGTTTTGTCGTGGGTTAGGATTATGGAGGAGGATGGTCTGGGCTAGGACTGCCTACAGTATGTTATGATTATTTAGGGACGAGAAAATAACTTGGCTGTATTACAATGAACCTGGGGAAAATCCCAAGGTCTTGCCAACACTAAGGAAAAAGCAGCCCATAATGTACACAGTTAACAGGGAAGCCACTGGAGGAGTTCACATGCTCTTGGGTTCACAAGGTACTTTGTAAATGTGAAGAAATCACAAGCTTCTTGTTGTACCAGAAATCAAAGATCCTATTTGTAATCAGTTTTTCAGAGGAGAGTTGGCAGGGAACAGACACTCTGCCTTGGGCTTTACACAATTATCACAGAGCGGAAAACAGACTGTGCTAGAATGAAGGGGCTGGGGCTAGAGCTAACAACACAGAGACATGATACTCTGGATTTCACTGCATAGCGGCCACCAAACACTAAGAGAAGCTTAAAGTTTTCAAAGAGAGAGCCATTCAATGTTAAATATAATTCAGGGGAGATTATTTTCAAGTACAGGAAGATTCTGAACTCTGTAATATTCAAGAAAAAATAATATAGAATCAAACACATAATTGTAAAAGGACTGACTTGTATCTAGTGAGCTACTGCTGTTCTTTATTTAGAGGAAGACAATCTTCTAAGACAACTGATAAACCAGTGCTCTTGTAATTGGAGGTCTTTCTATTCCAGAAGCAAAGGCAGAGATAGGGTAGACGACAAGAGAGTAAGAGAAGATATTTCTCAGTCCTCATTGGTAAGGGAACAGGAACAGACAGGCTGGCACTGCACGTGTACTAGGTACAAGACCCATTCCCTGCTGCCCTCTGGAGGATCCTAGACAAATCTTGATGCTTACTCTTCCAGGCTTTTCTCTTTTACCATGGGACTCCCAAGAAGTTTTGGGCCTGCAATTTTTCTGAGAATGAAATCATGAAACTGTAGTATGATAGGGAAAGAAAGGATAAAATAGGCAGAGAGAGAAAGGTCAGGACCTGAGCTCCCTGGGTGGGGAAAAACACATATTTTGGAACAATGCTTGGAGTGTTGGACTACAGCAAACCCCCTTGGGTGTAAGGGTGCCTCTTAAAAATGTAACAGACACACCTACTCCCCCTCAGATTCCCACTCAGGAATTTGACAATCAAAATACATACCTAAACCATAAAACTTATGTACGTGGGACAGTATGACCAATCCGACTCCTCACACAATGAAGTCGAGCCAATCAGGAAGGACAACCCAGCACCTAGAGTGGTCTAGCCAGTGAAGATACACTCTGAGAAGGAACGAGGGGAAACAGAAGGGGATGCCGACCAGAACCTTATGAAACAAGGCCCCTTGTTTATAGCTTGCGGCATTCACTTTTGAATGCCCCCTCTCTGTACGGAGAGCTTTCATACTCTTCTTCCTTTCTCATCGTATACTCTAATAAACTTTGCTGCTAATTTTGTGTCCACCTCTTCATTCTTTGAAATGGCAAAACAACAAATCTCAGGAATTGTGGTAAAAAATCCTGCAACAGTAGTAGGTAATGAGGTACTTTGTTAATGGCCCTGAATGGAACTCCGGTGAAGCAACATTTCAGACAAGGACAATTTGATGAAAATTTTCTGGCCACTACTCTTAGGTTTAATTCTAAAGTAAAATTGGGAGGAGCCTGGCAACGGAGAAAATGTGTATGTTACTTTGAACAAAAGTCACCAAGGGAGTGAGCACACACCACCATGGGATATGAAATTTGTCATCTTTTGATTCAATTTGGCAAAGAAAAAAAAAATACTGGGGGAAACTACTGATAATAATGTGTTTTTATAATAAGAGGAAAATCAAAGTATTTGGCAGCAGAATGTGGTCAGGAAGAAATACAATTATATATAGTCTGGCATGCTGTTTATTTTAGCTTTTACAACAAAGCAAGGGTTTGATGACCCTGAGGAGAACTTCACAATCATTACTATCCAGAGTCTCCAATCCCAGAAACAGTTTATAATAATTTCATGGCACATACGACATGCATCAAATACTCTGTATTATTCAATAACTAAATAAGACACTGCATCATTCTCTTCATGGTTCGCAATCATATATTCATCCCCTTTCACTTGAAAAAGTACATTAATATTAAGGTACAGGTCTTGGACAAAAACCAAGAAGAAAAAAACCCATGACCTTATTTTTATTAATGTGCAGTCCATTATTTTTGTTCTGATGAGCTTTTAGAAGAGTGATTTTCATTTCAATAACTGTACAGAAAGCACAGCAGAAATCCCCAATCTTCTGCCAAGAGAACAGGTAACTAACATTTTAGGGCACACACATTTACTTACAAGGAGGGCTGTCTGTTCTGAAGCATAACTCACATTTAAGATGGTGGCAATTTTATTTCATGTTATCAGTGAAAGGAAAGTTGATATTTTAAGGCCTCAGAGATTTTCCTGTAAAGTCAGCAATGTTAAAAATGTGACTTGGGTAAACTGAGTAGATCCATGAAGTTAGCTTGAGAAAGCGTTTCTCAGGCTTCAAAGTTCTGAGAGGGGCTTTTCCTTTTTCAGTAGGACACTCATTTCTTCTAGCCTTGCATAAGATGAAGCTTGAAGGGGGTATTATTCAATCTGTATCATAGTATATTAAAAAAGGTTGTTTTACATAATCATGCTATGGAAGTATAATTTAAACCTTTCCTTTATAAAAAAATAAGGAAAATAATACCAAAATATTTATCTGTAAAAAGAACTTCATGTTTCTAAAGAAACCACCACTAAGGTTTTTGATACCAAGGTAATGTTTGATTTGATCATTTACCCATCACTGATTCAGGGAGTCTGAAGATAGAAGTTATAAACTTCATGACAGAAGTTTAAAATGTGAACTAGAAACATTAAACTTAGCTCCATGTGGGGGTGAAATATGGGCAAATTCTCTACACTGCAGAGAATCACTTGGAGCAAATATTTAAGGTTCATCAAATAAATGTTTCTTTTATAAAGTGATTAGAATATTAACCAGATGCATGCTTCAAGCTAGAAGACAAAATGGATCCCCAATGAATTGAAATATTTTAACCACCTGATTGTTTTACCTGATTGTAACTGTGTTTTTTTTGTTTTGTTTTGTTTTTTGTTTTGTTTTGTTTTGTTTTCAGTACTTGAAATTACTCCGTACTATACTTCCCAGACTGGTTTTAGAAGATACAATGTAGAAACTCTAATGATTTATTGCTGTCTCTCTTCAGGCAGTATTCTCCATCAGAATCTCGGAGAAGGTTCTCTTGCTTCTTCTAGTTTCGTGAGGATCCACTGTTGTGGGGAAATAACCAACATTTGCTTATTTCAAGAACTTGCAATGAAACTCAAAATGTAATGAATGTAAATCTAGAAGTTGGCTTTTACCCTAGCATCTTCTGGGGTCTTGAAGTTAATTATTTTTCCAAACTCTTTGGCATGAAATACAGACTTCACTCGTTCCTATAAACAGAATAACTCCATTAAAATGATAATCCAGTTGCAGAAAAAGATTTTAAAATGCCACAGTTTTATAAATCTATGCTTAAATTGTCCACCTTACACAAATTATATACCTAAAAAAAAAAAAAAAAAAAAAAAAAAAAAAAAAAAAAAAAAAAAAAAAAAAAAAAAAAAAAAAAAAAAAAAAAAAAGCCACGAATGAAGAATCCAAGAAGAATCAAACACAAATGGAGGGGAAAAGGCTAAATTCTAAAACATCCATTATCATTAAGCTTAAGTTAAAAAGCTTTGAGATTTCAATTGCTAAAGCCATACAGGGTTTACTCAAAGGATGAGGAGGTAAGTTTGGGAGCAGTGTTTTCCCCACCAAATAGCTTCTCAGATAGTTCTTGGTATAGGGCCATGAAATCATAATGAGCTCAGCTAAAAAAATAATCTATACATGTGTGTACATACACACACGCATGTGTTATGTAAGTTCTGACATTTTAAATCAGTCATGCGCTAAGAATGTAGCTTAAGCTTAATGTCCTCCACTACCCCCCCCCCCCTCCCCCCCCGATTATCCTCTACCTTTTACACTCCTCTGGCATTCTGTTCAATGTCTGTGTGGAGAGCTAATGGTGGATGGTAAGAATGAGAGACACACACAGAAAGAAGAGGATTACTGAGAAGGAGGCCAGTTTACCTCTATTAACTATGGGCAGAGTTACAGAAGAAGAAATGTGGGGGTCTCATTGGTTGAACAATTTCTCTAAGTAATTCAAACACCCATGTAAATATAGACTGCGGAAGAAATCAGATTCTTTTACTTAAAAATAAGGATATTTGCTGATAAAAGATTTCAAGAAAAAGTAGAAGGGAAAGAAAGCAAGAAGGTAAGAAGATTATTTTTGGAGAGAGAAAAAGGTATGAAAAAAGCCAGGAAAGCAGTACAGGCTAGAGCAGAAGGTGATAGCCACTACCCAGTACTTTGTATAATAAAGCCACAGGGCCTTTCATTTTCTGATTGAATCAGAGAAATTCTCAACGTGTAAGTTGGTCTAAGATCCTCAGGAACAAGTAGCCAGTCTACTCATGAGCTGCCCGTGTCTTTGCAATGAATGGTATGACTAGAGAAGTGGTCCTCAACGGTTAAACACAAGGCCTAGGGACAGTTCTCTTCTACAAACTAGCCCAGTTTTTGCCTGCTTGTGTCTACTGCCCTTTCTTCCAGCAACAACTTTTTGAATCTCCTTTGGGTAACTATTTCTCACCTTCTCTCACTCCAAATACTTCAGATAGAGCTGACCCTTCCTTCTCGGTAGCACCATGGTGATCCCATGACCCTCACCTGGCCAACTGGCTCATGCCAGCTCTCTGACCAAAGAGATTGGTTCAGGAATAGGCATGTGACCAAAGGTGGCCCAGTGAGACCCAGTGAGAGGCTTTCATTCTGCTGAGCTAGTAGGATATAAACCTGGAACTTCTGCTGGCCGGCTTGACAATGAAGCCAACACTGAAGAGAGTAGAAAACATAGAAGCAGGGGTGGTGAAGAAGGAGAGAATGAAGGAGAAGAGGAAGGGAGAGAGAATAACCACTAATGACATCATTGGAGTATATCTAAACTAGCAGATATAGGCTTAAGACTTTCAGCTACAAGAGGCAATTAAATTTCTCAAAATCAAAATAGAACAAAAATAACAAAGAACAAAATTTAACTTTGGTTGTGTCACTTACAGTATTTCCTATGAATATGGCTGGTGCCAAAGTGGCCCCTACACACAGGTATCTGGTCAAATAGCATGAGGCCAAATACCTTGTATTTCTCTGTATCACATGTAATACCTTAGTTCCATCCTCACAATGTATAATGAGTCTCTGCTGATTTGCCAAAAGACTAGCAATTCATTTTATCTACATCCAAGTACGAGGCACCATGCTAGTAATCATTGCAGAGTGAGAAATGGTCTCTGCCTTCAAGATTATAACTGAACTGGGAAGATAATGTCTATAAAAAGAAAAAGAACCACCAGTAATTGTCTATTAGAGAGTGAGAGAGAACTTTTTTAAGTATTCTTTTGTAAAGTTTTCAGGGAAAAACATTTTGTACAGAACTGCTGGGGATTTTGACGTATACAAATGGATTTCTCATTTTAGTGTTGTGGACGGCATAGAGAAGGTGGGGTTCTGTTACTGAATAGAAAATGAATCTCAGGAACACTGTTGTCCATGTAATAGCACATAAAGTATTATATTTTTTCTTGGCCTAGCTTTCCTTTAAGGAAAAAAAACAGAAGGTGTGTAAGACAGAAGGTGTCAAGGAAAACCATAGTAAGATAAAGCAATGTCTATAGAAGAAATGGGAAAATTACAAAAGAGGACCATTTCAATGTACTATTTTCAGTTCCAAGTTTTCAAAAAAATCTATTCAACATACCTTTGCTTCAATGCGTAATCTTCTCCCGTGAACAATGAAGGGCTCTTTGGTAAACTCATCAAAACTATACTGCCACTCACATGTAAGCTGTCCAAATGTTCCTTTTGTTACAAACAAGACACCACTGTGGGGGAAAAAAAAGAATCCGCTATAGAAATAAAGGCACTTCTATCCAGTAAAGTAATAATAGCAAGATATGCATTCACTGCAAGTGTATATAATACAAAGAGAGACTGTATTAGGAGTCATAAAAACATCTAAGTAATTTAAAAGAAATGAAATCATATAGAGTATGTCCTCAGAACATAATGAAATTAAACTAGTAATCAGTAACAGAAAAAAATATTTCTAAATGCTTAGAAATTAGCATACTTCTAAATAATCCATAAGTCAAACACTCTTAGAAGAAATTAGAAAATGTTTTGAACTGAAGGAGAACGACAATATAATGCAACATAAAAATATTTGTGGGAGGGAGCTAAAGCAACACTTCGTGGGAAATTGGGAGCACAACATACCTGTTAGAACAAAGGAAGTACTTCTAAAGTCAAATATGTAAGACACTTTATACCAAATAGAAAAAAAAATTACAGAACCTATTATTAACCAATACTTGAGAACTTTTGGGTAACTAATGCTTTAGAATAAACTTTTTATTATCAAAGCTCCATGCTTACCAATCAACCTCAGAAAGTGCCTTTTAAAATTAATTCTTATTTTTCCATTTTTGAGGGAGGAAAAATGAATAGAAATGAAAAGGCATTGTCTATAATTCTATTTAATCCTTCATTCAAAGGCTTTGCTTCCCCAATTCTTTCTGGTTGAAACATCAACTCTAGGTACAACCAGATATTTTTTTAAGTAATACATACTTTAAGTCAAGGGACTGCATTAGAGAAAAGAGCTGGCTCCTGGCTGGAACAACTAATCAGGACTTACATCTACCCTTCAATCTTCTGTCTCTGCTCCCCTCTGTCTCCAATCCTGGATGACAGGTACTGTTGGAACACACTGACCGGTCCTCTCATACATCCTCAACCATGTGAAAAGTCAAAGACAGGCTAATCTTGTAGTAGGTTCCTGGTACTCCCTCTCTGATTCAAAGACCTCTTCTTCCCCCTCCACCCCCCTTTTAGGTTGATTTATTTATTTAGAGAGAGGGACTCAGTGAGAGCAGGGGAGGGACTGAGAGAGGAGAGAGCGGATCCCCTCTCTCAGTAATGAAGCCAATACCAGGCTTGATCCCACCCCCGTGAGATCATGACATAAGCTGATATCAACAGTTGGACACATAACCCACTGAGCCACCCAGGTGCCCCTCATAGACACTTTAATCCTCAAATCTGAAACATGGAAAGAAAGGAAATCCTAAGTATGAATATCACCTTTCACTGAACTACAACTAACTCACTTCCCTTTATCAGGGTTTATGTTAAACTTCCTTTAAAGAGATTATGTTGACAAATTAATTTTTTAAGTCTCTCAAACGAATTTGTAAACTGACTTGTTTAATTCTGATGAATCTGCTTAGTCAATAGTGGAGAGGGTTACTAAACATGACTGAAAATTGCTAGAACAAGAATAACTGAAGCAAAGCCCCCAATTATAAGTTAATTAACTTCAATGTAAAATACAGTACATACCTATAACTGCTAAGTAGTCCTTTACAAATTAAGAAAGATCTCCATATGTTAATATAGAATAATCTTCAAGACATAGATCTTAAGCAAAAAATTAAAGTACAGGATGTGTAACAGATTCCTATTTATGTGAATATACATAGCGCGTATGCTTGTAAAGGCAGAGAATACTTCAAGGAGGAAACAAGTAAAAGTGGCGGCCTCCAGGACAGGGGGAAGAGGCACTGCTATCCGGGATGGAATAAAGATCAACTTTTACATGTATACCTTCTAATACTATGTGAATTTTCTACTTTGTGTTACTTTAAAGTAAGAAAATTAATACAGTGTTGTCAATTTTAGACTCAGAAATGGTTAGTATGAAAAGCGTTAGAAATGACTGTTAAGGGGCGCCTGGGTGGCTTAGTCGGTTAAGCGTCCGACTTTCGCTTAGGTCATGATCTTGCGGTTTGTGGGTTTGAGCCCCGCGTCGGGCTCTGTGCTGCCAGCTCAGAGCGTGGAGCCTGTTTCGGTTTCTGTGTCTCCCTCTCTCTCTGACCCTCCCCTGCTCACTCACTCTCTCTCTCTCCTAGAAATAAATAAAAATATTTAAAAAAAAAATGACTGTTAAGTTCAACAGTGAACTTGAACAAGTGTTAATATAACTTCACCTATTCAATAGTGAACAAAACCACACAGGTTTATTGACTATTTCGTTCAGGCAGCCATAACCTCTCCCCCTCAGCCGTATTTTCACTTTGTGCCATCCATTCAAACTCCCCATGTTGATAGTGCAGCAGCTCACCCTTCCCTCCTGCAAAGAGTAGCCCCCTGAGGCTATGCCGCTGTGGACTTTTGCATGTGTCTCTATCTGCAGGTCTACATGGGGATCTGGCTGTAGCTAGGAGAATCCACATCAGAACTGACATGTCTCTCTAATGATGTAGTACTTACATGAGTGAAACTTTATGTACGCTAACGAACAGGTATCACGAGAAGACCTCTGGAGTAATCTGAAATTGTACACTTTTTCAGAGGGGAAAGAAACTGTACTATAAGGACAGTTTTATGGGGATTACTATATTATTCAAATTGGTTGGAAATACTAATTTATGTTTGTGCACAGTATGACTTACCTGTACTCCTGCACAAAGCTCAACATGAATTTATGTAAGGTTTTCTGATGAGGCTTGTGGAGCGAGAGGACCAGAGCTAGCAGGAAACAGGGTGACTATGTGCCAAAAACGTGGAAGGTCACCTGCTTCCCTTCATGAGTGGCTCTCAGTTAACTTCTTACCAAATTACATTGGAGAAAGTTACCTTTTAGTTATCATTAACATATCTGTTTTATTGATCATGACATGGGTAAAATACTTGTACTTTGCAAATCTGCCATTTTCCATGACCTAAAAAAAGGTGTGAGAGAGAGAGAGAATTCATTAGTGTTTCTATTCTAGTGCACTGTGATCCCTAAAAGCCATTTCTCAATGGGGGCAAATTATTAACACATTTATACAGTAAATATTTCATCATATAATTGAATATTCAGAAAATTATTGCTGCTTCCTTTTTAAAAGCACCTGTTTGCACTGCTTTACTCAAGATGTCTCAATTGCAACTATACCAATGTTTAATGCTGGATTTTTGGAAGATGCTGTCATTACCTCACAGAGTTTAAATTTAACCTATTAAGGTTACTATTAAACTATCACAGTCATTTTATTTTAAAAGTCATACTAGTATTTGATCACCTATGTACAAAAACACGTAAATGCTAACGCCTTGTAAACATATGTAACAATAAATTAGTACTAGCCCCATTTTGCATCCTCCCTGGAATTTTCCAATCTGCCTTACAAACATTCTTCTCTTTGCCAATCTCATAACTCACTCACAAATAAGGAGCAGTGTTTCTGGACAAACACGGAACTCTGGGACCTAATTAGCATATACAACCACCCTTGTTTTCAAGACTGTTGAAACACTGTCTATCCATGACATTGTCAACAATTCTTTGTCCTGGAAAATATAAAAATCATTATATGAATGAAATACACTTGTAATTTTTTAATTCTGTTCTAAATACTATTTGCTCTGAGGATGGAGTTACTTTGGCTACTTAAAATACATAGTGGGCTAGACTAACATTTTTTATTTTTTTACTTATTTCATTTTTTATTATTTTTTAAAGGCAAACAATATAGTTGTGATTAAGATCCCTCAATAAGATTATGCTAAGAATTTCGCCAAAATGTTAGATCTCTTGAAGAAATTCTAAAAGACAAAAAGATTTCAGAAAATTGTGTTCCATTAGGCTATGTCTAAAACCTAATATTATTTAGCTTAGAAGAAAGATAACAGGTGACTTCAGAATAATCTTAGTAGAAAAGGCTATCAGAGTAGTTCATTTCACTGGAGAAAAAAGTTTAAAAAAAAAAAAAAAAGCAGTGACCCCAAAAGCAGGATGAGGGATACAGATTAACTGCATGGAAGATTTCTCTAACTTCAAATATTATAATACTAGAAAAAGAGTATCTTTACTATTTGCTATAGTAGATAAGGCAAGTAAACATAAACTCTTTTTGAGTTACAAATGAAAAATGGACATAAGTACAGATTCAGAAAAATTAATAAGAATTATTAGATAACAAATTATGAAAATAAATTTAAAACTAGGTGAAATAGGTCATGTTTTAAGAAAATATAAAATATTGAGAAAGAAGTATCACATTGCATAGGAAGAATAGAAATTTTTTGAACATGACAGTATTATCTGGAAAAGCAAAGTATATAAACCCAGTAACTCTGTTTTATAAACACAGTATCAAATCAAAAAATGGAAGGAAAAAAATTGTTTACCATAATAAAAAAAAATAATTGTTACCATGATAAGATAAAAAAAATAATAATATTTATGCATAAGCTTAACAACATACAGAATTTATGTGATAAAAGCTATAGTACTATTGAGGGGAAAAACAGAAAACATGAAAATGGAAATCCATGTCGTATTCTAGATAGAAAAATTCATTGCAATAGTGGTGTTATTCCCCTCCCCGACCCCAATTTTACCACCCCACAAAACAATGTGACCCCCAGATAGGGTGTGTTAGTTTCTTTTGGGAAGAGAAAAGGAAGTGATTTGACAAAATCATGCTAAAATCTATCTGGGAGAAAAAGTGTTAATACCCAATAGATTGTAAAAGCTCAGTGAGAACTAAGCTGGCAGACATGATCACAATTAGTCAAACAGTTTGGTGGTCGCTGGCACTTATACACAGATGGATCAACAGAAAGAATACAGATTCCAGAAATTGACCACAATGTACACTAGGACTTTATAAAATACTATATATCCAAAACTAGCAATCCATAAAATCCAGAGAGGATTTTAAATTACTGGGAAAAGCCTATTACATTAAATGGTGTTTCAGGTAACATGCTAGCTAAAGCTGGTCCCCATTTCTCTCTATACCAAAGTAACTCGCAGGGATCACTGATTTAAGTATACAAAATGAAACTTATGTGAGGACAAGAGAAAGTGACATTTTAATAATCTTAAAGTGAGACAACCTTAAATATAAAACACAAAGCCTATAAAACAATATAAAATTGTTAAGTACATGGAAATTAAGCATTATAGAGTGGCAAAACATCAGAATACGGTAAAATAACATAAAAGTTACAGAGTAAACTAGGAAAATATCTGTCAATATAGAGAGATGGAGCTAATTTCATAACAGAATTCTAGGAATATGAATAATTCAACAGGAGAAAACTGGGTAAACCAATAGGAAAATGTGTTCAGTTTATGAATAGGTAGTTCAGTAAAACACAAAATCTGACCAATAAACATGAGAAAATGTTCAACAACTCAAAATCAAGAAAACACAAATCAATTAAAAGTACGCTTTAAGTGAGGAATTTGACTGCTAGGATTTATCTTATGCAAAAGTATGCCAAGATATACATTATAGAATCTTCACAGTAATACTAGGTTAAAATCACAAAGCGGGCAGTTTAAATAAAGTATACTATAGCCATACAATGTGACATTATGTGGTCATGAAAGAAAAAGGTAGATGTGCATAATGATACAGAGATGTGCAAGACATATCAAATGAAGAGCAATTAAATTGCTGGGAATGGATGGGGAGACTAAAAACATACATGTACACTTATTTATATATTCACAAGAAATATGTTGAAGGGTTGATGGTAACACACTACTCTAATAGCACTTATCTCTGGGCCTGAAAAGGATAATAGTAGGGGCAGAAGTGAAGCTTTCAATTTTATATGCTTTTCAGTTATTTTTTATATTTGAAAAGAAATTAGCTTAAAGGTATTATTTTCTTTTGTTCTATATAACCAAGTTTAAAAATCAAGAGTACAGGAGCGCCTGGGTGGCTGAGTCAGTTAAGCATCTGACTCTAGATTTCAGTTTAGGTCATCATCTCAGGTTCGTGAGTTTAAGCCTCACGTTGGGCTCTGCGCTGGCAGCGCAGAGGCTGCTCATGTTGCTCGCTCTCTCTCTCTCAAAATAAACTTTAAAAGAAATTAAAAATCGAGAGTACAAATGCTTATCTCAAGAATATCACTACTATCAGAAGAGTCTATATGCCTCATTAATAGACCACAACCTTCAAACGCCTTAAAAGCTATGATTCACCTCTAAGTACTGAGCTTCTATTTTAGTATTATTTTAAATTTGGGCATTGCAGATGAGCCTGCTTCTCAATACTTTCCACTTTGCAGACCCAACTTAAATAAAATCTAACCTGTGCATATAAGCAATTAAACCAATGTCAAACATCACAGTAGTGTCTGGTTTAAGTAAAACCTAGAAATCCCCCCAAATCATTCATGCTATGTTTTCTGGAGTTCACCAAAAACCTTAGATGCAACACTTGAAAGACAAACGGACATTATGGTCTTGGGTGTCTATTTTGAATGCACACTGAACTGTGTTATCAGAATGGATATATTTGAATAAATATCAAAGATAACTCCTTACGTAGCACAACTGTGCTGGTCAGTCTCCATTACAAACAGGTGAACAGGGAACAAGAATAGGGGACTCAGTCCCATAGAAGCATGAGAGTGCAACAGTATGATGGCTTATCATCCATCATCTTCCTTCATGCTGCAAAGTCTACAAACGTCATGCCTTTGGTCACAATTTCCTAATCATTTCACTTTATAAATTTTCTATAAATGAAAAAAAAATTTCTATAAATGAAGACTTCTACTTTTCAAAACATCATTATAAATTATTTTAGGGACTCCCCTAAATTTTCGACCTAAAGAAAAGTTACTGTTCATCCAAACATGGATTTATATACACATGAAACAATGGAGTTTCAGGTAAGTGTGTTATCCACCTCCTCTTCAAAACAACCTGGTGTGATTAGCTAAGATTACAGTTAAGTGACTTGCTTGGGGTCATCCTGTCAGCTGCAAAACTGGCCTCAGAAAACTGGTTTCTTCCTTTCTAGTTCCAGTGCTTTTTTCACTATACCATGATGTTTCCTCTTACGGTGCCAGTCACACGTTTCCCATGGTACCTCAAAACTGTCTTCCACGTCCCTGGGTGCTGGCTGTTGGTGAGCAGGCTGCTAGAGCAGTGTAGGCAGGCTGAGCTTTTTAGGTTAATAGGGTTCAAATAGTTCAGTGTTAATATTCTATCTTCCTCCTTCCCAGATAGTAGGTATCAATGTTTCTGCCGAAATAATTTGTGATCCCCTTTAAAATAAATGAAGAACTAGCAAAACTAGACCTAGGGGTCACTATGGAGAGCCTTTGCATAAAGACAAAAATTTTGCTGAAATCTAGTAATTAGGCTGAAGTATCAAGTACATTAGCCAGTATGTTAGACATGTTAGCCTCATTTAACATGTGGCAGTGTTAAATAAGCAACCAATTTTGCCTTATTCATTAAAATACACTTGAATTACTGAGAAACACAAATTGTTACATATACTTGTCAGAATTTGTAGACAACAATTAAGATGTATGGTTATTGATAAAAGGGTTCCTTTAGCATTAGAAGAGAGGAGTACGCAGACCTTAGTTTATTAGATAAAAATAAATCCAACGTGACCGCAAACCTAGAAATACACTGCCGGTAGGAACCGGTAAGACAGTGGTGTCAGGGTTACCCTCTACTAACGTCCACAATTCCTATCAGAGAATTCCCAATACTTTAGAAAAAGAACATATGCTGAAAATTACAGTAATGCAGAGAACAATGCTAATGGTTTCAAATCATTCAAAAGCTATGAAGCAGCAGAGTTCTGTAACAAAAATATTTCTGAAAAAACAAAGCAAAATATAAAAACACAGAGATGCTAGGATAAATCACAAACACGGAAGGCTTTAAATCCCAAACAATATAAAGTGCTAATATTAATGGGGGATTTACTTAAGGACATTGGATAAAGGATAAGAACACATAGTTCAGCAAACAAAACAAAAACAAACCCAAAACAACAAAAACCTCCAAAATTTGATCAGTATCTGGCTCTTTTGCAAGACCACAGTCTCATGGAGGTATAAATGAGTTTTTTTTTTTTTAAAGATAGAAACATGAAGGATAAGAGGAAAATGAAATTCATCTAGATGAAAAATAAAGAGTAAGAATGCTATCAGCTAAGAGAATCTACTAGACAACAAATAGATGGCGTTATACATTGGCTAATTTGAATAGTCAGCAGATGATGGGTAAAGAAGAAAGGCCTATAAACAGATTATACTAAAAAATTAAGCTTGCTTTTAGAAACAACAAAACGTAGGTAGGTAATTGTAAATTAAAATGGTAAATGTTATCATTTCTCAATTATAAAGGAAGTAAATGGACAACTTGTTCAAAACAATCTTATCATTAGAGAAAACGTAGGCAACAAGCAGAATTTTCCTAGAGTTATTGGATTATGGTTAGAGAGAAAAACTATTTTACTAATTCACTTCAAACATGAGATTTGAGGGCACTGGGCAGGAAACAAGGCATTCAACCATGCTTCATGATAAAATATCATGGAAATTCATGACCTCAAAGCTCAATGATTTCGTACATATAACAGAATAAATGTAATCAATAGTGAAGAAGTGTTACTTGGCCTATTCTGTGAGACAAGTTGGTGTAAAGAAAAAAATTCAAATCTCAGTGATTGTCTTGTGATGAGGAAGGAATCAGCTCTTACTGAATTTACCATACCTTTGTCTTCTCCGAAACTAATGACTATTCTGATTGTTAACCAAAAGGAAAACAATGCTATGCTAGGAGCTTAGACCAGGCAGGAAAGCTGAGTATAACCCTGTGACATAAGGTCAAATAAAATAAACTATTACCTTAAGAGACGTGAACTGTCACCAACTGGTTCAACTCAAAGTGTAGATAAAGGACAGAATTATGTTCATGACATAATTATGTGCATTGATAATAGAAGACCATTAAATTGGCCCTTCTAGGGGTGCCTGGGTGGCTGAGTCGGTTGGGCATCTGACTTGGGCTCAGGTCATGATCTCACAGCTCGTGGGTTCCATCCCCACATCGGGCTCTGAGCTGACAGCTAGCTCAGAGCCTGGGGCCTGCTTCAGATTCTGTATCTCCCTCTCTCTCTGACCCTCCCCTGCTCACGTTGTCTCTGTCGCTCAGGGGAAAAAAAAAATTTAAAAAAATTTTAAAAAAAAAAAATTGGCCCTTCTTGAAGAAGGGCCAAAAATAATTTAAGTGGCTAGTTACAAGTCTCTCTAACACATTTCCAGCAGAACCTCTACTGAGTAACATTTAATGACCCATGATGCTATACATACTTAAAAACAATTTAAACATTTTAACATTTCTTTCAAAATATTATGTAATTCAGAGCAGTCCAAATCACTAAGGGTTAATTTTTTCTATTGGTCACTAATTAATGTGTGGAAATGGTCTTGATATTTTAGCTGAAGTATTTATTCTATTAATGTTGAAAGGAAGAAAAAGGTTAAAATTTATTGATGCTTTTATCCTGATAAAAAGGAGACAAATGTGGAACATAAAATTTATATGAGGAGGAGGAAGAACTAGCATCATCTGGTAATCACCTGGATTAATGAAAATATAAGGAGTTCTTACTACACATTGTACTAATAATCACATATATTACCTTGTTTTAATCAGCAATACCATCTCGGTTATTAGTATCTTAGTATTGTGATACCAACACCACCAATTGTTAAGTAGTAGACATCTCCATTTTATAGTTTGGAAACTGAGGCCAGGCAAGCATACTAGATTATAAAGCTAGCAAAAGGAAAAGGTGGAGCTGCACTCAGGTTTAGCTGGTTTTAGAATCCAGGCCCTGGGCCAGAAGATAATTGCTATAGCTCAGATAATTTTTATTGTCAAAATGGATTAGCCCAGAATTACATATAGTCCAACAAATGCAGTGTGATGGCATTTTAGGAGCTCCCTAATGCCTTGAAATCATCTTCTTGGATGGCTGGGCATATCTTAGGTCTCTTTTGGTTTCTTATAGTTTCTTAGAGCCTTGCATCTAAACAGCTACATAGCCAACAGGAATGAGACTGTGAAGATCTGCCAAGACATGGTTGGCTTCTAAACATAAGTTTTGTTTTGTCCCCAATCACTAGAACAATAAAGTTCACCACAGCTATAATCTCATAAGATATGAGCAGCAATATCGATTATTCTCTTCAGGCCTGTAATCTTAAGATCTAGGAGTATCCAATACAAAACTAGTAAGAATTTAACAAAACACTTGAATGAATACATGGCATTAAGTTTTTTCTTTGTATTCATATAACCTATACTACTAGATCACCTAGCAAAAATTCAATTACACATGTATAATTATACATTTACTTTTTTGGCAAAAAAAGAAAAATTTTAAGTAGCCTGGCAGTTTACTCTATCAAGGTTAACTCTACAAGAAATATGCAGCCTCCTATACTTATACATTCTGACACTGGAGCTTCATGAAATCTTTAACTAAAACAACTACCTCAGACTAGTGGTGCCACAAAATGCCTGATGTACATTTTTTTCTACATTGCTTCCTATAGGGTTCTTTACAGTGGTAATTTTTCATTGAAAATTTGACATTATAATTCATTAGTCATCATCAAAAGTAACAGAGATATCAGTTTCATTTGAATTTATAACTGAAGACTCTTAACGGACAGAAAAAGTACACGGTGCTTCCTTACATAGATGACATTAAAGTTTGTTTTTAGATGAATTAGAGTGGCCTCCAATTTAATTTTGTATGAAAATGAATTGTTTCATTTGGCAAGAGAACATCCTTTCTTTCATAGGACATCTGGCCAATAAAAAATAGGTTTTTCATAACTTATACCATTGTTTTCTAAGAACACTACTGCTATGAGCACACACTAAAAAAAGTTTCAAATGATCTTTACTAAGCTCAATGTATGCTGAGAATCTCTGTGCTGTCCAAAGTAACCAGGGGAAGTCATATGAGGTAGAGCTCTAACACAGAAGTAGAGGGGTCATGCATGGAGTTCCGGGTTACAATTTAGCACCTGGAGCTAAAATAAAGGTTAAAGAGCTTCTAAACTAATACCCACTGCAAAGCTGAAGCTCTATTTGCACATCTTTAGTAAGAAGGGAGTAAGACTCCAGGTGAACCTACGTGAATGTAACATCTGAGGATTTAAAAAGTTAAATGTACGACATTTTCTATGTTAATACTATTTATCCTTCCCTAAAAGATTTAGAAATTGAATTGGCCTCATTCAAGTTACTGAATTAAAAAGGAGAATTAAAAAAATCATTTTATAATTGAGACAAAAGAGAAAACTGGAAATTCCAGTAAGTGGAATCATCACCTGCAGAAAAAAATAATTTTAAAGTCTTATTCAAAAGGTATTGTTATGTAATACTGGAAGGTTCAAAGTGGAGTGAATTACTCTTTGGGTGCAAAATATAGTGGGACTTACGACTAAATGTTGGAAAGAACAGGCCTTCGAAAATGATGTACCAAAGACTCTCAAGAGACCTCCGCAAAATTGATAAGTGATGTATCCAGGTCAATCACTTTTCTCCTGGGACCTGCTCTCTTTGAGATGCTAAGAGCTCTAACCTGCCTAGATAACAGGGTCTGTCTCTCTTCAGCCACCTCATCCCATTCAGAAGTCGGCTTCTGGAGGGGAAGAGTCACAAAACGAAGAGTAAAATCCAATAAGCCTCTGTCTCCTACTTGTCCACTTACTCAAAATTTCAGATGAAGCCAGGAAGAGTGTTCGGTACTACTCTGGCGTTCTGACTGCCTACGGTAAGCCCTTTCTTCCAGATCAGTTGTAATTCTCCTCCCGAGGTAAAGGGAAAGACCACGTCGGCTGAAGGCAGTTATCTTCCAATTGCTATTTAGGCAGTGTCTGAGGCTAATTATAAACATCTGTAATTTCTGAAAGAAAAGAAATATACAACAAACAAAAACAGCCTCCCTTCTATAACAACTCACATAATTACAACTATGATATCAAAGTAAGAGATGTGAGAGATTCAAAGGCAGCACAGATAAAAGTTTAAAATATCTGAAAGGCTTAAGAGTATGCTACCCTTTGTGGAAAAAACCCAGGTGACAACATTCCTATACATGAAGGACATTAGGGACAGACGTGTGCACACACGCACATACACACAGACACACACACACATATTTTAAGAGAAGGTTTATTTAAGGGATGAAAACTTTGTAAAAAGGTAGAAACATGTTCAATTAAAAAGAGAAGAAAAGCTTCTTCTACAGCTACAAAACTTACACAAATTAAGAAAAGGTTCTCCTGGCTTTTATGTATTCCAGAAATAAAGACCAGTTTCCCACATTGGGGATTATCCCATGAATAAATCACTTTTTTAATCTTTAGAAGTTAATAATTCTGTTCATAAAAAATTAGAACATAAAAAATATAACAAATTTATATATTTGGGACACAATCATGTTAATAAGAAATTTAAAAAGGAAATATATCATAAATGGTGAAGAGATAGGATAATTTTTATTTCTGTAGTTTCCGACTTCACTGAGCATGTATTACTTTTACAATGTAAAAGAATGTAATTTTTGAAAATTTTCTTATAGCTTTTTCCACGAAAGGATTGGTCTGTAAATTTTTTAATTCATAGAAATCCCAAGTTCTACATTTAAAAAAAATATTTGTACACATATATAGTTAAGCAGGTTATTGATAAATGATAATTTAGAGTAGAAAACACAGCATATCCAATCAAGAATTACACGTTTAGCTAAGTCTCTATCCTGATTGTTTTTAAAAAACAGTGATATTGACTATATGATTCTGAATATTCAAATATTTAAGCAACTCTAAGATTTAGAAAACAGTATAATGCAATTTAGCACATATCTTTGTTACCATTTCACTGCTTAGAATATATATGTAATAAAAAAGGCTATATTAAAAACCAATTTTACAAAGTTATTAGACATTTAAAGCTCATTTTCGAGGCACACCATTGCTAAATAAATTCATCACACTGATTGAGATAATTATGGACACGAAAATGGTCTACCACATTAAAACTAACCAACCATAAACTGCTACATGTGAAAATTATAAATTATTCTAATTAGTTCCCTAACACAGACCTATTTGAAATGTCTTTTATTCTTCTCTGATTCAATACTTTTGGTAATGATTTACATAGTACTGATTATACTCACTGCACTTCATGAATTCAAACATTCATCCACTGAAATTAAAGATGAAATTAACAATCTAAATATTTTTAATCTACATTTATCTCAAAGGTACAGGGATAGAATAAAATGGACATTCTTTCTATATACCCATCACAATTATTACTTGATGGAAATGAATAATTTAAAGAACTTATTTAGACCCCATAAGACCTTTAATGTTTTTGACCATTATAAATTAGTAATAAATTATACATTTGCAAGGAAATCTATAAAACAAAACCAAAAGCTTGAAGATGCAGTAGAAACGTACTCAGTAACACTTGGGATAGTTGTTTCTGGCTGCCTCCCATTACTATAGGAAAGAATGATGCAAAATTTCACCACAGGGCTTAAATCGGACCAGCTACTACTCATTCTTTAGGATATATGACTTTGGGATGTAACTACAATAGCATGTATTTCATCTTGAATATTGATGTCCTAGTCATAGATTACAATGCTCCATTTGCAAATTTTAGTAACATCACCTTAAAATCAATATTTAACATTGATACGTTTTCAACAATTTCAAAACATAAAATTTATAAAATCCAGATTACTTTAAATATGGAAACTGAAATTTATTCTGACTTCCTTTTTAAATAAGGAATATTGATAGCAATATTATTCTGGATTTACATTTGCTACATCCAATTCATCTTATTTAACGTATAGGCTGCTCTTATAAATTTATCCATGCTGATAAGCATCCACAACTTCAGGATTTTTATGAGTTTTTCTTCCTGCCAGTTTTCAATATGTTATTCAAGTGTCAAGTAAATACAAAGGCAAAGAGAATGAGTGATGACTCCCTAGAGAAAATAGAAGAACCCTTCCTTCCCTTTTTCTATACATAAGCAATCATCATATAGAAATTTAGAATATAAATAAAGGAATAAAGAATATGGAAAGGTGTGGCACTAATCAATCTTTTAGACACAGCTTTCTAGATGTTCTCCTTACAGAATACTTCCATTTTAAAATTCTAATTAATTATAAAGCCTCTAATAAGCATGTCATAAAAGTGCCAAAGTTGAACTCATTTTCTATATATTTCATGAGGAGTAAGAAGATATTTTTGTTCATGTCCTCTATTTCCAACAATAGCACATTGGTGTAACAGTAGAGGAATCTACAATCTTGAATTTTTCTCTAATAAAAGCAACAATTTTTTTTTAACTGGAAAAATATTATCGGTGGTCAAAGCAGCTTGAAAATATTTTTTCACTGTGGCATGAAAACAGAAACAGAAGGAACAGGGTGATCATTCTGTTAAGAACATATTTCACTTCCAAGCATTAAAAATTGAAGAATGGTAAATCCTTAAGACTACACGAACTACATGACAGTTTATTAGTTACTTGAATATTGTTTTAAATCAGTGCACTGTTCACTGGATCTTAAACAAATGTAACCCCATCTACAATTTTCTTTTCATTAAAATAGCAAGTCAGTGCTGAAATATCCATAAGTTTTCCAGGTAAATTCTTAAGAACCTTTATGACACCTATACCATACCATTAAGTGTCACAGACCAACCAAGGAAACTCAGTAAATGTCTTGTAATCAAGAAGTTTAGTATTTTTCCCATTTAGAAAGGCCCGTGCCTAGTTGAAATGTAAAAAGCCAATGAAGACATTCCCAGACTTTTCCTTCCTAAGACATACACAATACATAATAATAATCAGTTGTGTTCTTTCTAGCTCCTTTTAGAAGGAGTAGGTTTTATTTCATTTTGGTCAGGGGTGAGAGACCAGGGGCGAGAAGACAGATTTACACGGTCTCTGATACAAGTCATGACTACTTTAAGGGTCACTATTCTCACATATTTATTTATCCAAAAAGAGAAGAGAATACTATTTTGATGAAAACAATAATTAAATTCTTTGGCACTCATGTATTTCTTAGTCCTAGTATAGACAACCTTGAATTCTATTTAATTTAAATGAATGCAAGGCAGGTAGAGATTTCAAAAGACCTTGTAATTTAGCATCTTTTTCTGTAAGCTCAATATTAGATAACTAAAATAGTCATTTTCTAAGAAATAGAACAATGATTTATAGAACTAAAATCTTGGTAAACTTAAGAATTAGAAGACATTCAGAAATGATGGGTTGAATCAATTAAACCAAAAGTTGAACAGTTAAGGCTATTTACTACAATCCAATTAATAGAAGCTCAATACAAACAAACTGATTAACATAAATCAAGGTAAATGTTTCTTTGTCGATCCAGAAACAGAGCAATCATAGGAATTAAATGTTTAACTAAAAAAGAATTAGATGACAGAGAGATGCAAACTGAGAAACAGAGTCTTAACTATAGAGAATAAACTGATGGTTACCAGAGAGGAGGTGGCTGGGGGGGATGGGGAAAACAGGTGATGGGGATTAAGGAGTGCACCTGTCCTGAAAAGCACTGGGTAGTATAGAGAATTGGTGAATCACTCTACTGTACACCTGAAACTAATATTATACTGTATGTTAATGAACTGGAATGTAAATAAAAACTTCAAAAAATATATTAATACTAGTCATTCACCCTTTATTTAAAAATTTTTTAAATATTTCTTTATTTTTGAGAAAGACAGGGATAGCTTGCAAGCAGGGAAGGGGCCGAGAGAGATGAGGGAGACACAGAATCTGACTCAGGGCTTGAACCCGGGATCTGCGAAATCATGACCTGAGCCACCCAGGTGACCCCAGTCATTCACTCTTTAGACGATTTCTTTTGTACACCTGACTTACTAGTGAATTAGCACAAGATAGGGGTGCCTGGACAGCTCAGTTGGTTAAGCATCCAACTCAGGTCATGATCTCACAGTTTGTGAGTTCGAGCCCCACATGAGGCTTTCTACTGTCAGCAAGGAGCCCGCTTGGAATCCTCTGTGCCCCTCTCTCTGTCCCTTCCCCCACTTGCTCGCATGTGTGCATGGAGGTGTGTGCTAACTCTCCCTCTCTCTCATAAAACGTTAGAAGAAAGAAATAGCACAAAATAGTTTTAAATTGAAAATTAGAAAAAAAAACCCTTCACTGCACAAAACATAAAAGGCTTGCTCATAGATTTTTCAGAGACAGATAATATTTTCCCAATTTTACCAAGAAAAATACACGATTATGCTTACTATAAAATACTCTAATATCCTGAATGAATTTGTAATATTTTATAACAGGGATATAGCATATGGATATTTAGATTAACAAATATAATTACTATAAACCAAGTTTGTTCCTTGTTTCACAAAAAATATATGATGAAATACAAAGTGAATGAAAGAACGTTTTTTTCATTCTAAGACTACAAATTATCTCATCACCTAACCTTTCATGACAAATCATGAATGTTCCTTATAAGAGTAGTACAACCTATACGATTTTGGAATAGAACAACAAATTCATATTGCTTGAAGTTACATAAGTTTATTATTATTAAAAGAAATTTGACAAAAATACTTTTAAAATGCTAAATATAAAATATTGACTTGCTATTACTATTCTTTTTCTTTTACACAATGGAATTACATTACAGCCCAGAAAATTTACAGAGAATAATAAAAAATGCATTTTGCTAATAAGCAGATAATTTAAAAAGATAACTAGTGAACATTAAAGAAATATTTAAGTCTAACTTTAAATCATGAAGGCAATCTCTGCATTACAAAGCCAGAAAACATATATAAGCAAATGCTAGAGTATATAATATGCCCTACTTTGTATGTAAAATACATTTTTTGGTGCTTAATAATGCAATTACTTGGCTTTCTGAAAATGTATAGAAACACATTTTCAAAGGAAAAAGTATTTTAACTCCTTAAAAATGGATATATAGGCATTAAAGGCAGCAGTCATACAAAACATGTTAATGAAACATTCCAAATAAACTGACAAAGAACACATGAATCTAACATTTCAGATCTGACTAGTCATCATCATCACTACTGCTACTGTGAGTCATAATCCACTCCCTGTAGGCCTGAATTTTCTGTAAGCATGGTAAAGGAAAAAGAAGCACAAAGGTTAGTTAAGCATGGCAAAATGCTTGCAAAACATGTAAAATTATGAAATGTTCAAGGAGTCAGAATAATTTTGAAGCAGACTTTTCAGATCTAGCCGACTTTCAGATAAGTAGGGCAGTAATTACGGATATAATATTCTGTAACTTGAGAGACCTAAGACTAAGCTTCAATGGGTGGTACACTCAATGGGTGGTACACTCAATGGGTAAAATAATTTGGTAATACCAGTAAGGTATTTTGTGAATATATTAGAATTGTTACTCTATTTCTCTAGCAAGAACTTGAATTGACTACTAGGAAGCACTATAATATGGTACTTCTTTCTAGATGCAAAGGCATATGATCAAAGAGTATATTTTATATTTAATTATATATTGATATACATAATTTAGTGAACACAGAGTATCTTTTTTGGAGAATTAGAAAAGAAAAGGAGAAATATTTGCAGTATTAAACATTTTCTAAGAGCACCTCTGTTAAGTCACTTAGATTAAATCTTGGCAGATGAGATTTTAAATCATTTTTCTATGTCATCTACTTTTTTTCTATAGTACTGGCATTCATGTTATTTTAAAGTGTTTGATAATAATAGAGTTCTGATTAAAAAACGACCATTACCACCAAACCAACAACCTACTTCTTATACTTGTAAGAGAATAATGCTAGCCAAAAACATCCTAAGGCCTCTGGTGAATTCCTATAGGTATTTCAGCTATTACTGTGTTTAATGCTTTTGCTGAAAAACAAGTAAAACGGCTGACAAGGATTTTGAGGTTTTAGTCATTTAAATAGCTCTTTTAAGCAACTAAGACTGGCCCACTAAAAATAATATGCACCTTTAAAAACACAGTCAAGAGTCATGACCTTTAAATCCCAAAGTTTAAAGCTTCATCAAACAATGAAGGTATAAAATAAATTTACTTGTCACTAAAATGAAGTTATCAACTGTGAGAAATTTTTAGTATCTCATGTCTTTCTTATTTTGCTATTACCTACTTCCTAATAATGATGATATATTTCCAAATTCTCTTCACTACTCATCCTTACTAAATTTATTAAAAATTTCTCAAGAAATTTTTTAGTTTTAATAGGTGATTTGATAACTATTTGCTACAATAAAATGTTAGTAGTATGTTATTAACATATGTTACTAAAGTAAGTAACATGTTACTTCCCTAACAAAGGCAGGAACTGAATAGAAGTATATTTTTCAATAGTATTAACCACAGATGACTTCTGCACGGTTTCCATCTTCCAAAGAATGATACACTCTACGTCACTGTAGAGATTATACAACGAAATGCCTTTTAGAGCACAACCTTTCACTAGATAGCCAGTTCTATCCCAATATGCAATTATTTTGGTGCTTTAAAAACATCTTAAATACATTATCACTTTATTAAATAATACAAATTAACTCAATGGTCATGTTTTACTTTATTAGATGGAAGTATATTTTATTCAAAATTATATACATGTAGTTGGTAAAATATTAAAGCTTTAAATATTTATCATGGCCATTTTACACATGACAATATTTAAAATATCAAGACTATAAAGGAAGCACCATATCCCCAGAGTTTATAATTACTACAAATACTTTCAAGTCTATATAACATAATGAGTCCTGGTTTGTTTTTAAACAAATTATTTACTTTAGTATTCCACATCTAAACCACAGATGAAATAACTTGAAATCGGTATAAACTATTATGGTGTGCTACTTACACCATAATCCAAAACTTAAAAAGTTCAATTTTCAAATAAAAAGTTCAATTTTCAAATTAAGAAAAGTATCTAAATAGATAAAACATTCTACCTTCCAATGGTTCACTGTTTCAGAAGCTAATTTTCCTTTCTAAAAGGATGTTGGGCTCTCATGTGAACTGCTTATCAGATTCCACAGGTTTTAAATAGACTGCATAAGGCAGGAACAAGGTCATGACCACCTGATTATTATCAAAAGAAAAGCCTAAGAAACCCAAGAATTCGCAAGAGCAGTGGAACTAATTCTTCCTTTATCCATGCCCAAGTGGACATGAGAATTATATAAAAGTTACTAGTGGCCTGATAATGCAGAGGGAGTACCCAAACTGAAGCGGTCTAACTGATTAAGTACCACCAGTTACGAGGGTACAAAAGGCACACCGGTTTTCAACAAATCTAGCAAACCCAGTAAAGCACTAAGAATACCCTACAAAAAGATCAGATTCACTAAAATCCTATACAAAAAGTTACCAATACAAAAGCTTTTCTTTGTATTCAAAATACTGAAACAGCTGTATAGTTTGTAAATTTTAAGACTAAAATCTACTGCTGGCTTTCACTTGCAAAGTCATGCATTAACTGTTTTCATATCAAACTTTTTGATGCCTGTAAAAAAGAAAAAAAAAAATCTTATAGTAAATAAATGTACTTTAAAACCCAAGTAAACATAAGAAACTTCTAAACAGAGTTAAACAAAACATATAAAGCCCAAATAATCTAACATATATTTGAAACATATACTTTAAATAAAGCAAACTTGATTAAATTAATCTTAATGTGTAACATATTTCTTCACCCACCTGTAACATTTGGTTGCCAGTACCATCCCTCAACCTGTAAGGTCTGATGACTCCATCCTCATTAAAGAATCGAGGGGGTCGCAGGCTCTCCACTTCATCAGAACTCTCTGTAGCTCTACAGGGGGAAAAAGAACAACTTGACTATAAAAATTATTCAAATACTCTTAAGTGCACTTTTTTTTTTTTTAATGTTTTATTTACTTCTAGGAGAGAGAGAGACAGCGTGAGCAGGGGAGGGTCAGAGAGAGAGTGTGATTTATATTCTGAAATAGGCTCCAGGCTCTGAGCTGGCAGTCAGCACAGAGCCCGACGTGGGGCTCGAACCCACAAACCGCGAGATCATGACCTAAGCGAAAGTCGGATGCTTAACCGACTAAGCCACCCAGGCGCCCCTTAAGTGCACTTTTAAATGCAACTACTGCAAAGAATGTTCTTTTGGATAAGACTATGATATCACTTCTCTATTTTAAAATTTGTCTTAAAAAATAAATAAAATAAAATTTGTCTTTATGACACCAATATTGTAAGTTCACTAGAAAAATAGAGACTTGAAAAGAAGTTTGTTTATAGCTTGTCCTGGACTTTCTTTGTAGACAACAATCAGAGAATGAGAAATGAGGAGTATTGCTTTTTTTCTCTGATTTAAGGCTTTTAATTTCTTTTTTAATTTTTATTATTAAAAAAATTTTTAATGTTTTATTTACTTCTGAGAGAGAGAGAGAGAGAGAGAGAGAGAGAGAGGAGGGGAGGGTCAGAGAGAAGGGGGGATACAGAATCCGAAGCAGGCTCCAGTCTCTGAGCTGTCAGCACAGAGCTGGACGTGGGCTTGAACCCACGAACTGTGAGTTCATGACCTGAACTGAAGCTGGATGCTTAACCGACTGAGCTACCCAGGTGCCCCGTAATTTCTTTTTCTACTGTACTGTCTGGTTCCTCCAATACCAAACATAAATATAAATAAACATAAAAGTAGATTGTAGGCAACCTTGTTTCATTCTTAGCTTTAAAGGGACAGCTTCTACTGAGTTTTCCATGAAGAACCAATATTAACAATAATTTCATTTTGTATTTTAAAGGCGCCTTTTGACACGCCAAGGAAGTTCATTTCTACTCTTAGTATGCATATAGTTTTTGTTACTGTTTTTGAAAATTTTGAATGGGTAATGAATTTTAATTAGAAATTCCTTCCTGGTCACTGCCATGATCTTATGTCTAATCTCCTTCAATCTATTATTGCTATAAGTCAGACTGATTACAAGTATGGATTTTTAATGCTCAAATACCCAACATATTCCTACTTGGGCTTGATATGCATTGTTTGAAATACATAAATACTTTGCTAAAGGTAGTACCATAATAAATTAACATTTTTTACTGTATAGTCCTACATGAGAATGGTCCATTTGTTTGTTCACTCATTCAACAAATATTTAGAGACTCAGTAAGTAATAAGAGCTTACTACATAATGTACCCATACATATGGGGTAAATTCACCAATTAAAAAGCAGAGATTGGCAGAATGGATAAAAAAGATGATCCAACTAAATACCGTTCGCAAAAGATTCACTTTAGAGTCAAAGACATAGTAAGTTGAAAATAAAAAGACGGAAAAAGATATACCATGTAAATATTAACCAAAAGAAAGGTGGAATAACCATACTAAGATCGGAAAATTATTAAACTTTAAACAAAAAATACTCACTAGATACAAAGGACATTTTATATGAAAAGGGTTAATCCATCAAGAAGATATATAATTGATAAACATTTAAGTTCTTAACAACAGAGTTCTCAAGTACATGAAGCAAAAACTGGCAGAACTAAAAAGAGAAAAAAAATCTACAATTATAGTTATTTCTGTATCCTACTTTCAATAATGAATATCATAGAGACAGAGAAGATCAGCAAGGGAATAGAAGACATGAATAACACTATAATCTAACTAGACCTAACAGGCATCTATACAGAGAACACTTAATTCAACAATGCAAACTACATATTCTTCTCAAGTGTACACAAAATACTTTCCAGGACAGACTATGTTTTAGGTGATAAAACATGTCTCAATAAATATAAAAGTACTAAAATTTATAAAGTATGTTTTTTTTCTGGCTACACAGAATAAAATTAGAAATCTCTAACAGAAGGAAATTTGAGAAATTCACAAATTTGTGGAACTTAAACAGCAGAAGCCTAAATTACTACAGGTCTAAGAAAAGTAACAAAGGAAAGTAACTACTTTGAGACAAATAAAAAGACAACATACCAAAACTTATGGGATGTAGTGAAGACAGTGCTCAGAGATTAATTTATAGCTAACATTTAAGAAGAAGAAAGATCCCAAATCAATAATCCAACTTTACATCTTTAGAAACTAGAAATAGAAAAGCAAACGAAACCAAAGCTAGCAGAAGGAAAGAATTAAGAAAAATTAGGGCAGAAAAAAAATTTAGAGAAAACATAAATAAAATAGAAAAACAATGGAGGGAATCAATGAAACCAAAAATTGGTTCTTTGATAAAGTCAATAAAAAACGACAAACCATCAAAGAGAGAGGCCTTCAAATGATTGGAAAAAACAGACAATATGAATAAGACTTATACCAAATAAATAGACTGAAAGAGTAATCAAAAATCTTATCAGAAATAAAAGTCAAATCCAAATGGGCTCACTAGTGAATTTTATCAAATGTTTAAACACAAATTAATGCAATTCTTCCACAAAATCGTCTCAAAAAATGAAGAGAAGGGAATATTTGCTAATCATTCTAGGAAGACAGTATTATCCTAATACCAAAACCAGGCAAACATCACACAAAAAAACTACAGACCAATGTTCCTTGCAAATACATATGCAAAAAAACTCAATAAAATTTTAGCAAATTAAATCTAGCAGCACATAAAAAGGATTATACATCATGATCAAATAGGATTTATTCTAGCTATGTCACATTGGTTCAGCAAATGAAAATCAATTAATGTAATATACTATATTAGTAAAACAAAGAAGAAAACAATGTCAATTTAATTAATACAGGAAAAGCATCTGATAAAACCTAATATCCTTTCATGATAAAGGCATTCAAACTTGAAACAGAAAGGAACTTCTTCAACTTAATAAAGAATATCTAAAAAAAAAAAAAAAAGAATATCTAGGGGGCACCTGGGTGGCTCAGTCAGTTGAGTGTCTGACTTCGGCTCAGGTCATAATCTCACGGTTCATGGGTTTGAGCCTCACATCGGGTTCTGTGCTGGCAGCTCAGAGCCTGGAGCCTGTTTTGAATTCTGTGTTTCCCTCTCTCTCTGCCCCTCCCCCGCTCATGCTCTGTCTCAAAAATGAATCAACTATAAAAAATTTTTTTTAAAAATCTACAAAAAAGCCATGGCTCTTATCAGAGTTAATGATGAAAGACTGAAAACTTTCTCTTTCAATCAGGAGTAAGACAGGCATGACTGGTTTTAGTAATTCAACACTGTACTAGAGTTCTGGCCAAGGTAATTAAGCAAGAAGAAGAAACAAATGGCATTCAGGCTGGAAGGAAAAACTCAAACTACTTTTATTTTTATTTTTTTATTTATTTAAAAATGTATTTTTCAGAAAGAGAGAGACAGACAGAGGCAGAGAGAGAGAGGGAGACAGAATCTGAAGCAGGCTCCATGCTCAAACGACTGAGTCACCCAGGCAGCCCATACTACTTTTATTTCTAAATGGCATGATTTTATATATACAAAACCATAAAGAATCCAACTATCAGGGGCACCTGGGTCGCTCAGTGGGTTATACGTCTGACTTCAGCTCAGGTCACGATCTCGTGGTTTTTGAGTTCTAGCCCTGAATTGGGCTCTGCACTGACATTGCAGGCCTGCCCGGGATTCTCTCTCTTGATCTCTCTCTCTTTCTCACTCATTCCCACTCTCTCTCTCAAAATAAATAAATAAACTTAAAAAATAAATTAAATCCAACTATTAGAGCTAACAAACAAGTTTGGTAAGGTTGCAGAATAAAAGCTCAATATAGAAAAACTAGTATTTCTATATACTACTAATACACAATCCAAAAATTAAATAAAAACATAAGAGCACCAAAAAGAATATAATACTTATGAATAAATTTAAGAAAAGACATGAATATTGAAAACTACAAAACATCACTGGAAAAACGTTAAAAACCTAAATTAATGGAAAGACATCCATTTTCATAGATTGGGAGACTTAATATTGTTAAGATGGCAATAATCTCCAAAATGATCTTGATTCGACACAATCACTATTCAAAATTCCACCTATACTTTTTTGCAGAAATTAACAAACTGATCCTAAAATCCATGGTAATTAAAGTGACTCAGAGAAGAATATCTAGACAATATTGAAAAAGAACGTCAGAAGACTCATTGCTTACTGATTTCAAAGCTGACTACACAGCTATAGTCATCAAAACAGTGTGTTACTGCATTAAGGACAAACATACAGATCAATGGAATAGAACTGAGAGTCTAGAAATAATCTCCAATTTATAGTCAACTGATACTGGAAAATAGTGTCAAGACCATTCAGTAGGGAACATGGAGTCCTTTCAAACAAATAGTGCTGGGACAACTAGATTTATACATGCAAAAGAATAAATATGGATCCAGCCTCTCATCACATACAAAAATTTAAAAATTAAAATGAATCAAAGACCTGAACTTAAGAAGTAAAACTGTAACTCTGCTAGGAGAAAATACAGGCGTAAATTTTCATGACCTTGGACTAAGTAATGCTTTTTTAGGTATGACAGAAAAAGCATAAGCAACCAAAGATACAGATCAATCAGACTCCACCAAAAAGCACCAGTAAAAAAGATAAAAGACAATACATATATAGGAGAAAATGTGGTCGTTTCCAGAATATACAAGTAACTCTTACAATTCAACAGTAAAAAGACAATCAGCTCAATTAAAAAATGTAAAAGACATTTTACATGAATAGACATTTCTCCGGTAAATATTATGCAAATGGCCAAAAAAGCAAAATGAATGTTCTACATCATTAAGAAATACAAATCAAAACCACATTGAGATATTATTTCACACTCAATAGAGTAACTATTTTTAAAAAAGCAAAATGGAAAATAACCAGTGTTAGAGAGGATATGGAGAAATTGGAAACTTCTACATTTTGATGGGGACATAAAATAGTGTAGCTGCTATGGAAAACAGTCTGGTAATTAATTCAGTAAGTTAAACACAGAGGTTATCAAACTGACTGAGCAATTCCATTTCTAAAGAAAAACAGAAGAGAACTGAAAGCCTTTATCCACATGAAAACTTCAATGTTGTTTTCAGCAGCACTGTTTGCAACAAAGAGTAAAAACAACCTAAATAGCCATCAGCTAACAGATAACCCAAGGGAGCCTATTCGTACAATGGCATATTTAACCATAAAAAGGAACGAAGGTCTCATTTATGCTACAACACGGATGAACCTTGAAAACCTCATAAGGCTAAGTGGAAGACTCTAGCCACACAGAGGCTACACATTGTATGACTCCATTTTTTTTTTTAATATATTTTTTTTAATTTATTTCTAGGAGAGAGAGAGAGACAGCGTGAGCAGGGGAGGGTCAGAGAGAGAGGGAGACACAGACTCTGAAATAGGCTCCAGGCTCTGAGCTGGCAGTCAGCACAGAGCCCGACGCGGGGCTCGAACCCACGAACCTCGAGATCATGACCTAAGCGAAAGTCGGATGCTTAACCGACTAAGCCACCCAGGCGCCCCTGTATGACTCCATTTGTATAAAATGTCCAGAATCGGTCAATCTATCAACAGAAAGTAGAATAGTTGCCTCTGGCTGAAAGGAAAGAGACATGGTAACTGCTGACAAGTGCAGGGTTTTCTTTGGGGTGACTGAGAATGTTCTGGAATTAGTGCTGAGAGCTGTACAACCCTGTGAATGCTAAAAGCTACCAAATGCACACTTTAAAATGGCAATTTCGTACAGTATGTGAATTATATCTCAATTTTAAATGGACTATATTTGGGTGTTTAAAGTGGTATTAAAGATTTTGGGGGGTCTAAGGGAGGGAGGTAGATGGAGTTATGGAAGGGCAACACAAAGTATTTGTGTGGTGCTAACTGGTGGATAGACAAACATAACAAATGGGATGAGGGCACAGAGAAGCAAATGAGTGCAAGTCAAAGTGAGAAAATCTGAAAAGAACCAATGGATTGTATCCACATCAATCTCCTGGTTGTGATATTGTACTACGGTTATGCAAAATGTCACTATACTGAAATCTGGGAAAACATATGTAGTGGTCTGGATGGTGGTTCTCAAAGAAATCAGGCTAGATCCCTGAACTTCTGAATATCATTTTATATGGCAAAGTCTATGAGGAGGAGGTGAAGTTAAGGACTCTGAGATGAGGTGGTAATCCGGGATTAATCTGGGTGGGCCCTCAAAGCTACCACAAGTGTCCTCACAGGAGAGACAAAAGAGGGACATTAAGCATACAGAGGAGGAGGTGACTTGAAGATGAAGGCGGAGATTGGAATGGTGTGGTCACAAGTTAAGAAATGCCTGAGGCCACCAGAAGCAGGAGGAGGAAAGGCCCAAAGTCTACCTTCCAGAGAGTGCGCAGCCTTGCTGCCACCTTTAGTTCTGGCTTCTGGCCTCGACCCATAAGGGATGAATGTTTAGTGTTTAGGCCACCAAGGTCGTGGTCATTTGTTACAGTAGCCATAGTAAACACAGTACAGTGTACAAACCAGGGATCTCTCCACATCATTTCCTACAACTGCATGTGACTCTGCAATTATTTCAATTAAAAAAACCAAACTCCCACAGGTCAAGCAATGTTTTAAGTGATGTTGAAACAGACAAGGGCTGCTGCATTCACAGAACTTACATTCCAGCAGGAGAGACAAGCAAGGTAAAATAGATCGTGATGAAAACATTTAGTGATGAAAAGAGCTAAATGGAGAAAAATCAAGGAAGGAAGAGATATATGAAGTACCTGGGGGCAGGGTAGGGGATAAAATGAAACTTTAGGGTGTCCATGAAAGGCCTCACCGGGAAGGTTGAATAAAGGAAGCGACCATACAACATTCTAAGCAAAGCTAAGGAGTAGGTACACCACCTCCACTGAAAGCTCCACACCAGTTTTTCAGAGCAAACTTCTAATACTCTGATCTGAGATGAATGGGGAAGTGAGCATTTCCCTCTTCAACAATAGCAGAGCTGGTATTGTCTGTGTCTTAGCTTTTGGAACACCGCCCTCTCAATTATCCCCCCTGCTTTAAGGGCCACTCCTTTCCAGACTCCTTTGCTGGGTACTTCTTATTTTCCCAACTTCTCAGTGTTGATATATCTAAGTCCAAGTCCTTGGATCTATTTTTTTCTTCTTTTCTATTCTCATTCCCTAGGTGATCTCATATAATCTCACAGCTTCAAACACCCTATTCCAGGTTCACACATTTCAGATTTTTACCTCCAGCTGCACCTTTCTCTTGAACTTCAGACTCCTATACTCAGCAACTACTTGATGTCCCAGATTTAATCTTACCAGTGTAGCTTCCCTGAATATCTTACTCACATATAAGATAGCAACTTTCTTCCCTACCACTTGGGATGTCCGTATCTCTTTCACTCTGTTTTACTTTTTCTTCACAGCATTTTTCACCATTTAGCGCATTGTATATTTATCAGTTTATGTATTTTCATTTATTGTTCTCCCAGCAGAATTAAGTCGTATGAGGACAAGAACTTGCCAATTATATTCGTTTCTGGTTTCTTGAGTGATTAAAACAGTGTCTAATTGATACATATCTGTAGAATATATAATACATCCTCTTCAAAAATAATATATTAAAATGCTTAACGCCAAGTATTCACTTTCCAAATTGTAACTTATTCTTTTTTAAAGTTTATTTATTTATTTTGAGTGAGAGAGAGAGGGACAGAGAGAGAGAGGGAGAAAGAGAACCTCAAGCAGGCTCCTTACTTTCAGCAGAGAGCCCAATGTGAGGCTCAGTCTCACAAACTGTGAGATCATCACCTGAGTCAAAATCAAGAATCAGATGCTTAACCAACTGAGCCAGCCAGGCACCTCTGCAACTTATTATTTTTAATAATTTTAATTTCTACAAAGTGGGAAGCAAGAAACAGATTAGGGAGATGTTCACCTACCTAATTTCCTGTTAGGTCTCATTAGCTTAAATTTAATCTTTTGTTGTATTAGTTACAAGGCTCTGGAACAGAGAGAACAATAATGCAACCACGAAATTTCAATCTTAGCTAAATTTAACTTGGAAGAAGAGAGAGGACGTTTTAATTACTTGCACAAATAAGAGGTGCCTGGGTGGCTCAGTCGGTTAAGCGTCCAACTTCAGCTCAGGTCATGATTTCATAGTTCATGGGTTCGAGCCCCGTGTCAGGTTCTGTGCTGACAGCTAGCTCAGAGCCTGGAGCCTGTCTTCAGATTCTGTGACTCCCTCTCTCTCTGACCCTCCCCTGCTCATGCTGTCTGTCTCTCTCTCTCTCTCTCTCAGAAATAAATAAAAACATTAAAAAAATAGAATTATTTGTACAAATGAAGAGAAATAGAAGAAATGGATGTACTTACTCACAAAGTAAGACCATAATGGGAGAGGGAACACAAGCTGAGTTTAAACCAGGAATATAAAATACCATTCTCTACTTCTTAAAAGGAGACAGAATACTGTATTTGCTAACTTTATAGTGTGCACGCCACGTGTGTGTCTCATTACATATTATAATGCACCTCATTCAAGGCAAGTGAAGAGCCTGCCTAACTGGCTCAGCCTTTCCTGACAAGGCTGCTGGGAATGAATGACCAATGACCAATAAAGAACTCCATAAAGTTGAACTGTTACAAAGGCAACAACTTAAAAAGCAATTAGGAAGAACTTACATAACTTGCCATACTGTAAGGTGTGTAACCTTGAGGCAAACACATTTATTTCTCATGGTTTAAAAATTTTACTCCTATCTTACAAAGAGAACCTACCTTTTTATTCCCTGAAATGTACTGCTAGCCATGTCTATGATGCCTCCAGTTGGCCTTGCCACTGCTCCAACTAAACCTTTCCCAACACCTTTGAAGAAACCAGCTGCTCCTTCTTTTTGAGCCCCTAGAAAGGAAAACAGCAAAGGTTTAGGCAAGTTGATCAAGAATGAAAACAGAATCAGTTTGTGAAAGACCTGGTAACACACATCACCTAAAGGAATATACTTGCCTTTGATTGGTTTTGTAACAATTCCTGTTATGCCACTTACAAAACCCTAGAGGAAAAGCACAATTAAAAATTTATAGTATTTTCAACATGATGTCTTGAAAAACAGAAAGTTTTGCTCTCTAGATACTGTAAGAATGAACACATTGTCACGTAGTTTAGTTAAACAGAATGCTTTTTGAGGCTATGGACATATTTTGCGTAGGACACAACCCACTGCTCCTCTGATATCTAAATAATACTTGATGAGTGCAAGTTAAATGTCTATTTCCTTTTTTTAAAAAAATCATTAATGTCTATTTTTGAAAGAGAGAGAGACAGAGACAGACTGTGAGTGGGGGGAGGGGCAGAGAGATAGGGAGAGACACAATCCGAAGCAGGTTCCAGGCCCTGAGCTGTCAGCACAGAGCCCAACGTGGGGCTTGAACTAACTCACTGACTGTGAGATCATGACCTGAGCTGAAGTCGGACACTCAACTGACTGAGCCACCCAGGTGCCCCAATGTCTATTTTCATATTCATAGAATGTGGTCTTAAAAGACAGTCCCTGGTGTGTTCACAATTCTGGGAAATTTCTTACAGAAACTAAGCCTTTTCCTCCACGAGTGATGCCTTCTCTAAGACCAGCTGGTTGCTTATTCATAGCTTCTCTTCTCTTCTGTTGGTAGTCTTCATCCATAGTCATAGCTGCCACCCCTTTAGCCATAGCGTTTGTGATTCTGGAGGCAGCACCAGCTAATCCACCTAGCAGAAATTTTAATATTTTTAGT
Organism: Hyaena hyaena; assembly: GCF_003009895.1. Lineage (NCBI taxonomy): Eukaryota > Metazoa > Chordata > Mammalia > Carnivora > Hyaenidae > Hyaena > Hyaena hyaena. The sequence continues at coordinate 1,226,406 of NW_024080840.1, read as the reverse complement.
AAAAGCAAAGGCATCGTTACTTTCTACCATAATCACACCTGGTACATATTCTGTTTCTTACCGACAGCTCCACCAACTAGTGCCTTCAGTCCTAGGGCCATCCCCTCCACAAACTCTTCAGGACCCTGGATGGCTCCCTAAAGGGTCAAATAATAACAACAAAGGTTATATACATATTTTAAAGGTGAATGTATTAATATAAATGAGGAAAGCAGTAGTGACAAAAATAAAAACGTCCTAGAGGAAGTGACACCAGCAAAAAACTGCACGTTCACAATTCTCAGAGCTACGTCACAACACTGAAAGTAACGACAATCAGTTGATCCAAATTCAGGAATAGGACTATCCACCCAAGTGTACAGATGATGTCTTCTTTGTACCGTAAGTTACAGGATGAAAACGTAAGCACAGGCTACTCCTGATAATTTTTGTAAAAGAAATAACAGCACTTTAATTCTTAGTATTTCATATGTTTTAAATTATACTGTACAATAATATAATAGTTTTACTTTTTGATTGCCCTCTACATTGAAAAGTGAAAGTAAGAGTGTTTTGAATGTTTTAACAGAAAATTTTAAGGGACACTAAATAATAATTTTTTCCACCAATTAAGATCGCTGTGCACAGTGTCCACCTGCACAGTTATTTTTACCGTCCCCACAATAGTGCAAAGAGCACCTGTCTATGGTGATCTTCCTTCTACTATAGAATGAAGTTTCCTGACCTTTAATATTCCAAAAGAGTACTTATAATTCAGTGTATCTTCTAATGTTTTAAGTTTAAACTTTTAGGAAAAAGGTAAACGTATCCCTCCAAATTTCCCAATCTCTCTTACCATTGTTTGCTGCAAAATCATGTCCTTTTGTTTTATCTCCCACAATCTGTTTGCACACACACCTCAAGTTAACAACTAGAATGCATGATGTATTCAGAGTATTAGTGATATATTGAACAATGTAAGAATAATTATTTTATTACCTGGTAAGGTTCATAAAAAAATGCTTCCACACCTTCAGAAAATTCTCTAATCAAGCCAAAGGGATTTCCCAAAACTTCAAGCCCAAGAATGAGTACATACATTTGCTTAATGGCCTGAAAATGAAACACAAACTTAATCAGATAACCAGAAAATTTTTTTTTAATATTTAGTACTTTTTTTTTTTAGGCTAACACCCAGGGTCACATAATGGGTAAATGGCAAAACTAGAATCTAGACCCTCACATCTTGACTCAGGCTTAGTGATCTGTGCACTATACAACAGTGGTCTCAGATGCTCTGTAAGTTATACCATAAGATACAGCAGTCTTTCTAAAGGTGGAAAAAAATCCTTTCAAGTAATATATATAGCTGACTCAACAACACAATTACATTAAAAATACCTTGTGTTCACCAGCTAGTTACTAGTAAACAGTTGCCCTTGAAACTATTTTTTTAAAGTAAGTCTGGTGAATTACTTAGTTAATATTTTATTTAAAGATGTTTAAGTCTACAATGATCCAGAAAGTATGTCAGTGGCAAAAAACCAAAAAACCAAAAACTGAACCAAAACAAAAAAACCAGAAGGGCAAAAAACTGAAATGGTGGCAGGGCTCAATTTCTTTCTACAATTCAGAGAAAAAGTTAAAAAATTTTGAAAATGGCTGTTCACTTCCTTGTCACATCTACATGTAAGACATAAAAGGTTTCACTATTTTATATTAATCTGTCCCTTTGTAACATAATCTCAGACAGGGGCGCCTGGGTGGCTCAGTCAGTTAGCGTCCGACTTTGGCTCAGGTCATGATCTCATGGTTCGTGGGTTCAAGCCCCATGTTGGGCTCTATGCTGACAGCTAGCTCAGAGTTTGGAGCCTGTTTCAGATTCTGTGTCTCTCTCTCTCTCTGACCCTCCCCTACTCACGCTGTTTCTCTCAGAAATAAATAAAAACATTAAAAAAAAAAAAAAAAGTAAAATAATCTCAGACAAACCTGTTTTGAATAGTGTCTTATTACTTCAGATTGTAGTTCAGATGCTGTGTGGAATTGATAGTTGAGTTCAAAAAATGCAAGCCTGAAAAACACATATAAATATGTGTGTAGGTGTGTATCGATGGAGAAGATGATGGAGAAAGGTGAAGAGAATGCTTATAACATTAACAAATGGTTTCATTTTCTTTAGAATTTTTCTCCAAATCTTTCCTTTCAGTACATTCTCATGCCAATCAGAAAATCTACTCTTTTACATGTATCTCTGCACATTCTGGTCAAAGAACCCTCTAAGAATCTTACAGAAGCTATGGATCTTATGCTCAAAACAGCCACCTATACATGCTTTCACATAATTTAGGGGATTCAGAGACCCTGTACATATGGACTGTATTACTCAATTCTGTCCCATCATGACCCACACAGAAAATGTTTGACACACTGAGATAAATGGAAGGGGCTGCTCAAGAATGGCCAGGGTTCAGTTGCTGCAGGTCCTGTCCGATCAAGTGACAGGTGAGGAATCAAGATCAGTTTACTTTTAACCTAGTCACAGCATATATCAGATCCACAACGTGGGAAGCTCTGTGTTAGCAGATAAGACAGCAGTGGGACTAGAAATCTTACCCTATTCCCAACACCTTCAAACCTATCTTCTTTATGTTCTATGTTCTCTAATTTGTTACTTAACTTTACCTAGATTTAGAATTGCATCTTACTGGACACACTGATTCTTACTATTGTTCTTAATAACATTTCTAGGTGCTACCTGAAAAGGTCATTTTCATCTGAAATCTTCACTCAGACTTCTTTAGTCTCTTTGGTCACATACTCTAATAGCTTCTGTTATGACTCCCATTAAAATGTAAATTCTTGGCTGTAACATTTAAAGGAATCCCTTCATTTCCCCTATCATGGTATAAGTTTTGTTCTAGTCACATATGCTTTGAAAAATCTTCATCCTATAAGTCTTGAGGCCATATCTTTGCAGCACCATACCTTTGAGGACACAGAGGAACTTCTTAGGAATCCTTCCCTAGGCCAGCAAGGCCTTTTATAATGCATAAACTTGTATGGCCTCTGTTTCTCTTTCTTAAGGAACTTACTTAATAATCATTCTGTTCCTTAATAGTTAAGGCTTAGCAGGTAATATGTTAAATTATATTCCATTTAACTATAAAGACCATATTTGCCTATGATCTGCAACGTCCTTTACACACTTTTCACTTATAAAGTTTTCAGGCAAATGTAAAATGATCTTTTAATCTATTTATAGATTTGAATATTAAACATACTTAAAAACCACATCTTGCACATCTGTAAGAGTGGCACCAATACTCTTCAGCAAAAGATTTAAGGAATGAACCGCCATCAGTCCTTCCTGTTTTTCTGAATCTTTAGCTTCTTCTCTACCGGATCGCAGTGAAACGCTTAAGTGCAACTAAAGAGATAAAGAGAGAAATATTTTAAGAACTATTTTCAAACTGACAATTTTAACTTTTAAAATTCAATCTTTAAATTTACTACACCATAAAGATCTCAAAATTACCTATTTTATACCAAAATTATGTAAAAAGTTAAAGAAATTTAAAATTGAATACAATTCTTTTAAAATTTTATTTTATTTATTTATTTTTTTTAATGTTTTATTTATTTCTAGGAGAGAGAGAGAGAGAGAGAGACAGCGGGAGCAGGGGAGGGTCAGAGAGAGAGGGAGTCACAGACTGAAATAGGCTCCAGGCTCTGAGCTGGCAGTCAGCACAGAGCCCGATGCGGGGCTCGAACCCACGAACCGCGAGATCATGACCCAAGCGAAAGTCGGACGCTTAACCGACTAAGCCACCCAGGCGCCCCACAATTCTTTTAAAATTTTAAATTCAGCAATGTTGGCTAATGATATTTAGATTCAATCCAATTCTTTTGGTAAACTTAGGAAAATAATAATTTGTATATATTTTTAAATAATATTAATAATCTAGAAGTTGAAGTTGTTGAAATAACCCAAATATCTCCAAAAGTAAGTGCGTCAACTATTACAATTAAGTTAGCATGGTAAAACCAGTTAACACACACTTTTCCTATCATAAACATAGTCACTGTACGTATACATAGCTATGCAAAAATCTTCAAGTATTATGTAATTCGGAAACTTCGTGTTAAGAACTTGTATTTTGTTGCATTCAATCTTCAGTTTTTAAATCAAGATTACTTTATGAATTAATTTAAAACTTAAAGACTACAGTTAATATTATATTACATTATTTGAAAGTTGCTAAGAGAGTAAATAAATCTTATAAGTTCTCATCACAAGAAAAAAAAATTTTAACATGTATGGTGATGGATGGTAATTTGACTTATTGTGGTGATCATTTCAAAGTGTATACAAATAATGAATCATTACCTTATACACCAGAAACTAATGTATGTTATATGTCAATGATACTTCAATAAAATAATACACAATCATACACAAAATTTTGAAAACTGTCATTAAACATGTTAACAGAAAACTAAGGTAACATAATGTTAGGTCATGATATAAACATAAGTACATGTTTTACATGGGTCCAGTATTATTTCCACATGGTAAAAAATTATTATAAGTATAAATAAAAATTTTTAAGGATTATTCTTTTTTTTATTTACACAATTTATATGCTATTAGAGAACATAATTTACATGCTCATCTCCCCACACAGATGAAGTCAATTTGCTATTCACCTAGATTATCAAGGATAATAAAAATGACTTATTTTCTCCTACCTTGATGGGAGATATATGAAAGTATTCATAGAGGCTGACTTGTGATGAATCTACTAATGAAGCTGTTTTATATTCTTCTTGGAAAGCTTCTATATCTTTATGAAAAAGTTCAACCTATAAGAAACAAACAAGTATTACAAACTTAAGGGATCCATCTGTATGAGTTCATATACTGCAGAACACTCCCCTCTAACATCCAGATTCAACTTTTGCTTGTGATTGGAAAGTTACTGCATCTAAAGGGAACCTAACACTTCTATTGTTAGTAAAGCTCTGTCCCTTATAAACTGATAAGCATATCTTCTACGTTTCCATGTAATCCATTAAACACATTTAAAAAGTTTTCTAAATGTTTTTATTTCTGAGAGAGAGAGAGAGAGAGAGACAGAGACAGAGACAGAGACAGAGACAGAGACAGACAGCATGAGCAGGGGAGAGTCAAAGAGGGGGGAGACACAGAATCTGAAGCAGGCTCCAGGCTCTTAGCTAGCCATCAGCACCTGAGATGGGGCTCGAACCCACGAACCATAGGGTCATGACCTGAGCAGAAGTTGGATGCTTAACTGAGTGAGCCACCCAGGCACCCCTAAAAACATTTTTATTCTTGTGACTACGTTTATCTCAAAAAGCTACTATAATCCAATTCAATACTTTTTTTAATGTACATTTATTTTGTTTGTGTTTGTGTGTGTGTGAGAGAGAGAGAGAGAGTGCGCGCGCAACTGTGAGCCTGTGCACAAGTGGAGGAGGGGCAGAGAGAAGAGAAACAATTCCAAGGAGGCTCCAAGCTTAGTGCAGAGCCTGACATAAGGCTCGATCTTACAACCTTGAGATTATGACTTGAGCTGAAATCAAGAGTCAGACATATAACCTATTGAGCCACCACGTGTCCTTCCATCAACATTTTCTTAGGAATATATTTTTAAAAAATAGAATCACATTCCAGTTGCAGCTTTTTGGTAAATACCTCACTGACATCTACAGAGGCTAGTAATATAAATAAAAAAGGGGAAGGCTCTGAAAATGATGTCGCACGAAGTGATTATGGCTTTCAGTTTTGACAAACAACATTATTCTCTTTCCAACACTCACAAATCTAAGTTACTTCTATGTGTTGAGAAACAGCTCAACATTCACATTTAACCCATCATCAAAAATATCAAAATGATAGCTTTATTACAAGGTTAGTATCTGGAAACTGACTTCTGGGATGACAGTGTGACCAGCTTCCCCAGTGAAACTGGTGAAATTTATTTAAAAAAAACCCAAACATTTAAGGCTTCTATAAATGAACCCAAGGGTATAAGCAAATTAAACATCTTTTCAAGAAAATCTACAAACATTTGGTAAGAAAAGTGAATCAGTGGTATTTGCACAAGGAATACTCTCACGGATCCCTGTCCTAGTTCACTAAGCCATAGTGCCACTCACCTGCTCTACTCAGGAACACAAAGCTCCCTTTCTGCCTAGTCTCCCTGAATGCTATACCTGCCGCGCAGGAGGCATAAAGATGTCAGCATTTCTCATCCTGCCCCCAGCTCCCAGCTGCTAATGCTACATTACGGGGGATGTGGGAGCTTCCATTCTCTGCCCCTCGGCTGCTACCCCCAACTACTCCTGGAACAAAGGCTCTATTTGTGTGTGATACTGCTGAGAATACTGGGTTCTGATCACTCCTGTTCCTCTCCCAGCTCTGACGCTCCAGTTCAGAGATTTTACCTGGGGAGTAGGGAGGTAGAGGGCAAAGAAACTTTAAAATAGTTCCTAATCTTTTCCCAAAAAATTGCCTTCAACTACAAGAGGGTGAAAAAGTTCAAGCCTAGGCTTTAGGAAACAGTGAATGTCATGGTGAAAGGCAATTAGAAGGAAAATCATTGATTCAATGAAGATAAGCTTAAACTGTAGGCCTGTTAGTTTTCATGACAGAAATGGCCAGAAACAGTTTACAGGGGTCCTCCTAAGGTCAAAATAAGTATTAAAACACTGATCTCCAGTCAATTCCTTAAAAACAAAAAAACAAAAAAAACAAAAAAAACCCTCAAATTTGATTGGATTAGTTTCAGAGCAATTTATAGCCTAAGGTACTATTGAAAAAAATAAAGCATTCAGCCAGCAATTAGTGGAGCATAAGAGCTGGGTGTGGTTGTGGGAAGATAAGAAGGCCCAGCCCCCAAACCAGTTATTCCAGGGTGATGGTGGCTGTCCCAAATATTCACCTCTCTGAGGAGCAACACTGAAAAACTAAACACCATAGGCAAAATCAGGGGTGTGCATGGGATAGACTTCAATATAAAAATCTAGTTACTAAATGAATAAATAAGCTGGAAACAAGAATAAGCTATGGAGGAGAGGACCCAGTAGCCAGTTTTTATAGTATGTCACCTAAAATGTCCAGTTTCCAATCAAATATTATGAGATATGCAAAGACATAGGACTGTATGAACCATACACTGGGAAAAAAGCAAGCAAAAGAAATTGCCTGTTAGATGTGACCAGACTGGATTAAAATATTTCAAAGTAACCACTGTAAATATGTTCAAAGAACTAAAGAAAACCATATTTAAGAAAGTAAATTATGATGATGATGTTTCATCAAATAGATTATATCAATAGAGAAGGAGAAAAATTATACAAAAAAATCCTAAGAGAAATTCTGGAATTGAAAACTGTAACAAATGGAAAATTCACTAGAAGGAGGTAACAGTGGATTTGAGTTGATAGAAGGAATATAAACATTTTATTATATGCTAAATTAAATGCACTGCTTCATTAGTGAACTTGAAGATAAAGGTTTACAGAGTATGCAATCTAAAGAACAGAGAAAAAAGAGTGAGGAAAAATGAACAGTCTCTGAGAAATGTGGGGCACTGTTGAGCAAACTAACATACACAATATGGGAGTATAAGGAGGAGAGAGAGAAAAAGAAGTAGAAAAAAATATCTGAAGAAATAATAGCTGAATACTTTCTAAAATCACTGAACTCTGTATCCAGGAAGCTAAATGAACTTCAACTGCATAAATGGAAAGAGAGTCACAACAGATATGTAAAAGTAAAATTACTGAAAGTCAAAGACAAGGAGATAATCTTCAAAACAAAAGGAGAAAAGCAACCTATTACATACAGGAGGATCCTGGTAAGATTAATAGTTGACATCCTGGCAGAAAAGAGGCAAGAAGGCAGTGGGATAAATTCAAAGCACTGAAAAAAAAAATTGCTAACCAAGAATCCTATATATAGTATAGCTACCTTTCAAAATGAAGGGACATGAAGACATTCCCAGATAAACAAATACTGAGAGTTTACTACTAGTAGGTGCGTCTTACAAGAAATACTAAGGAAGATTCCTCAGGCTGAAAGCAAGTGATCCCAAGTGGTAATCACAATTCAAATGAAAAAACAAACAGCAGGTAGCACTGGCAAAGACAACTGTGCAAGTATAAAAGATAGTATAAATATTTAATCTTTTCCTCTTCCTCTAACTAATTTAAAAAGCAAATGACTAGGGGCTCCTGGTGGCTCAGCTGGTTAAGTGTCCAACTTTGGCTCTGGTCATGATCTCACAGTTTGTGAGTTTGTGCCCCACTTCAGCCTCTGTGGGCTCAGAGCTGGAGCCTCCACAAAATACCACTAAACCAAACAAGTATTTAAAAAATTATTTATGTTACCAAGTGGGATTCATCCCAGGTATAGAAGGTTGTTTTAACATCCAATATAATAAAATCAGTAGAACGAAAACCACATGATCATCCCAAAACAGGCAGAAAAAATATATGATAAAGTCTGACACACTTTGATGATAAAAAAAAACACTTAATAAACCAGGAATATTAGCGAACCCAACCAGATAAAGGATTATCTGCAAAAAATCTACTGCTGATACCATAATTAATGGTGAAAGACTAAAAGCTTTCCCTTTAAGATCAGAAACAAAGCAAGGATGTCTGCTCTCGACACTTCGATTCAATGTTTACTGCTGTGCTAGGGGTTCTCGCAGGGCAATTAAACAAGAAGAAACAAAAGCCATCCAGATTGGATCAGAAAGGAAGACGTAAAACTATTCTCAGATGGCATGATCTTACATAAAGAAAATCCACAAAACAACTAGCAGAGCTAACAAATGAATTCAGAAAGACTACAGAATACAAGATCGGTATAAAAACATGAACTGTATTTCTATACACTTGCAGTGTACAAACCAAAATGAGATTAAGAAAACAATTTTGTTGGGGCACCTGGGTGGCTCAGCCGGTTAAGCGTCCAACTTTGGCTCAGGTCATGATCTCAACAGTTCATGGGTTTGGGCCTCACGTGGGGGGCCCTGTGCTGACAGCTCAGAGCCTGGAGCCTGTTTTGGATTCTGTGTCTCCCTCTCTCTCTGACCCTCCCCTGCTCACGCTGTCTCTCTCCAACTCTCAGAAATAAATAAAACATTAAAAAATTTTTAAAAATAAATTTAAAAGAAAACAATTTTGTTCAAACCAGAAGAATAAAATATTCGATAATAAATTTAACAAAAGCCAAATTTACACTCTGAAAATCATACAACAGTGCTGAAATAAATCTACATAAATGGAAGACATTCAATGTTGAAAGAAAGTAAGGCTTAATATGCTAATATGTCAAAACCCCAAGGCCAGTATATAGATTCAATGTAATCCCGGTCAAGCCCCCAGATAATCCCCCAGTTTCTCCAAAGAAAGTGTCCAGCTGATTCTAAAATTCATGCGGATTTGAAAAAGGACCCTAAATAGTCAAAACCATCTTGAAAAAGAACAAAGTAAGAGGAATCATACTTCCAATTTCAAAACTTACTACAAAATAATAATCAGGACCATGCAGTACTGACATGATGATGTACTTAGACAGCAACGGAATAACACCATACAATTATGATCAACTGATTTTTAAAAAATTTTTAAAATGTTTTATTTATTCTGAGAGAGAGAGAGGCAGCATGAGCAGGGGAGGGTCAGAAAGAGAGGGAGATACAGAATCGAAGCAGGCTCCTGGCTCTTAGCTAGCTGTCAGCACAGAGCCCGATGTGGGGCTCAAACCCACGAGCCGTGAGAACCTGAGCCGAAGTTGGGCACTTAACCAACTGAGCCACCCGGGTGCCCCTCAATTGATTTTTGACAAGGGTACCAAGACCATTAATGAAGATGTAATAGTCTTTCAACAAATGGTATTGGAACAACTGGAGAGCCAAATGCAAAAGACTGATGCTGGACTCTTACCTTCCACCATGTACAAAAATTAACTCAAAATGGATGAAAGACCTGATTGTAAATAATGCTTAGAACATAGGACTAAATCCTCATTACCTTAATGACCTTGGGTTTCGCAAAGGACTCTTAAAGATGACACCAAAAACATGACCAACAACAACAAAAGAATTTAGACTTCATTAATATTAAACTTTTGTACTAAAAAAGACATTAGGGAAATACAACAGAATGAGTCAAAGTATTTGCAAATCATATATCTGATATGGAACTTGTATTCAGAATATAAAGAAGTTTTGTAATTCGATAATAAGGACCCAACCTATTTAATAACAGGTAAAAAATCTGAAAAACATTTTTCCATAGAAGATATGTAAATGATCAATAAACACATCAAAAGATGCTCAATCATTACTCATCAGGTATATGTAAATCAAAATCACAATGATATACTTCACATCCACTACGATGGCTAGACTCCAAAGGACAGATAATAAGTGCTGATGAAGACTTTGAAATTAGTACATTTTGTATGATTTTAACTTGTACACAAATATTTACAGCAGGATTATTCATAATAGCCAAAATGTGGAAACAGCCCAAATGTTCCTCCTGATGAATGGATAAACAAAATGTGGCTTATCCACAGAGCATGGGCTATAAGCAATGTGGAATGTATCTATAGCAACACAGTATTAGTTGGCCAGAAGTACGGACAGATGCTACAGCTTGAATGAACCTTGTAAACATCATGCTAAGTGAAAGAAGCCCAATTAAAAAAAACCCCAAAAACTATGCAGTGCATGATTCTGTTAATATGAAATATTTAGAGTAAGAAAATCTATAGCCCGAAAGGATATTATTAGCAGTTGTATGGGACTGGTATGGGTTCTTTTGGGGATGATGAAAATGTTCTAGAATGAGATACTGATGATGGCTGTACAACTCTATGAATATATTAAAAATCGTTGAGCTGCATTTTTTGAATGATTAAAATACACAGTATGTGAACTGTATCTCAATAAACTGCTATTAAAAGAAAAAAGTATATTTACTTTTATCCATATAATTTGTCTTATCTACAAGATTCTTTTTATGAAGACAGCTGAAAAAGAGATCATATCTGATCTACTCTATCACTGCGATTTTATAGTCTTTCAGTCACAAGTAAGATACTACCTTTTATTTTTATCCTTTGATCACTGAATATCCTGGTCACACCAAATTTCTAAGTTGTTAATTAAAACAAAAGTAACCCAGGAAAATAAAATGGGAAAAAACAGTGATGTGAACATGACTACGACTCACTACTATTGGCTTAAAACTTTTCCTCCTATTTGGTAACACACTTTAAATAGGCTACTTGTCTTACACTTCATCTACAATCTGAAAATGTGATTTCTACCACTTTGCCCACTGCAGCAGCCTAAGAAAAATTAAAAATCTGTAATTTTAAAGTGGATTGAAACCATGTAAATACCTTTAAGAATTTATAATTTTTTAGTTTTCCTCTTCCCCAACCCTTCCCATAAATGCTATCATTTTAAAACTTACCTCTGTTTTTTCAGTTACTTCCGCTTCTGTCATAAGTTCTGCTAAAGCATAGACAAACCCAAGATCTAACCTGAGATCCATTTCTTGGATCAACACCTTGAAGTACCTGTGTTAAAAGCAGAAAACATTTAAAAATCATTGATTACGTGCCTTAAGAAATTAATTAGACAAAAGTGTTAGATAACTATTAGAATGTTGAAACTTAGGATTTTCTAGATGAACAACAAAAAGTTGTTCATAACATCAACAAACTCAAAATGTAAAAATGCCTTTAGAGAGAAAACTGGTAAGTAAATTATACTATATAGTCATACAGCAGAATATTATACACTAGTGATAATAAACTCTAGGTACATATAATAAAAATAATAAATTTTAGTAAAAAGTTGAATGAAAAAATGCAGTCTCAAAAGTCTACCTTCAGTTTGAAAAAAATTTTTTAATTAGGAAATAAAAGGAACACAAAGAAGCATAATGTTTAAATACATATATTTAATACAATTATATTTTAAAAAGCAAGTGGTGAAGATAGTGTCTATCTTCCTTGAAAGGGTGGAGAAGACAAGAAATAGGGGAGTAAATGTAGATGGATGCTTCTGTCAATGTTCTACTTCTTAGACAGAATGGTGACTTAACTTTAAGATATTATTTTCTTTCTTGCTTCTAAAATGATAGGCAGTAATTACAGAAAACATACCAGAAAACAAATAAGAAAGTAATAAAATACTCACAGTTAATACCTAAATATATTTCACTCAGAGCCTTTTGACTCTCCAAGATTATAAAATAATAAATTTTTCCTAATGACCTGTATAATTCAGTATTTTGCTTTTAAACATTTGACTCATCTGAAATTTTTTTTTAAAGAGTGCAATTAGCTCACAGATTTAAATCAAAACATTAAATAAACACACAAAAAATATATTAAGATACTTACTTAATACGTGAAATCTGAGAATGGCCTGCAGATCTCATGACAATACTGACATCTGTAAAGGGCTTTGGAGCTGCCAAGTTAATAAATATGATTAATCCCATGATGCTTTAAGTGAAAGATAAGCATTTTATTGCAATTTAATACACATTACAATGGAGAACCAAATTATTTACTAAATTATGAGTATCAATTAAAATTACTACTTGCAAGATCCATTAGTGTCTTAATTTCAGACTCCAGGGTTTTTTAAATTATCTGTATTCACTTTAAGGGTAACTAATCCTTTACATTAGTGAGTGATTTTAAAGTAGAAGTATGCATTAGAATCACCAGGCTAACATTTTGTATATGTGCTGCCGAAGCGAGCACTCAAGGCTAACATTTGGAAACAGAGATTTCAGGGTCCAGTCTTGAACTTCTGGATGGAGGAGCCTGGGCATGTACAATGGTCAAAAGCTTCCAAGCAGATTATGAACACCACCTTAGACGGTTAAGAGCCAGTGGTGGAGAGGCAGGAGATGGAAGGCAAGGGCAGATGGCAAAGACAAAGTGAGGGTACGAAGGATAGAAAAGATAGAAAGAATGTGAAGGGGAAGAGGAGAATGGAAGAATGGACTTGTCATCACACTGACTTGGAGAATACAGGACAGTTTCCATGGCTGGAAACCACTTTGAATTTGAATTTCTTTACAATTTATTCAGAGGTCCTAGCTGGCTTTTAGATCAGAGATTTACAAACCAGTAGTCTATTTTTTAAAGTAGTATTTCTAAATATGTAAACATATATTTTTAATTAATCTTTTCCTCAGAATTCAGTATTTCACCGACTTTAGTTGATTACTTGTTGTTCTTTTTCTATGCTGTTTAATTTTCTAACAATCCCATAGAAACTAAACTTGAGAATGGTTTCATTTCATATTTTTATAGTAAAATAAACCATTAAACCAGTACAAACATTTTATGGCAATTTAAGTTACAAACAAACCTGAATCCATGGTGACCGACTTGGGAGGTTTAATCGGATAAAACACAAAAGGAAATATAGCACCATGTATCTGGTTTTGGATCTATGAAAATAAAAAACAGGTTGGTATATTAATATGTTAATTATAGAACCTGACTAGGATCACAGGATTTAATAAATAGAAGGAATCAAGGAGTCTAGTTCAACACTGAAACCGAAGTACTAGAGCAACCATGGGAACACACTGGGTTTATTGCTATGCTCCTTAAGAATATAATTTGAGTATCTTTTCAAGCTCACCTGTATTCTGTAAATTTGAATTCTAAATGATGACTGATGTGCAGATGTGCTATATTCTACTTTTAATGCTGGAAGGTAATTTCTTCGTATAGCTATTACATGTGGTTGAAGAATTTTCATGTTAGTACCACTAGGTGTGAAGCGAACCTGAAAAACAAGCCCCACCCCAAAATACAATTTCTCTGAATTCATAAGTTGATTAAAATCTGAAATTTGTACCAAAAACTTTAAAGACAATATTAATTAAAGTAGGCTAATAGTTGATTAGATTGGATATTTACAACTTTATTAGGTTTAGATTGAATCTTTAAACACAATTCACAAAAATATTCAATTATCATTTTTTATATAATTTACTAAAAAATAAAATAATAAAAAATAATTTAACTAGTAAAATAACTAAAACAACACTTTGGCTTCTTGTTAACAAAGGAAGTATCTTAAGAGAAAGTCTGAGTTGTTAATATAGACAACTATCTCTTTAAAGTATTTTATATAAAGTATGTATGAGAGAACTGTTTAGTAAGAAACCAGACTTTCCTTAAAAATTCACTCGTGAGGGGTGCACTGACAGTACAGAAGAACCTCCTGGGATTCTCTCTCTCTCTCTCTCTCTCTCAATGACCCTCCTGCTCTCTCTCGCTCTCAAAATAAGTAAACTAAAAAGCTCAATATTTTTATTTACAACAACTGATAAAAATGAAAACTTCACATCATTACTTAAAAATATTACCGGAATGTTAGTGTCCAACTCAATAACCTTATCTTCTGAAGGCGAAGATTCAGTATATTCCTTAAATTCTTTCTCTAACTTCTCCGTGTGCTTTACACTCATTGGCTTCCATCTTGCCTTCTTCTTGGGCTTTGTCTCCCAAACCACATCAGAACTTACATATGAAAGCAAAAATCATGGTACCAATTTATAAACATTTTCACCGTAGCTGGCTTATTACATGAGTTGCAAAACCTTCAGTAAAATTTTACAATATCCTCAGTTCTATGCAAGCACACTGCAAGTTTAAAAATATGAATTCATTCAATCAGTACTTAGACTTCACTACGACACTATTCTCAGTGGTAGGGATATTACTGGTAAACATCTCTGCCATATTGGAGCTTTACTTTCGCTGAGTGACAGACAAAAAATAGCAAATATAAGTTAGTATATTCTAATATAGTAAGTGGTGAAATGCTTTTGAAAAAAGAAAAAGTAGACAGGGTGAGGTAGACCTGGAGTACTGGGAAATGCCAGTAGTACAACAGCTCAGTGTCATTGAGAAGATGAGACTTCAGCAACCTTACAGGAGATAAGCGAGTTACCCTACAGACAACAGAGTAGAGAATTTCAGGGAGAGAGACCATTAAGAGTAGAAGATGAAGACAGATGGTGGGAAGCCAGAAAATAGAAGTCTCTTCGATGTAAGAGTAGCTATCTTGTGTAGGCAGTAGATATACACATGTGGAGTTCAGGACAAAATTCTGGTTAAAGATATACATATTGCTCAAATTTTTGACATATATGTGGTATCTGAAACAGAGAAAAGGACTCCTATCTGAAAGCTTCAGGGCACCCAATATTAAGCAGTTGAGAAAACAAGGAACCAACACATGAGATGGAGAATTTGGGGAAAGAAAGAAAAACAAGGATGAGGAGGTATCCTGGAAGTCAAGTCAAAGAAAATTATCAAGAAGGATCTGTGTGGCAGCTCTTTCTGTGCTTTAATAAAACCACACTTGGGGTGCCTGGGTGGCTCAGTGTGTTAAGCAACTGAGTCCTGATTCTGGCACAGGTCATGATGGAGCCCCATGTAGGACTCCAGGCTGACAGGACAGAGACTGCTTGGGATTCTCTCCCTTTCCTCCCCTGCCCTCCCCTCCCCCTCCCCTTCCTCCTCCCCCAATCGCATTTCCTCCCTCTCTCTCAAAATAAATAAATGTAAAAAAAAAATTTTTTTTTTTAACCACATTAATTAGAGAGAGAGAGAGGAAAAAAGGTATCTGTTATCAACTTAAGCAACATGAGGACTGGTAACTACATGGCAATACATAGGTCTATGGGGATCTAAACAAGATCAGTTTCTGGTGTGCTGAAAGTAAAATCCTGTTGGAAGCGGTTAAAAAAGAATAGAGAAATAATGAGCATATTACACTCTTTTATAGAGATGACACTTTTGAGGAGTTTGGCTATAAATGGAAGCCAAGAAATGCACAGTAGGTAGCAGGGAAAGTAGGCTCAAGAGGATTTTTAAATTTGAAATAAATAATACTGATGGGAATAATCCAATAAAGACCCAAAAATTATTGACATAGGAGAAAGAAGAGAATTGCTCAATCAATGCCTCAAGAAGGCAAGAAGAAATGGAATAGAGTGCAAAGTTGAAAAATATTTTTAAATAGGAGCACATGTTTTGGTATAATTACTGTGGAGAAGATGTTGGCACAGAACGTAGGTAAGAAATGCTCATGGGTAGGAAGTTGTGATTTTTGGAAGGGTAGGTCTTTGGAAGTTTCCTTGATAACTTTAACTTTCTCAGTGAAATAGGATACAAAGCAGTGAGATGAAAGAGACAATGGGGTTTTTAAAACAAGACGAAGCGTGAAACAGTAATCTAAGAGACCTAGGGAAAGAATGGGACAAATAATTTACTGAAGAATTGCTGAGAGACCTATATACAGAATAAAAACATCCACCCACATTCTAAAATTACTTCACCCTGTTTAAGTATATTAAGTTATTTAGTAATTCTTTTAATTCCCTCTACAATTTGTATTCACTCAAACAGAATGATGGGAACCATGTATTATCCTTCTTTGCATTCACACTATTTAGCATACCACTTAACAAATAACAAACACATTTTTTGAGAATAAACCTTTTTAAGAAAATCGTTTTTAATATTTTTTTAAAATGGTGTGGATTCCGTTCATTGGAAAGTCAAGGGTATTTCTAGATGAATTTATGTAGAAAAACGTATTTAAATCTGTACCACATACCTTTAGAGTATAAATTTGAGAGTTTAACTCAAGGGTTAAAACTATATTTTCCTGGTTATACAGAATGGAATCTGGAGATGCTCTCAAATTAGGCACTAATACACACAAATATATACAAATTAAGTTTACTTAAAGTATTTTGAACAGAAATATCAAAATAAAGGAAAGGAAAGTGTTTTACTGTAAGATGACTTATATGGGGAATGATAAATTCAGTATTATATCTTAAAGTGTCAAGGTCAAATTAAAAAGTGATTAGCTTTATTCCTCCAACAACTATTTATGGAGGATATATCCTGTATCTTACACTGTGGTAGGTGGTAATGGAAAATGAAAATTTTCCTTATAACATGTTACATAAGGTATACCTTTCATAAGCTGAATAAATATAACTTTTTGGAAAGGTGAGAGAATCATTAACATAATACAGGATTTTTAAATGTGATTTTTGATATATTTTTATCTCAAAAAGGCAAAAAAAATAATCTCAAAAGCATTTTTACAAAATTTAAACTACATTATTTTAGATTTTACAGTCACCATTCTTAATGATTAAGAACTAATCATTTAATTTTATCCAAATTTTAATGCATCTAACCTTGTAATGCCAATATAGGCTACTTCTTGCTTTGTGTAATTGTTGACAAGGGAAATTCCAACATCTTGTAAGGCCAACACAATTTCTTGCTCCGCCAACTCTGCTTTCTCACTTTCATACGTTGCTTTAAATACCCTTGGATCTTCGGTGAATAAAATAATACGCTGTAAGCCTTCAAAGAATGAAACTAAATAAATGGTCTTTTTCCCCAAATTTATAGGTGTCATCATATCCTAAAACAAAACCACCAAAAAATAAAAAGTTAGAGTTTGTTCTTAACAGGAAATCTAGATTCTACAACCGAAAAATGTTACCGACAATGGTAACAGCAGCTCCTTCAAAGGACTGAATAAACTAAATGAATCAATATTGCATAACATTTGGAAGCTTACATAATTGAAACCATTTGATGTTAGCTACTGTCATTTATCATTAAGTTATTAATCAAGAAGACAGGTCAACTGTTCTTTCAACATCTTAATAAAATCTAACTAAACAGTCTTCCTTTATAGGTTAATCAAGAACACAAAGTATTATTTTCTCTGCTTTAAGACTAATCAATGTGTTAGATGCTAAAAAGTTGCTGAGTCAGAAATTTATATTTCCTTACAGCTAAGTGAAATACGGTAAAAAAAATACCTGAGACTTCAGCTGCTGCTCTACAAAGCAGAGCTATTCATTACAGGGTTAACTGTGCAGGAGGCCCTTATATATAAGCACTGTGTTGATATCAGGGTCTTGAAGTTCAATGACAAGATAAATACAGCAAATTCTAATAATTAACAGTCAGCCATGAAATTCTAGTGAATATTCGGATCAACAGGAAATTTTAATATATAGGAAAGTAGTCCTCTTTCTCTGTGGTTGTGCTTCCCATAGTTGCAGTTACCTGTGATCAACCATGTTTTAGAAAATGATTCTCCTTCTGACATATGGTCAGATGGTCAATAGCAATAATCTAATACTATATCACAGTGCCTAAGTCTTTCATCTCATTTCATCTTGTAATGTATGCATTTTATGTCACATCATCATAAGAAAGTAGAGCACAAGATATTTTGAGAGAGACATCACATTCATATGACTTTTATTATAGTAAATAATTGTTTCATTTTATTAGTTTTTGTTGTTAATCTCTTACTGTGCCTAATTTAAAAATTAAACTTTGTCACAGGTATGTATGCCTAGGAAAAAACATGGTTTATACAGGGTTTAGTACTCGCAGTGGTTTCAAGCATTCACTGAGAGTCTTGGAATATAATCCCCACAGGATGGGGGGGGTGGGGGGGAGGGGGCAGAACACACTGTATGTGCACATTCATGTTATAATGTACTGACATCAAAAACTGGAGTTCCCATAAAATCAATACTTAGGAAGAGTCCATCACTTATAATACTTTCTAAAATAAAACACACAGCATTAAAACTACATTGAAAAATAAGAAAACTGATTTATTTCCAAATAATTCTGAAGTCTAATTTTCTATAGTGGGTTTCAGATGTTATCTTTATAAACTGTAGCTACTGCTGTGATATAAATATGCAAAAGTACTAAGAGATCAAATGAGATTATTTATATAAAAATACAATTTTTTCCTTAATAAATTCTAATAACTAGGAATAAAAAAATTAAAATTAGGTCAATAATAGCTCTCTCAAATACATTAAACAAAAAAACAAGAAAAAACAAAACAAAACCTATGCTGGACTCCACAAGAGAAACACTAGAAGACAACGGAAAAATGTTATCAGTATGCTAAGAGAAAATAACACTCAACCCAGAATTCCTTACTCGGCAAAAATATCCTTCAGTGAAAAGTACAAAATAAAGATGCCTAAAGACAAAAAGTACTACATTTCAACATCAACAAGGACTCACTCAAGGCAATTCTACATGAGGAATTAAATTCTGACACAAAGTGATTCAAGATAGATGGCTAAGGCAAGAATAAAATGTTATGCAAGTAAAATAGCACCTATTTGCAAGAAAGCATTTTATAAAATTCAATATCCAACCGTAATAAAAACATTTAGTAAACAAAGAGTTAATGAGGTGGGTTTTTTTTGTTTGTTTGTTTGTTTTGTTTTGTTTTTTAAAGTTCATTTTTACTTTTGAGAAAGAGAAAGCATGCACATCAGCAAGTAGGGGAAGGACAGAGAGAGAGAGGAGGACAAAGGATCCAAAGCAGGCTCTGAGCTGACAGCAGAGAGCCTGATGTGGGGTTTGAACTTATCAACTGTGAGATAATGACCTGAGCCAAAGTTAGACACTTAACCAACTGAGCCACCTAGGTGCCCCGAGAAGTTATTTTTTTAACCTCTTGTCAAACTGTCCTATTTCTTTTGGAAATACCAAGTTTTTGCAAAGATTATATTTAAAGGTGAAATGTTGAAGATATATAACTTAAGATAAGGTTTAAGGCAAAAATACATGTAAGCACCACTTCTATTCAATAGTATACAAAGATCCTGGCCAGTCCAGTAAGGTAAAAAGAAATTAAAGATGAAAGGATTAAAAACAGGAAAACAAGACTCTTGGTATTTGTATCATGACTGTCCATATAGAAAAATAAAAAATAGCCAATATTAATAATTCAGTGAGTTTTCTGGATGTAAAAATCAATACACAAAATGCCCTGACATTCCCATATGCTAACAAATTTAATTTTGAAAAATTACTATGAGTTACTGCCTTAGAAGTTGATGAGTAGATGGTCTTGGCCCAACCCTCCAGGTAAGAACAAGACCTTTTTGTTAGATATAAAATATATCTATATAAATAATATATATAAATATAAATGTATTTATAAATAAATATAAATAATATATTTAAATATAAAAAGGAAAACATGTTTGAAAAGACAGAAAAGCTACCAAGGCAGTGAGAGTTAAGATTTATAAGAGAAATAAAGGCAATGAAAATGAATGTCATATTTGGACTTGCTTTCTCAAAAAGTCAAATGCCATTTCTAAAAGTAGAAGCAGACACTGAGAAGTTAAGAAAATCAGAAAAATAATGAGTGGTCTCATAGAAATGGAAGGACTAAAACTGGAGTACAGGCACATCAAAAAAAAAAAATCAAGAAAATCTGAGGGTGGGGGCACCTGGGTGGCTCAGTCAGCTGAATGTCCTACTTTGATTTCAGCTCAGGTCATGATCCCAATGTCATGGGATCCACACCTGTTTGGGGCTCCATGCTCACTGTGCGTAAGATTCTCTTGTTTTCTTTCTCTCTCTCCCTCTGCCCTTTTCCCCCCGTTCACATCGTCTCTTTAAAAAAAAAAAAAAAAAAAAGTGAGGAAAATCTAAAAAACAGTGATCTAGGCATCTGCTATGAACTCAACTGTGTCCCATCCCACCCCCAAATTCATGATATTGAAGTCCCAACCTCCAAAGTGACTGTATTGGACACAGGACCTTTTGGAGGTAAAGTTAAATGACATCATAAAGGAGGAGTTAGGGCTCTGATCCAACAGGATTCGATCCCTGTAAGAGACACCTGAGAGCTCACTCATTCTCTCTCCACCATGTGAGGACACAGTGAGAAGGTGATCATCTGCAAGGCAAGAAGAGTCCTCACCACCTTCACCAGAACCTCGCCACACAGGCACTGTGATCTCAGGCCTCCAGCCTCCTGAACTGTGGGAAATACATTTCTGTTGTTTAAGGCCCACAGTCTAAGGTGTTTTGTCATGGCAGTATGAGCAGACTAATAGTATCTATCTCAGGAACTTAAAAGAAAATTATCAAATATAGATCAGAGCAGAAATTGGTGAAAAGGAACACAAATGTGC
Organism: Hyaena hyaena; assembly: GCF_003009895.1. NCBI lineage: Eukaryota > Metazoa > Chordata > Mammalia > Carnivora > Hyaenidae > Hyaena > Hyaena hyaena. The sequence goes on along the minus strand of NW_024080840.1, from coordinate 1,205,313 downwards.
AACAGAGATCATCAGAAAAACAAGCAACGGTTTTTTGATTAAAAAAACAACTAAGAATAAAACTGATAAATCCTAAGTAAAACTTAACAAGGAAAAAGGAATGAAAGCACAGATAATCTATACTAAGAATGAAAAAGAGAATCACTGTAAATATTAAAAAGATAAAAGATGGATATTATAAAAACACTTTAATCACTCTATCAGAAAATCAGAGGAAATAAACACATTCTTAGAAAACCTAAAATGACAGAAGTAGAAAACTGATTTGTCCTATATACAGTAACAGAATTCATAATTTAAAAACCTTCCTACAAAAACAACTTCAGACTAAGATGGCATGGCTTCAGTGATGAATTCTATACGAATTTTGTATATATTCATTGAGAAACACGCATTTCCAAACATGTTTTGGATGTCAGCAAACTATAGTATCAAAGTCTAGTACAGACAGTACTCTCTTGTGAATACAGGCAAAAGTAAAACATTAAAACATTAGCAAACCAATTCCAGAAACACAAGGTTAGTCAAATATTTAAAAAATAACCACATTAATTCATCCTTCATTCTCCCAAATATGATTAAGTCCAGTTATCTCTATAAAGAAAATTAAAAGCATTACAACTGATAAAAATTCAATACTCATGGGGCACCTGGGTGGCTCAGCCGGTTGAGCATCAAACTCTTGATCTTGGTTGGCTCAGGTCATTATCTCACAGTTCATGAGTTCGAGCCCTCACTAGGCTCTGCACTGATGGTGTGGAGCCTGCTTGGGATTCTGTCTTTCCTTATCTCTGCCTCCCCCTCATTTGTGCGTGTGCATGTGTGCGTTCTCTCTCTCTCAAAATAAGTGGATAAACTTTAAAAAAAAATTTCAGTATTCATTCCTTCATACACCCACACACACGCATATTTTTACAAACTAAAGAGTAGAAGGCAACTGCCTTAATTTGATACAGACTATTAAGCAAAACCAAACCTATAATAAACGATTAATGATTCAGTTTTTCCTCCAAAATGAGAGTGAGATAACCTCTGGCCCACTGATAAGAAATAATAATTAGTGGTAAGAAAAAAGACACTGGAATAGGGGTCAAATTAAGATGATTTTTGAAAGACTAATAAAATTTTAATATAAATTTTTGAAAGTCATTCAAAATGTTACTGGGAAATGTTTATACATTATGAAAAAACATAAATTCTTCTGTGGGTCCATAAATGATCCTCACAGAAACCACAGTGACCTAAAACGAGGGTCATTATGGAGAATGCATCTGTTACGAGGTGAGAGCTAAAAGCACCGACCTAAGCCCAGCTTACCTTTTATAACATAAAAACAGCAAGCAATGATATAGACAAAATAAGGCCCTTTCTGGTTTTGAACGTTTTTCATTAAAGTCTGAATACTGCTTTTAAATCTTCGGCAGTTTTTTCGAAGTACAGACTCAAAACAGTCCTTAAAACTAGTAAGGCTGGGGGCACTTGGGTGGCTCAGTCTGTTGAGCGTCGGACTTCATCTCAGGTCATGATCTCACAGTTCAGGGGTTCAAGCCCCGCGTCGGACTCTGTGCTGACAGCTAGCTCAGAGCCTGGAGCCTGCCTCAGATTCTGTGTCTCCCTCTCTCTCTGACCCTCCCCTGCTCACGCTCTCTCTCTCTCAGAAATAAATTAAAAACAAAAAACAAAAAACTAGCAAGGCTTACAGAGAATACCTTTAAAAAGATGAAACAACAAACAAACAAAAAGGCTGCTGAGAACACCTAAGACTCAACCCGATACGTACATCCTTTTGCGTCACTTCTCCGTGGCTTTTTCCACATCTCCACTTCAGCTTTCTAGTGCCCACTGGATCAGCCCAGGTGTAAAATACCGCTTTTCCAGGAGGGAGGGAATCTTCTATTTCACTGAGAGAACTACCATAAATAGTAAAAATAGGCATTCAGTGCAAATATATGAATATATAAAGAACCCAAAATATTACTTAATTCTGACTCCACTGAGATTTGACAGTTCTGATTATCAGTAGATTGAAATTTTTTCCTTACATTATGAAAAACGTTTTTTTAAAGAAATAATGACAATATTTCAGGAAAATATTTGTCTCATTTAGAAAATAAAGATTCGCATGTGTTTGAAACTTCTTTGTGAATTTTTAACACAAATGAATGGTTGAATAAAATTATTCCTGGCATGTAAATCTAAGAAATTCAGCCAGCTCAAAAATGATTCCAGGAAAGAAAAAAAAAAAAAAACTGGAAAAGTTACAAACCAAAGAAATAACAGAATATAACATTTCTGAACTGAGGCAGCAGCTAACTCTACAGGTAACATGACCAGGCATCACACAAAATTAGTGAAAACAGAATATGATCCTACACATCTTTGTAGTATGTTGAATTTTTAAGAAAATAGAGGGAAATCTGCTCACAAACATATAGGAAAATCAGAGTTGCCCAGAAAGGAATAAAAGTGACTGGTCTCACATTTTTCTCTAATACTGAATGCCAGAAAACAATGGAGCAATGTCTATACAATTTTGAGACAAGAGGTTAGAACTTAAAATTTCATGTCAAATTGTCATATTTTCAAGAACAGGACATTCTCAAACAACCAATAGCATAACTATCCACAAACCTTTAATGAAAAGCTAACTCTAAGACTTTTTCCAACCAAGCCAGAGATGCCTCAAAATAAAATCTGGAATTGAGATGTAGAAGCACCGGGCTGGCTCATTTGGAAGAGCGTCTGTCTGATTCTTCATCTCGAGGTCATGAGTTCGAGCCCCATGTTGGATATAGAGATTACTTAAGTAAATAAATAAAACTTAAAAAAAAGAGTTGAGATGTAAAAATATTAAGCAACTAAACCAGTCAAATCACCTTGTCAAATGCCAAAAAAAAAAAGCCCTAAATAAACACATTAAAAGAAAAAAACAACTAACCATTTCATATTAATTTCAGTCAAAAATTCCAAATTATATGCATAGGAAACTGGGAATTTGGAAAGAGAAGCTAAAAATATGAAAGTATTCCATTTTACTGATGGGTAAATTAGCAGGTATTATTTCACTCTCAAAATGTAAAGTACACTGAAATCTTCAAGAACAACAAAAAAAAAACCCAGAACATGTATTTTCCAAATCATCATGAGAAAAAAACAATCCATATTCCAAAAAAAAGGCAAGGAAATCTTAAATTAGTTATTAGAAGGACTACAAATGGGTTAAAGATTTTTATTAAAAATTATAAAATTAGACAAAAAAATTCTCAAAAGTTATAGTGTATCTAAATGATGAAAGTTCACACATTCATTAAAAACTGTGTTCTAAAGCAAACTTACATGCTTATAACAGCTATTAAAAACAAGAGATTCAGAAATATAGACAGATAGCAACAGTAAAATAGTGTGAAAAGAAATGTATCAAAATGTTGACAGTGTTGGGCTTTCAGGATCATGGTTTTCTTTTCACAATTTTTCAATGGAATTAAAAAAACTGAGTTATAATTTTTATATGTAGGAAATAACCATATTAATAACAACAAATAGCAAATCCAAGGGAGGAAAAGCAGAGAAGGCAACAGTCCTATAGTTTTTGTTTATTCCATGAGAAAAAATATCAAATGTAAACAAGATAAACTTGGTTTAAAAAGATTGAGAAATGCTTTTAATTCATACAAATTTTCATCCGTTTAACTCACTTAAGAATTTTCTTTACCAAAAAATTCATCTCAAATTTATCTTGGATAGGAAATGGTAACTGAAAGAAAACAAAGTAACTAGAGTCCTCAGAATGTTAACTATTCATGCACAAGCATATAGTCTTAAACTTACAAGACAATGACAATGCAATGTGACAAATGCTTTTATCTACATATGTAAAGGTACAATTGAAAACTGGGTGCATAGGGGCACCTGGGTGGCTCAGTTGGTTAAGACTTCAGCTCAGGTCATGATCTCCTGGTTCATGGGTTCAAGTCCATGTGGCTCTGTGCTGACAGCTCAGAGCTTGGAGCCTGCTTCGGATTCTGTGTCTCCCTCTCTGTCCCTCCCCTGCTTGTGAAGGGTCTCTCAAAAAATAAACAAACACTAGGGGCGCCTGGGTGGCTTAGTCGGTTAAGCGTCCGACTTTCGCTTAGGTCATGATCTCGCGGTTCATGGGTTCGGGCCCCGCGTCGGGCTCTGTGCTGACTGCCAGCTCAGAGCCTGGAGCCTGCTTCGGACTCTGTGTCTCCCTCTCTCTGACCCTACCCCCTGCTCACACTGCCTCTCTCTCTTCTAGAAATAAATAAAAAAAAATTTTTAAAAAAAAAAAAAAAAAAAAAAAAAAAAAAGAACACCGGGTACACAGATTAAGGCAGTGAGGGAAGGGATCATAGGGACCCAGGGGATCAGGAAACAAAAACTCAACTGGTCCTAAGTATAGGGAAAGAGAAATGTTCAGAAAGGTAGCCTAGAAACATATTTTCCTTTAGAAGATATGGAAAGTCACTAAAAAACTTTAAACAAGGAAGACAAGATTATATTTAGTATTTTTGGAAACCTACCTTTGGTGGCAAATGAGAGTTTAGTAGAGACAAGGCTATAGAGATTTTAAAAATCTACTTGAATAAGAAATATGGGGAAGCTGAGCTCGGGTAATTAAAGGAAAGATTAGACAAGAGGAGATTTTAAAAAAATAGCTTATCTGTGATTTATTAATTATGAGAATATTACAACTATTAATTATGTGATAATTAGGAGGGGGTGGCAGCCTAAGCTTAAGAGAAGTCTATGACGGAGTAAAGATTTGGGGATCACTGGCATATAGGATTCTTTATTTAATATTAAATCAAAGTTTGAGGTTCTTGATATAATAACTACTTCAAATAATTCTAAATTTAAATCCATGGTTTATTACTGCAGATTGTTAATTTTACAAATTTCCATTAAGACTATAATTTTTTTAGGTTTCAGAATTTCAATATAGGATCACTTGCTTTTATAATTACAACAGTGCAGTAGAGAAGATTTCTAAACACTTTATATCTAAACCAGATAGAGATAATTGCAAGGGCAAAGCCACAGGACAAGCCTGAGAGGTCTCTACCTCAGCTTCCGCCAGGCTCAACCAGTTGTCAGAGAATTAAACTATGACGCCCTACATCATTCATAGCATATAAAGAATTATTGACTTTGCTTCTCTGTATGGATCTAGAATGTTACCAGCCATACACCATCCTTGAGTAAATAAAGGAGTTACTTACGTCATTCTCTGTAGATCTTAATTCTGTTAACACTGTATGTACTTGAGGGTGCATGGATTGAAGGGCAAATGAGAAATTACTTCAATTTCTTTGTCAGCTTTGATCAATCAGTTCATTATTTTTATAATATAGATAATCATAAAAAGTTGGCTTCCTCTCTTTCAACATCTTTCACAAATGAGAGAACTGAGAGGGCAAGAGGAGTTCTAGATACTCGATAGTCTAGCCTTGGGGTCCTTACTCAATGCTTATTTGATTTTAATCACTGGTTAGAAGCATAACACTTAGCAATGGAAGGGAAGCATAAGTGAACTCATAAATATGGGCCACTGATTAGTCACAGATGGAAACAAAAAAGCAGACAAAATAAATTCGAAAGCGCCTGGTACCACTAACAAGAGGAACAGAAAGTTACAGAACTGTGATGGCCCTAAGAAGACACGATACCACAGCAAACTGAAACAAATGATGTTAGGAGTAGTCCTAGAAAGCCAAGATTTAAATCTAGTCTTTAAAGGAAGCTTAAAAATGTAGCAGTCCCTTCCCACACCCATCAGCAAGAAGGTATCTACTGTTTGAAAAAATCTGATGTCTCAATATTTACATTATGTTCATTAAAAATATGAAAAGTGTGAATAACAAAGTTTTAGTGATAAACCTTAACATCTCTTCACCAGACTCTACAATGATCAAATTTGCCATACTTGCTTCAGTTCTTCCCATTTTTCCTTTTTTGAAGCATTTGAATGTAATTTATGCCACTTATCATCAAAGAAATTCAAATCAAAGCCACAGTGAGCTGTCACTTCACACACATTAGAATGGCTATTATCAAAAAAAAGACAGTAAAAGAAGTGTCGATGATGTGGAGAACAGAGAACACCACCGTACTGCTGGTGGTAAAGTAAAGTGGAGCCACATTGGAAAATAGTATGAAGGTTCCTCAGAAAATTGAGGTATAATTATACCCTAAGATTTAGCTATTCCACATCTGGATATTTATCCAAAGAAAATAAAAACACTAATTCAAGAAGACATATGCATCCCCATGTCACTACCACATTATTTACAATAGCCAAGACATGAAAACAACATACGTGTGCATTGATGTTTGAATGGATAAAGACATAATAGATTATTACTCATCTATAAAGAAGAAGGAAATCTTCCCATTTGCGACAACATGGATGGGCCTCAAGTGAATGACGTTAGATGAAATAAGTCAGAGAAAGACAAATACTGTATTCATTTATATAAGGGATCTAAAAAGCCAAAAACACAAAAAGAAAACAAAAAAATACAAACTTGGAGATAAAGAGACAAGAGTGCTGGCTGTTAGAGTTGGGGATAGGGTGTGGATGAAGTAGGTGAAGGGGGTCAAAAGGTGCCAACTTCCAGTGGTAAAATAAGTCAAGTCATAGGGATGGACTGTACAGCATGGAGACTATAGTTAATTATACTGTATTGTGCATTTGAAGGTTGAGAGGAGAGTAAATCTTAGTTCTCATCACAAGGAGAAGAATTTGTAACTCTCTGTGGTGATGGGTGTTAGCTAGACTCACTGTGGTGATCAAAGTACAGTATATACCAATACTGCATCATGATGTTGTATTCTTGAAACTCAGATAATATATAGGTCAATTACACCACAATTTTAAAAAGGTAAATTATAGATATTATGTCAGTTTTACCACTACATGTCAGTATGCCTTTTTTTTTTTTAAATGAGAACACTGTTTTACCTAACTGTAATGGCATTATCAGTGTTATATTGTTAAGAAATCATCATAAAGCCACTGTGTTTGTGATCATCTTCTTACCTTTGGTTATACTGAACAATGTCAGTCTTGGTGTGATTTATTAACAGGAATGTAGCTGCTCCATCATGATAATCTGAAAATCTAATAACTGTAGAATGTTCAGCCAAATTAACCTCTGCTATAATACCTCCAAGCTAGGAAAAGAAAAAAGAAAACATTCTCTTATGTGACTGTTTTCCAAAGAATACTAACCAGTAACATTTAATAAGACTATTCATAACTTAATATATTTTTGATGATTAAGAAAGCAATTCAGGATTTTCTTCTGCATGTGTGGGAAACCAGGAACTTCCATCAGTGGGTACAGGTGGGTCAGATTCCAGAGGTGGCACATGCTAGTATTCCGGGCACTCTAACTTCCTGGTTAAGAATTAAATTGTTTTATGTCTCTGTTTCCTTTTAGTACTTTTTCCTTTCACAAAATAGAAATGTTTGTTCATTTTTGGTGGAAGGGGAAAAAATCAGACATACAAATAAAATCACTAATATATAATAGCTTTTCTAATCACACTAGTAAGTATATAATAGCTTTTCCAATCACACATAGACACACAGACACACACAAATCACTCACCTCATTATCCAGACGCAATAAAATACAGTTTTCTTGCTTGTTAAAATGTATCTTTTTGGGAGGGCCTTGATTTCTTTCAACTTGAATGAGGAGTGCATTAGAAGCATCCTCAGGCCAAAAGGGAACACACTAAAACATATATTACAAATATTTATTTTTCTTAAAAAGATTTCATCATAAAGATTTCATCATTTTAACAAAACTATCAGAAGAAACTTAAATCCCTTTCCACGATGCTCTGGCTATTGGGTTGCTTAGCTAAACAGCCATCAACTGCCAGCTTAGAGATGGGTCACCACCTGTGGGCACCGTGACAGGTGGTAAGTTGAAGAGGTGTGGTTAAGGGGAGGCTGGCAAAGGGGCTTCAACGTGGTCCAAAGATCTGGAGGAGGGTTGAAAAGTCAGCATGTAAGCTGATCTGAAAAGCAAGTGACTGGTTTAAAACAAAGGGTACATTCAGTTCCTAAAAGTCATAATCAGGTTGTACACATCATTTGGTAATTAAGCAGTAGCCAGAGTACACACAACGGTTGTATTAGGTCATGTATGAATCCAAAGTCCTGGAAGTCACATAAGAGTAAAAAAAAAAAAAAAGTAAAGGATTTATCTGAAGTTTACATTAGGAAACAGACTCAAAATCTTAAGGAACAACATGAACATCGGTGATCTGGCATCCAAACTGAAAACAAACAAGAGACAGTGAATGTACCCAGAGAGAAGACCAGACAACAGAGGCAGAAGAAAAGAAAAGAGCTGGAGACTAGGAAAGGAAAACCAATGTTGTCTGTAAACTGTTTTGTAAATGCTGTCCTACTGTGATAAGCTGAAACCAGACTGGTAACTTCACATATTTCAATGAGACTGTTCATGTTGTCATTCTGGTCATCATGACATGACCTGCAGCAATGCAGGAGAACCTGGATGTTAAAATCAAGTGCCTTGGCTTGTTAAAGTCCATTTTATTCAACCATAAGAGCAAATTAATAGAATTAGACGGGAGACAGGGTTAAGGCTATAAGAGGCTTAGGATGTTACCAACCAGGGCTTTTTACAACCTCAGAGTAAATCATCTCAAGCAGGATGTATAAAAGGAGCCCACACAGACAAATAGTATGACTGCAAAACAGCAAAGACAAAGATTATGAAGGCAATTGGGAAGGAAACTAAGCTTCAAATAACAGCAGAACTTTCTTCTAACGTGGAAGCCAGAAAATGGTGGAGTAAAATCTACACATGTTGAGAAAAAATAGAATTGATTAGCAAGAGAAATTATCATAAAAGATGATGATAAAAACTTTTATGGATAAACACAAACTAATGGCATTAGCTCCAAAACAAGCTTTAAAGGAAAATCTACAGAATGTTATGTCAGAATGATACCAGCAAGATGGTTTGAAAGCAAAAAGGAACAGTGAATAAAAATATCAAGTACTTCTCTCATAATCCTAACAGATTTACAAAAAACTTCTTCAAAGTAAAATATTCCATCAATCAGTCTTTTTAGAAAGCTTTTATCCCGAGGTCTAATAGCTAAAGATGGAACAGAATCAACATTTCACTAAGTTACTACTGTCTTCTTAAACTGGCTTAACTTACTCTATAAAGGCATTCTTAACAGCTTTATGGAAAGAGTAAATCATTTCCTACGCTTTGCTGCATTTATACCTTATCTAGTCTTCTGCTGTATTTTCACTGTTTGGTTACTAGTTGTTAAATATCTATTTCCCTTATCAAGCAATACATTCCTAAGTGACAAGGTTTGGATTTTAAAAATCAAGTATACAGAGACTGGTACAAATAAAATGGGGTGTGGGGGCCAATTAAAATTTTACACAGTGGTTTCAGGTACCTAACTCCAAGTAAAAATGAAAATCCAAAAATGTACATTTTTGAAATTCATCTACCCACCTGCTCTAAATCGAGAGAGAGCCATTTATCATTTCCCTCTTCAGCCACTGATATATGATACTTGCTTTTGTTTTCAATCATATAAAAAGGGGTAAAAGTCACAATTCTGGTGATGTTAAAACTGCTGAGGTCTATAGTGACACCAACCTAAAGGGAAAAAAATTAACATTTCAAAAATTGTTACATTGTCACATATCCTAATAAAAATTAAGTAGTTGATCTAGTTTAAATAGAAGTTTCTTGAGGAGCAAAGAATGAACTCACTTGATACTCCATTTTCTGGCCTTTACATTTAACAGCTCCATGACTCCCAACAGTATCAATTGAAAACTGATCTGACAATTCACTATCAGTTACCATAAGCTGAACCTAGAAAAAATTTCCAAATACATTACAATTTAGATATGTTTAAAAATTCCTATGTAAATTGATAATTTGCTTGCTAGCATGAATACTACACTAATGCACTAAACATTTTTGCATACTAAATTTTAATATTTTAACCTAAAACATGTAAGTGTTATTTCTAACCTGTTTCATAGTATTCTTCAAAACTTTAAAAAAGGAGTGATACATAGCTCAGGAAAAAGGAAACTTTAAAAAAAACTTACATACCTTATTGTTATTAAAAAAGTGCTTTGGTTGAAAAGAAAAGAGAATGGGCTTTTTGTAATTAGGTGGATGCTTTCGATGAATTCCATCTGCTTTATACTGTAACATTCGACCAGTTTTATTGACCATCCAATAAGGACTATGAAATGCGACAACTGTCTGGCCAATATTATAGGTTACATGGATAGCAATATCTAAATCAGTCTTTTCTATTTCTGTAACACAGGTAAAATTGATGAAACTAATATCCTGCTGATTAGGTGTTATATAATATTCACTTTTCCAATCATGATTAAGATAGTCAAGTAATTTCAAATGTAGTCTGGCTTTATCCAACTGGGCAGTACAAATATGGGCTGAACGTCCTTCATTGAGAGTATAAACATTATGCTCAATCCCCTGTAATAAAAAAAATACAGTAAACTTTAAAATGTGTCAGAGTAATAATATGCCCCAGACCTCTCTTTAATGATTGCAAATGCCATAAATATAATACTTTTTAAATACCTCTGAACAGGTCAGAAGACATATGAGTCTATGACCCAATATTCTACGACTTCTATTTCTAACTCTACAAAATGTGTAAACTTCTAGAAATCATTAGAGATTTGAATGATCATATTTGTAAAATGGTCTAAATCATCAACTTCAAAGGACTACTATGAGGATAAAATTAAATAACATAATGAAAAACTATGCTGAAATAAACATTATAAACACTATAATTAGTAAAACATTAGGGGTGCCTGGGTGGCTCAGTCGGTTAAGCGTCCAACTTAGGCTCAGGTCATGATCTCACAGTTCGTGGGTTCGAGCCCCGCATTGGGCTCTGTGCTGACAGCTCAGAGCCAGGAGCCTGCTTCGGTTTCTGTGTCTCCCTCTCTCTCTGCCCCTCACCTGCTCTCACACACACACACACACACACACACACACACACACACACACACTCTCTCTCTCTCTCTCTCTCTCTCTCTCTCTCTCAGAAATAAATAAAACATTAAAAAAAGGTAAAACATTAAAAAAATCTTATCCAGTAGTGATTTTAGTTTTAAAAACAAAATAATGCAAAATGAAAAAAAATGACAGTAATCCAAAATAAGCAATCCTGATTCCCATTTCTGCTTTTTAACAATCCCTCATCACCCATGTCCAATCACTGTTTATGCTACACCTTATGTCTAAAAACTGTTCATTTCTCTCTGCCTACCCTTCCATGACTTTATTAGTTCATGTCACTGTGACCTCTCACTTTAGAGTCTCTTAACCATTCTTGTCCCTTGTAACCCTCCCTTCATACCACAGCTAAATTGTCCTTCTAAACATTTATCGTATCCTTTGGAAACTAGCAAATAAAATGTGATCCCTAAAAGTACCAACTTCAAAGTCTTTAAGAATGGAACATTCATAGATAGATGGCTCATCACCAGTTTTTCCATCATCTCTAACCTGATTCCTTCCTGTTATTAGAACATAGGAATCTCTTAAGATTTTAAATTACTTAAACCCAAATAATGCAAATTACTGACGTCTGACATGTTAGTTAATATTCCACAAAATAACAACAGTAGTGGTTGGTGGATGTAACAGAGGTAAATAAATTGCAAACGTGTGCCTGTCAGGCACTATGCTAGAAGTTCTTTGTATGCATTATCTAATTTGATCTTCCCCATATCCCCATCATGCAAGTTTTATTAATATCCCTATTTTATAGACTAGGAAAAATGATATAAAAAGATAATACAACTTGCTTAAAGACATAAAGCTAGTAAATCAAAGAGCTAGGATTCAATCTCAAATCTATTGGAGAGCAAAGTACAAATTGTTGACCACTATAGTATCTGCCAACCATATGGAAGATCCTTAAACCCCAGATCTGTTAACTCTGCCCCCTCCCAATTTATCAGACAAGTATAAATATATAGTAAATCCCAACAGTTATTAATAGACCACAACAAAAATAATTAATAGACTACAGTAAAGAACTACCTTCTTATATTTGGTAAGCATGGCAAATAGAATGTTTACTTAAAAACTTAAGATGGAAAGATCCCTGTTACAACAAGAGAATCAAATGTAATCTGTTAAAACAAAAAGTACTTAAAAGAAAAAGCATCTTTATAGAGCATAATCCTCTTTTTAGAAAACTTAACCTGAGGGGAGCCTGGGTGGTTCAGTTGGTTAAGCGTCCGACTTCAGCTCAGGTCATGATCTCACGGGCCTGGAGCCTATTTCAGATTCTGTATCTCCCTCTCTCTCTCTGACCCTCCCCTGCTCACACTGTCTTTCTCTCTCTCAGAAATAAATAAAAGAACATTTAAAAAAAATTAAAAAAAAGAAAACTTAACATGAGAGGGGTGCATGGGTGGCTCAGTTGGTTAAGCATCCAACTCCTGCTCAGGTCATGAACTCCCAGTCCATGAGTTCAAGCCCTCATGGGGCTCTGTGCTGAGAGCTCAGAGCATGGAGCCAGCTTCAGATTCTGTGTCTCCCTCTCTGTCCCTCCCCCGTTTGTGTGAGCACCCACATGCACGCTCTCCCCCTTAAAGAGTAAAACATAAAAAATTTTTTTTAAATACTAGCATGAGACTAATGTAGGCTGCTATTTCTATTTGTTGAATATTTTAATATTATTTTAAGACTAATTTTCACACTTGTTTCAAAAGTTAATGTCCATCTTTTAAATATATAATAAATGAGATACACAAGCAAGGAAAAGATTAAATGTATACACACAGGCATACCTCAGAGATATTGCGGGTTCAGTTCCAGACCACAACAATAAACCAAATAGCACAAGAGAGCATGTCAAATAAATTTCTTGGTTTCCCAGTGCATATAAAAGTTATGTTTACACTACACTGTAGTTTATTAAGTATGCGATAGCATCATGTCTAGAAAACCATGTACACACCTTAATTCTTTATTGCTAATAAAGGTTAGCCATCATCGGAGCTTTCAGCAAGTCATTATCACTGATCATAGATCATAACAATTAATAATGACAAGTCTGAAATATTACAATAATTACCAGTGTGACAAAAAGACATGAGGTGAGCAAATGCTATGGGAAAAATGGAGTGAAAATACTTGCTTGACATAGTGTTGCTATAAACCTCAAATTTGTAAGAATCTTTCTCTGACAAGTGTGATAAAGTGACGTATATCTGTATTCTAAACCTGAAATGATAATTTCACCTGAAGCACTACTTTCAGATGATGTAATTACAGGCAATTTTTATTATCTCTATTCTCTAAATTTTCTAGTAGAAACATAGATTATTTTCATTAATGATTTTTAAAAATTTTTAATGTTTAGTTTTGAGAAACAGAATGGCACATCACATTTGTGCATGTAACTTATATTTGATTTAGCAGCCATATTTCTAGAGTAAATCATGGAAAAATATATTTTTTTAATAACCCTCTTTTTATACAATATGATTGAAGCATTTCTTTTCCATTTGAAAAACATCTGGACTACCCATTCACTGGTATATAATTTTTATGGGAACATTAAACATTGTTTTGTTGCTCATAATTTTAAATAACCAATGCTACAAAATCAAAGACAGAAAGGCATCAAAAAAATTCTAGAATACCTCTATATAATAAGCAATTTTGTAAGGAAGAAGATTTCGGAGCAGGATAGGCGGCCACAAATGCAGTATGTATGGTAAGTCCCAACCATCTTCTGAATACACTGAGAGAGATGCCAAATTATCTTTTTCAGGGACAACATTAATAATAAAGGGTTTCTTAGTAGTGTTTATAGATCTACATCTCTTCTTTAGAAGAGTGCCTTCATTTTTAATAATTTCTTCAAAGTCAATTCTTTCACACACTTGATAGTCCTCATCATCTGGCTTCAGAGAAAGAGGCGATCTGTGTAAAGGATTAAACAATGTTTTAAAATGCTTTAAAAGAAAACAAATTACATGATTACTACTTTGGAACAATGAAATTACATCACTTCCTGCTCTTGTAATAAATTTTTATATTTTCACATTCTTCTGATAGACCAATAAATGGATATTTTCATATCTTAACTTTCATTTTTAATTTTTTTTAAAAATTGTTTTTAATGTTTTATTTATTTCTGAGAGAGAGAGAGAGAGAGACAGAGAGAGAGACAGTATGAGCAGGGGAGGGTCAGAGAGAGAGGGAGACACAGAATCTGAAACAGGCTCCAGGCTGGCAGTCAGCACAGAGCCCAACACGGGGCTCGAACCCATGAAACGTGAGATCATGGCCTGAGCCAAAGTTGGAGGCTTAACCGACTGAGCCATCCAGGTGCCTCCATATCTTAACTTTTTAAAAATTAATCAAATTATTTGGCCCTTAAGAGGAGAATATTTTTCAGTGCACCTGGGTGGCTCAGTTAATTGAGTGTCTGACTCTTGATTGCACTCAGCTCATAATCTCTGTTTCGTAGTTTGAGCCCCATGTCAGGCTCTGTGCTGATTCTACAGAGCCTGCTTGGGATTCTCTCTGACTCTTACTCTATTTCTATCTATCTCTCTCTGCCCCTCCTGAGCTCATGTTTTGTCTCTCTCAAAAGGAATAAACTTAAAAAAAAAGTGTATTTTAAAAAAGGAGAATGTTTTTCTTACAAATTCACTATCTTAAAAGTTTACAAGACTGGGGCGCCTGGGTGGCTCAGTTAAGCGTCCGACTTCAGCTCAGGTCATGATCTCACAATTCGTGGGTTCGAGTCCCACGTCGGGCTCTGTGCTGGCAGCTAGCTCAGAGCCTGGAGCCTGCTTCAGATTCTGTGTCTCCCTCTCTCTTTGACCCTCCCCTGCTCACGCTATCTCTCTCTCTCTCAGAAATAAATAAAACATTAAAAAAATTTTTTTTAAAGTTTACATTAACTGGCTTCTTACAGAAAATATGTAATCCTATAGATCATATATACAAAGAAAACATATACAACTATCCACTGATCTGCACATTCAACTTAAAAAGTTGGCTTTCATGGGGGTGCCTGGGTGACCTGGTCAGTTAACCATCTGACTTTGACTCCGGTCATGATCTCGTGGTTCTTGGGTTTGAGCCCCCCATCAGGATCTGTGCTGACAGCTCAGAACCTGAAGCCTGCTTCAGATTCTGTGTCTCCCTCTTTCTCTCTGCCTCTCTCCCAACTCGTGCTCTGTGTCTCTCCTTCTCTCAAATTTAAACATTAAAAAAAGTTTTTTTTTAAAGTTGGCTTTCCTGAATATGTGATCCTCATCGAAAGTATATGTCACGACTGAATTCATGAACTAAAAACACATTTCCACTGAAAAAATAATTATCACCTTTTCAGTGTTAATCACATGAAAGCTTTCAATAGATACTTAACTGCTGAAACATTGGGGACAGTTGCAGAAGTGGTTGCAAGAAAATCATATATGGTTAATCCTTATATTTAAGTATCACATTCTGTTTACATTTCAACTGTATTTTAGGTTTAATCATTTTTCAAACCTAACATGCCCAAACACTTAAATATTTTTATACTTATAAGACCAATCACCTATAATTGTGACACTAACCCCTGCAGATGAACTTGTCCATACTATCTCCAGCCTAGATTGTCTGAAACTCTAGTCCTGAAGTTTTAAGTATCCATCACACACTTTTGTAATAATGTCTGATGGTGACTTAAATTTGCTAGATTGAACTCTCAACTGTCCATACCCACTTCTCGGTGTGTTCCTTTCAGGGAACTTCTAACTACTAGCACTCTGGACTATAAAAATGATATTAGACTTTTCCTTCTTCCTTGACATATACATAAATCTAATTATCTGTCAAGTCAGCTATCAGATTTAATCTATTTATTTCTACATTCTCTGTAATTTTCATTCTCTTTTCCATTCTTACTTCTAATACTTGAAGATATAAACCTTAATTTTCTCTAAGTTAAACTAATGCCAATAAAGTAATCTGGATTATCAAAACTTTTATTGGACCCATGATTTATGAGAAGATAAAACTGGAAATAAATCATTCTTTACTCTTAAGAGATCGCAATCATGTGGGGGGTGTAATGTTAAAAGAAAACTACTGCATTGTGATAGAAAAAAAAGTATGTACACAGCAGGGGGCATGAGAGTGTGGTTGACTTTCTAGACAGTTGCAGAGCCTTTTGCAGAGGTGAGAATTTTGCTAAAAAGCTCTGTTCTGAAGAGAAGGCTTGCATTAGCGAAACATGCAAGGTTAAGCCAAGCTTAAGAAATGAATAGGAAGAAAACACCAGAGAAAAATGATCATTGGTGAGAGGTTCTGAATGAGAAAAGCGAAAGGTTCTAGAACATAAGGGCACCAGATGTTCTAAGAGAAGAAGGAAGAAAAAGACGACATGAAAGATAAAGATGGGGTGCCTGGGTGGGCTCAGTTGGTTAAACATCCGACTCAACGTTGGCTCAGGTCATGATCTCCCTGTTATTGACTGTAAGCCTTGCACTGGCTCTGAGCTGATGGCACACAGCCTGCTTGGGATTCTGTCCCTCTCTTTCAAAATAAATAAACTTGAAAAAAAAAAGATGAAGATAAAATTTATATAAACGAGGGAGCAAGTACCTCAATATGAACTTAAACTATGTTTCAAATGTTACATTACAACATGCATAGGACAATCAACTCCCAATTATTCTTTACAGACACATATAAACCCTGTGCTTTCAGGCCTTCTCACTTTTATTCATGCAATTCCTCCCAGTTAACATTGCCCTTCCCTGCTAATTTATTTTACCTTTAACTCACGTATCTCACCCAGGAGTCTATCATTAAGACCTTCTTTGTTTTCTGTAGTTTTCTGCAACTCTAACTCTTCTGTATCTCTACAAACCACTGTTTGTTTCCTTCTGTATTTACATAATGTGTCCATCTCTCAAGGGTAGTAGCTATGCCCAATTCATCTTATTTTTGGTATATGTGCTGCTGAAGCGAGCACGCCCAATTCATCTTAACATCCCACACTAGCACCTTATACACAAAGCACTTGACGAATATTTTTTAAATGATTAAATTTAAGAATCAGTGTATTTAAATTCTCTAGGGAGAGGTAGCCATTTGTTAAATCTAAGACCTCATATCTTAAATGTAAGCATACCTACATCTCAGAATTAGACAAATATCTAATGAGAAATACAAACTGGTTCACCACTAATAATTTTAATTAAGATAATTAATTTCCATTTGACAAATTAATATTTTAGTCTTGAATAAGAAAGTGTAAAAATACTCTAAAAGCCTCTTTTATGAACAGAGTCACAAAATATACAGAATAATTTATTTTAAAAAAGCAGAATGCCATTAACTTTTCTCACTCAAGGATGAAATGAGTTTAAACTTTTTACAGAAATTTTAAAACATATCCTACGTGCTGTCTTTAATCTGGTCTTGTAACCCACCCAAAATCTTCCCTAGAACAAGGCCGGATATTGTAAACAACTATTCTGTTGTTCTCCCAACAACAGAATACCTGCCCTCAGCAAGTCTGAACTAAGCAATAAAACACTCATTAGGGCTGAAGGTATAAGCATAAAAATACTCATTAGAATTAGCAGGTCTACTAACTGAAAATGTGCCTAAAACTACTAGATCACTTTCTAAACATTAGGGAGCCAATCTTGAACTCCAGCATGGATCAGATGGACTAGAGGCAGAGGGTATTTCGGCACTGCTTATAGTTTTGCCTCCATGCTTCCATAGCACAGGTCTGAGTCCAGGGCTAGTGTGTGTTCTGAAATGGTACTTAGACAAACCACAGTGCTTACGCTCAGGAAGGTATTACTTTCCAAGATAGTTCTATATCCCTAAAGACATTATTTTCAATTCCTTATTATATAAATATCCTGAGTATCTATGATATTAATCCTATAATTCTAAGACTAATGCATCAACAGCACTTTATAAGAATTTTACCTATAAGATTTCGTATCAAGCTTAATCTAATTTTTAATACTTAAGATCAATGTACTATATATCACTATTTATAATTCTATCAACTGAACAATTAATATATAGGTAAAAAGATGAAATAATGTTTCTAAAAGGATTTTTTAAAAATTCTATTCTAACAAATTTTAAAAGTAAAACTCTCTTCATAATAGTATATTTAAATCCAGAAGCTAACAATCAAGCTCAATTCATCATTTTCTAAAAAATCATGAATAAATGATATGGTTATGATGGCTATACTGTAAGCATGTAATGACTGTATTTACTAGTAAAAGCATAAGTAATTTACATAGTGTAAATTAAACACATTAAATTTTCCTTTAAAAATTTATAAAGCCTTTTAAGCACCCTGAAACTTAAATAAGGTAGACAAGTTACTAACAGAACAGATGTGATTGAACTTTGATCACTTAAAGACAGATACCCCTACCAAATTGGAAAGTCAAAATTCCATGGAATCTTAGAGCAATTAAAAAGGTAAAGAAAAAAAAATCACCGGTAAGATGTTAATGGTATATTGAATTCACTTCCAGGTGAAGCTGTTCCCAATAAAGTGTCCCCTTCATAAACAGAAAGTGGGATTGAAAAATGATTTTTAACCTGGGAAATAGAAGCAAATCATATTCAGCACCATTAATCTCAGAATTTAAAGACATTTAAAAAACATTCCATTGAAATATCCCAACAAAAAAACTAGTAGGCGATATTTATATTTCTTATATAAGTTAGAAAAGAAACAAACATGCTATTATTTATCCTAAAAATTACAAGGAAAGTTGCCACAGTTTTGTAGAAAAAAAATTTGTCAATAATGATACTTTTAAAATCCTAGAAGGGGGGCACCTGGGTGGCTTAGTTGGTTAAGCGTCTGACTTTGGCTCAAGTCATGATCTCACGGTTCATGTGTTCAAGCCCGACATTGGGCTCTGTGCTGACTGCTAGCTCAGAGCCTGGAGCCTGTTCAGATTCTGTATCTCCCTCTCTCTCTAACCCTCCCCTGCTCACGCTGTCTCTCTCTCTCTCAGGAATGAATAAATAAATAAATAAATAAATAAATAAAAATAAAATCCTAGAAGGAAATAATATTTTCCTGATTTTGAGATAAGGACTAACCTCTCTAGACAAAAATAAAACAATTCATGAGGAAAATATTATATCAAAATTTGAAATGTCTGTATGAAAATAGTTGGAAAAAGGCCACAGGCTGGGAAATGTGAACTTTTGTGCATCACTGCTGTATGCTCTTGAACGGATAAGGTCATCTCTGAAGTGTACGGAGACCATCACATCCATGAATAGCATACAACAATGGTGTAACAAGTAACATAACTTAGATTAATGTATATTATCAGATAAACTTCCAAACACTTGTATTTATCCTTGGGATGGATAAAAACAAGTTAGTAAAACCATTTTATTATAATCTTTCTAGATCTCAGTTAAATCATCCTATTAAAAAAATAATAATAATACCAGGGACAGCTGGGTGGCTCAACTGGTTAGGCATCTGACTCTTGAGTTCAGCTCAGGTCATGATCTGGTGGTTCATAAGATAGAGCCCTGCGTTGGGCTCCAAGCTGGGTGTAGAGCCTGCTTGGGATTCTCTCCCTCCCTCTGCTCCTCCACTGCTTGCACTCTCACTCTCTCAAAATAAACAAACTCAAAAAAAATTTTTAAAAAAGAATGGAACTGGACCATTTTCGTATATCTTACACAAGAATAAGCTCAAAATGGATCAAAGACTTAATTAAATGTGAGATTTGAAACCACAACAATCCTACAAGAGAACACAGGCAGTAATTTCACTGACACTGGCAGTAGCAACATTTTCAAGATATGTCTCCTGAGGCAAGGGAAACAAAAGCAAAATGTAACTAGTGAGACTATAGCAAAATAAAAAGTTTCTGCACACCAAAGGCAGCCAACAAAACTAAAAGACAACCTACTGAAGGGGAGAAGATATTTGCAAACGACATATCCAGTAAGGGGTCAGTATCTAGAATATACAAAGAACTTATACATCCTAAGAACAGAAAAAAAACAAAAATTCAATTATAAACAGGCTGATGAGATGAACAAATATTTTTCCAAAGAAGACATACAATGGCCAATAGACACATGAAAAGATGCCCAATATCACTAATCATCAGGGAAATGAAAATCAAAGACACAATGAGATATTGCCTGACACCTGTGCGAACAGCTAAAATCAGAAACATAAGAAACAACAAGTGTTGGTGAGAATGTAGAAAGAAAGAAACCCTTGGGGCGCCTGGGTGGCTTAGTCGGTTAAGCGTCCGACTTTCGCTTAGGTCATGATCTCGCGGTTCGTGGGTTCGAGCCCCGCGTCGGGCTCTGTGCTGACTGCCAGCTCAGAGCCTGGAGCCTGTTTCAGAGTCTGTGACTCTTTCTCTCTCTGACCCTCCCCTGCTCACGCTGTCTCTCTCTCTCTTAGAAATAAAAACAAAACAAAACAAAACAAAAACAAAACCCTTGTGCACTATTAATGGGAATGCAAACTGGTGCAGCCACGGTGGAGGACAGTATGAAGGTTTATCAAAAATTTACAATTAGAATTACCACATTCTCTGGTAATTCCACTACTATTTACCCAAAGAATATGGAAATACAAATTTGAAAAGATATGCACCCCTATGTTTACTTCAGCATTATATACAGTAGCCAAATTATGGTAGCAACCCACGTGTCCACCAATAGATGAATGAATAAAGAAGATGTAGCATAAATTAGTCAGAGAAAGACAAATTCTAAACAATTTCACTCTTACGTGGAATTTAGGAAACAAAACAAAGAGAAAAAGAAACTCAAGTATAGGGAACAAACTGGTGGTTACCAGTCGTGAGGTGGGTTCATCTTATCATGATGAACACTAATATATAGAACTGCTGAATCACTATACTGAATCTAACCAACTATAATTGAATACAGTAATTAAAAATCAATGCATTTCACTGTATTAAGTATTTTAAAAAACATTTTTCAGTAGGGGCACCAGGGTAGCTCAGTGGTTAAACGTCCTACTTTGGCTCAGGTTGTGATCTCACAGTTCAGAGGTTTGACCCTTGCATCAGGCTCAGTGCTGACGGCTCAAAGCCTGCAGCCTTCTTTGGATTCTCTGTCTCCCTCTTTCTGCTCCTCCCCTGCTTTCTCCCTTTCTCTCAAAAATAAACATTAAAAAAAAAAAACCTTTCAATACACATAGAAAATCATGTGACAAAATCCAACTTCCATTTCTGATAAAAACTCTCAGTAAACTAGAAATAGAGGGAGCATTTTCAACTCAAGAAAGGTCATCTACAAGAAAGCAACTCAGAACTTAATTAAGGGGGAAAGAATGAATACTGCTAAGATAGAGAACGAGGCAAAAATACCTTCTTTCAGAACATCAATTCATACTGTACTAGAGGTTCTAGCCAATGCATCAGGGAAGTAAAGGTAAAATAACATATATCCAGATTGGAAAGGGAAAATGAAAAATCTTTACGTGCAGATATCAAAACTGTATCTACAAAAAAGCTACTCCAACAAGTGCGCCTAGTGACGTTACACAATACAGGTTGGTACAAATCCAGTAGTACTTCTACTAGCAATTAAAATTCAGAAATATGTAAAAATACTAACTTAATCATAACTTTGCAATAAACATTGAAAAACAAAGTCTATTATTTAAATTGAAGTAGGATGGTCTCAGAATAGCCAAAACAACTTTGAAAATGAACAAAGTGGGACAACTTGTACTACCTAATTTCAAGACTCAGGATAAAATGGTAATGAAGACGCTGTGATTGTGGCATAAAGATAAACAAACAGATCAATGAAATAGATTGAAAGAGTTCTGAAATAAACTCCCAAAGTTATTGATGAGGGACCATAAGGCAAGCTGGGGGCCAAGCACAAGCTAGCAAGCCTCGCTGCCCCCTGGTGGGATGTGTGTGACATTCCTCAGGCACTCCAGGCTGCCCAAGAACAAAGGAAAGAACAGAAAACAAATGGTTAAAGGGACAGAGCCTCCATCAGTTTACAAATATCTTAGTAATATTACAAGAAAAGGGCAATCTTATCAAGAGCCTAATGCCCAAGAACTCCCTACTGTCTTAATGTTAATGTTTTGCTAGAGGGAAAAACCACCTTAGCGTGGCAACAGCTAGGCCTCCAGCAATCTGTGAGTCTCTGCCATATTTAAAATCCTTTACGAAACTTCCTCTGGACTCTAACTCCCCCAGCTCAACAGTATATAACCAGTTCCTCTTCACAACCCCAGTGCAGCTTTCTGCCCACCGGTCCTGTCCCTGTGCTTTAATAAAATCACCTTTTTGCACCAAAGATGTCTTTAAGAATTCTTTCTTGGCTGTCAGCTCTGAACCCCACCATCATCCCAAAACTTCATCAGTATGGTCAATTTTTGTTAATAAAAGTGCCAAGGCAATTTAATGGAAAAAGGATAATCTTGGTTGGAACAACAGCCATATGGCAAAACATAAACCTCAACCCCTACCGCACACCATATACAAAGAGTCAATCAAAATGGTATTTGGAATATCCATTCAATAAATTACTAATCAACAACATGTAACTGCACAGAACAAAAATACACAAAAGCTGATACGTGCAAAATTATGCTGAAAGAAGGCCTATTCCTTTTTGTACTGTTTACATAAAGCTCTATATGTGTAACTAATATACAATGACAACATATCAGTGGATGCTTCAGAATGGAGAAGTAGGGAGAGAGGAAACTTTTTGGGGTGATAAACATGTTCAGCATGTTCACTGTGATCAAGGTTTCATAGATCATAGACATATTCTGTGCCCAAACTCATCAACTTTAAATATATGCAGTTTATTGTACATCAGTTTAACCTCAATAAAGATGTAAAAATTTTCTCTCACCATATTTTCTAATGAAATCAAAGAATATACACATACTACAAAGTCCTAAAACAAAATATTGATGAGGCATTTAAAAGTAATTGTCCAAAAAGATTTTACAAAGAGTCCTAAAAAAAGTTATGGGAAGCATTGAACAAAATCCTACTACTGTTCATACTAAAGTAGTACAATCACTGGTAATGATTCTTTTTTATATTAGTTATGATTTTATTGCAGTTTATATTCTTTTGGTAGTAATTAGCTTTAGTTTTTTTTATTAGCACACAAATATGCATAATATGACTCCACAAAAAAATGGACCATTTCGTACCTGCACTGGGGAGCGAATTGTTACCTTCTTACTTCCTTCCACTCCATCAACTTGACAAACAATAGATCTTTCAACTCCAGACTCTCTGTGTCTTACAGTGTATAGTCGTCGTCCCACTTTTGTTAAAGGGATTTTATCCGCAGTAGAGTGGTTAGTGGGTGCTAAATGGAATATATATGTTTGTAAGCTTTTATTATAAATCACCATATATTAACTTTAAGTAAGTGCTAAATGCCAGATAGATCATTTCTGAAAATCATGAATAATAGTCACTGACGTTTTTAGATATAAGACTATAAAAAGATTATTTCTTTGTATAATCTACAACCAAGGGGTATTTTAAGAAGCCACAATACACTCCCACAACATTCATCTAAAACCTTCAAAATATTTTACCAAAAAAACATTTTTTTAATTGAAAAAAAATTTCATTCAGTAGTTTAACCTAACACAATAATATAAATGTTTTCTAACTAACAAGAAAAGTGATAAAATACAACACTGAAGTTTGGTTTGTTGTCATCATAACTGGGGCCTAAATACCTTTAGGCAGTAAATGGCTATTATTACCAAAGTAGCCGCGAATTTTCAGTTTTTCATCATTCCAATAACCTCAGATACTTTATGGCATGTACAACTAGATTAAACTAAGTTTTATACATACATATACTTTATTAGGGTGTGACTTCCTTATTTATATACCCCTCCAATTCCGTAAAAATGTTAGTTCAAAAATAAATGAGGTAAAAGCTAGAAGAAAAATCAATTCACTGATAATGCTGGGTCTACACCCTAAAGCTAGCCACTGTTAAGCATCATTTCCTGACTAAGAGAAAGCACTAGCTATGAGTCTTAGTACCCCTTACCCACATCTTAATTAATCTTTCAAATACTCTCCCTCTTCCATAATTATTTAAATGTCAGAGTGTCATAAAGGGGTGTGGATGAGGCTTCGGGACTAGTTAACCTTACAATGAATAAATATTATGACAAATTATTTTTTTACTTTCATTTCTCATGAAAATGAGAATCAGAAAGGACAAAAAGAAAAACTTTCCACCTCAACAGGCAGAAAATAAAAACCATTTACAAACTCCAAAACCATTGCAGTGTGCCATTTTCGTGAGTTCAAACTTTATTCTTAATTCATTCCGCTGTAAAACTAGTGGAGTATTACTGAATTATACCGAATGTGGTTAAAGCAACAAATACCAACAGCTACAGTCTGTAAAAGATGAGTAAAGAACAGATCAAATCTTTTTCCTCCCTGGCATATACAAAGTGGCGAATTACCATGCCCAAGATAAGCAGCGAACAAAGAAAGTCACAATTTGGAATACAAAGATACAGTGAGAGTAAGCAATCAAAGCCCTGAAGAAAAAAAAAAAAAAGTGAAATTCTCAACCTATTTGGAAGATTAGAAAACCTGAAAGATATCACAAATGAGCAAAATAGGATATAAAAATGCAACTTACGAGAAATTAAAGACCCAGGAAGAAAATTTATCACTTACTAAGAAGAACGAAGAAGAGTTTACTGCTTAGGCTTGTCATTGCATTGAAATGATCATTGTCTTTAGTTCCCACATAATCCATACTTAAACTCTCCTCATTTTTCAGTACATAGGATTTTGCCAACGGAACGTTGAGTACGCTAAAAGAATCACTTGGTGAAACAGAGACAGTAAGTCCAAGAGAATTTAAAATCATAAACGGTGCTAGATCTCGTATGATGGCAGCCGAAGTTCCGGTGGCAGCTTCTGTAAATGCCTAATAAAGAAGAATTATAGTAAATAAAATGAAATAAAATGACTAGCAGGACACTAACGAACATAAGACAACTAGGTTAACCAAAAAACTTCTTACTCAATTAAAACAAAAGGTTAGCTCAGACTACTACACCAACACGTAAGGTTTCAAATTTCTTTTCTTACCTTGGCTAAATTATTTAACATTACAAGGCCACATTTGGATAATGTAATGTTTAGTTGGTCTTTTGAATGGAAAGTGATAACGGTTTTATATTCTGGCACTTTGTAATTTTCTTCTTCAGTATCTGACTCAACAATGGCCTTTTTTGCTTTCTTTTTCATCTAAAATGACACATAAATTATAGAAATACAAGAAAATTTGTTCCTAGGAACACAATATTACTCATTTTGCAAAGAAAAAAAAAAGACAAATCCCATAATAACATTAGCGACAACAACGAGGTTTTTCAGTTCCATTCCCTTACAAGAATTACTTGGATATCTGCCAATTAAGGTCTTAGAGGACAGGGGCAATATTAGAGGAAAAATAGTTCTCATCTTCAATGATACTAAAATGGCAAGCACAATTCAAAAGGAAAAATAAACACTAAAATGAATGTGGCATCTGAATGAAAATTAAAAGCACACACTTCATAGCGCATGGGCATTCAGAGCAAGAAAAGTCATTTAGTTTACTGGCTATGGGAACAGAACATGGATTTAGAGAGTCTCAATAACATTGCATAACAGTGCCTTTAGAATCTATGGCTCCTAAGGATCAACACCATCTATAAAGTTTTGGGATTCATAGATCCACTGCCCACGTATCTTCTGACTTCAAAACCACTAAATAAGTTCCTTTATCCAGTCCTTTATCTGAAAGATGTACAAAATAAGTGCAGTAATCTAAAACAAAAAGTTAGACATGCTAAGTTAGTCACCTCTGTTGTTATATTAACTGGCTTTCAACCCCGGAAAATCTGTCGGCAGGTGACAGAATCATTATTTAGAGAGAAGACATACTAGGAATTTTTCAGTCTCCTGCTTTAAAGCACAATTTCATCCATCTAAAGGCCCTGATTCTTATGATTACATAAATATATTATAGTATATTTGAAATAAATAATAGTATGCATTTTTCTATATATATGCACCCTTCAAAGGACAAAGCAAACAAACACAGTGTAGACCACCACCTACAAGAAGACGCTAGAGGCACTGAACAGGGTGGTTCTGAGCTGGGATTCTGCAGCCAGAAATGCATCCCACCTCTTCCACTGAAGACACTACTTTAGGGAGGTCTCTTAAGCTTTATAGTCTCACTTTCTTCACCTGTTAAAATGCAGTTAAAAACTCTAACTTCAGAGGGGTGCTGCGAGGGTTCAAGCAAAAGTACATTGTTTAGAACAGTGTCTAGAACACAATAAAAGTTACACAATTATTTGTATTAATACAGGAGGCACTCGCCTTGGGGATGAAAATTACATTCACCAGTCAAACAGGAAAGCATGCCTCAAGTCCCATAACAGGAAAACCTGTCCTTTGTTATTAAAGTGTTTTGTGTGGTGTGGACATTCTCAGTTTTTGAAAAAAAATTTTCAGACTTCAAATATACCTTGATTCCAAGATTCCATGGTCTAAAATCCTCAGTCTGATCAATTTCTAAAGGTTCAAGCAAAGGTTCCCATACACCAAACATTTCATTGTAATAATGTACCTATAGAGAAAATTAAATTTTGAAGTAAGGCATTCTTATACTTTTGAAAGTGATCTTCCCTGCTGTTTCCCACAACTATTCCTTTTGGCTATGTTATTCTTTTATATGAAAATGGTTCTACATGCTGTTTCGTGGTTTCTTACACACACTCCCTCAGCACTTTCCTCACCTGGCCAACTTCAGAGTCTAATTTTCACAATTTGATACACATAAAACTCTCTTTTAAGCATCTTTCCTTGACTTCCAGAATGGTCTAAATATCAAAAACTGTCCATTTATCATGTATTAGTGACATTTTTAAACAGAGCTGCCTACCTCCACTGATTTTTTGAAATCTCTTGATGATGAAAAATAAACAATTCATTAAGTGCTTATTTATTTGAATTCTCAGAACTTCTTGGACATCCTAGATCATATGTTCTCTGCAAAATATATGGAATCTAGCCAGAATGTCAAAATTTGAAATCTAGTCACTCAGGTCTACTTCTATTAGTGTATATTTCTGTATCAACACACAGATAATAAATCAGCTTATAAATCTTTATATTTATTGATACAAGGAAGAATATCCAATTAGTTTCTACTAGACATAAACTCATTATTAAACCCAAAATATCTTTGGGGACAATTCTAAATAGATAAATTCTGAAGCAGAATATATGTTTTCAAAACAAGTATTTCCTTTATAATTCAAATACTCTCACAAAAATTTGAAAGATCTTTTTAGTCACTAAAGAAAATGCACTGTATAAAAGTATAAGGCATATCCTTCTAATTTTTATCACTCTCTTATTTTTTTATTATTTTGTTTTATTTTTAAGGAATAGACAAAGCATGCAATTGGGTTCGGAAGGGAAGGAGTTGGGAGAGGGAGAGGGAGGATCTTAAGTAGGCTCTATACTCAGCATGGACCCTGGGATCATGACATAAACCAAATTCAAGAGTCCAACACTCAAATGACAGCCACCTGGCATCCTTCTATTACTCTTTTAGAAGAGATTCAGAAATAATCTATCATCCTTTTAAAGGATAAAAGATATTCCATTCTTCAAAATAAGAATTTTAACTCTAATTAACACTAATATATCACCTTTAAGTTGATAAAACCAATTGAAATATCAAGTTTATATTTCACTAAAAGCAATACAAACATAA
The DNA here is from genome assembly GCF_003009895.1 of Hyaena hyaena. Classification (NCBI taxonomy): domain Eukaryota; kingdom Metazoa; phylum Chordata; class Mammalia; order Carnivora; family Hyaenidae; genus Hyaena; species Hyaena hyaena. The sequence goes on along the minus strand of NW_024080840.1, from coordinate 1,177,369 downwards.
GAACAACTATATCAAGGGCATAAATTGGCGTACTTGCTTCCAAAAGTATTGTGAGCCAACATTGTCTTTACAATAAGCCTAATTAAAATATTTACATAAGATTTCACAAATATTCCACATGTAGATTTGTTATAGAATCTGGGAAAATACTACATATGCTTACTTCTAATTCAAGCTGACAGTACAGATTTATCAAGGAACTCCAGTTTTTGCCTTCCCCCGAAAAACGTGACTTTGCCAACAGCATAGGCACTGTTCTATGACCAACTCCAGCCTCAAGAACTATAAAAATAGAATCAATGTTCACTCTTAATGTCTCTCCTCTGAGTATCAATTCAGTTGTAGGAGCTTTGTTTTCAACTTCATGTGGTTCTTCAAGAAACCACATTTTTAAACTCTTAGTATCCTTCTTTTCCCATAAATGTGCTGTAGAAGAAACGGTATCTTTTGGGATGGTTTCCTTAGATGTATACAGGGCTGATGTTATGGTAATCACAGTATTTATGATAACTGGTGAAACCTAAGGGGGGAAATTAAAAGTAATGAAAAATCTACATATAACACTTTCAAAAATTAGGTATTTAATATTAAATATACTTGAAGGATCATGAGGAATATTAAACTAGTAACACTACCAGGAAAGAGTAGACATAATTTATTGCCTACAAAAATTTTACAACAATTTCAATTTTTAAAATATTTATCATGAATCTTACAGATATTAAACTGATCAAGGGTAAGTTCAACTATATATACCTATAACTAACAAGAATGTTAGATGTTATCTACAGGAGTCAAACACCAATAAAATACACAGTATTCATTATAAATGTGTATTAAATAATAAGTTATAAGTAATATGTCACAGAAAAATATTTTCAAAAACACAGCTGCATTTTTGATTACTTAACAATTAAAAAATGATACAATAATTGCTTATTCCCAGGTTTTACTAATTTTTTAAAAGGTACATTAAAGATATGAAAAACTGACTGCATTTTAACTTACCTTTAGGGTCAAGGATTTTACTGATATATCAATCACTTGTGGATTTGCACCTATTTGTGTAGCTTGATAGAATAAGTCACAGGGCTGCAAAACCTATGATAGGAAATTCAATCCCACCAAATTAGCACTGTTGTAAAACAGTTTTATCTAAAGATATTCCTAATAATAGCTAAGTTAAACAAGTTAGTCACTTTTAAAAATACAAAATTATCACTGATACCTATCATTTATAATAGAAAATATTAATAGCAACAATATTAAACATAGTAAATCAAAGGATATATTCAATATACAAAAGCCCCATGAAACTTGATTTTATATATTTTATTTTACTTACTATAATAAAATTTTTCATAGTATTTTTTCATTATATAATTGAAACAAAATTATATAGGAAAAGCTATAAAAGACGAAGAAAAATTATAAATACGTTAGATTTACTAGATCTTAATATAATTATAAATTAACTGAGTTTTCTATAGGTGTGGCAGCAGAATTATGCCCGCTAGCCCCCAAAGACTCATGCTCCTCTCAAATGCATAATATAATTCACCTCTTAAGGTTCTAATAGCCTCAACCCATTATAGCCTGGTAGTTTAAAATCTCATCATCTAAATCTGTTATTTCATCGTATAGGAGTCTCATCTATATTTCTCACTGATTCAAAGATCCCCACACCTCACCTATCTCTTTTTATCTTTTTAGCTCAAGGTCTAAAATCTAAACCCAGTACAGGTGCTGATCAAGTACATGCGTGTCATCTAGGAAGTACAGCTGTGGGGCACAGCTCCCCTTCTGTGGATCTGTGAAAGGAAGAGGAGTTATCTGCTCCCACTCTCCCAACACAGAATGATGGGGCAGACAGGGTAGCAATCACAGATATTCCAGTCCAAATGGGGAAAATGAAAGGTAAAAAGAAGTCACTAGCCCAAAGAAGCTCTGAAATTTACCCAGGGAAATGAGTTGCCTGATTAGGTTTCAAAGCTTGGGAACAATTTTCTGTGGCACTCATTTCTACCTTGTCTAGAAAAGGTAGCATAAATTTGCAACTGAGTAGTTTTACCATCCTGCTTCTTGCCAGTAGAATTTTGGAGATGCAACGAGTCTCTCTTCATTTTGTACTCTCTGTTCCTCTCAGTCCATCCTGACAGTGTTTTTATTAAAATAATTTTCTCAATAGCCTTAAGGGCCTTCTGTTAATTTTATGAGGTTTCATTCCATTAGACAAAAGCAACATCTGGGGCGCCTGGGTGGCTTAGTCGGTTAAACGTCCTACTTTCGCTTAGGTCATGATCTTGCGGTTCGTGGGTTCGAGCCCCGCGTCGGGCTCTGTGCTGACTGCCAGCTCGGAGCCTGGAGCCTGTTTCAGAGTCTGTGACTCCCTCTCTCTCTGACCCTCCCCTGCTCACGCTGTCTCTCTCTCTCTCCCCCCGCCAGAAATAAAAAACTAAAAAAAAAAAAAAAGCAACATCCAATGATCTTTCTGATATAATCATGCCCTCCTGCTGAAATGTCTAACAGGTGACACCTTTATAATTCCTAGACACCCTCTATTTGAGAAAATCTGTGAAACACATACTAATCTTTCAAAATCTCTTGAAAGGGCTCTTCCTGTGTCTGAACACTATGATTTTTTGACTGGAGATTTAGCAAAAGTTTATAAACACAGACTTTTTTCCATGCCACACTTTTGGGAACTATTTCTGACTTTTAGCATCTTCTGCCATTTGGAAGACTAAGACTTCAAAATCATAAAGTTCTGGTTCTTTTTGTTTAACTATTCTCCCTCAATTTATCCCTCTGGTCTAGCATTTTACTATAAACAGTAAGAAAACAGGCAGTATCAGGGTGCCTGGGTGGCTCAGTCTGTTAAGCATCGAACTTCAGCTCAGGTCATGATCTCACGGTTCATGAGTTCAAACCCCATGCCTGCTTTGGATTCTGGGTCTCCCTCTCTCTCTTGCCCCTCCCCTGCTCACACGCTGTCTCTCTCTCTCTCTCTCTCTCTGAAAAATCAATAAACATTAAAAAAAGAAAAAAGAAAGCAGCCAACATCTTCAAATCAGGCAGCTCAGAAATCTCCTTAGCGCACGCTCACTCTCTATCGATGTTTTCCACACACAAGTTCTGCTTTCCAGACAACTACGAGACACAGTTTTGCAAAGTTCCTTTGTCATTATAACTCAAGCCATCCTGTTAGCCTCCAATAACATGTCTTTCACCTTCTTTGTAGGCCCTTTGGGCAGCATATTTCTAAAAAAGTGACCATAGTGACCATATTTCTAAAAAAAGTCTGTTCAACAGAATTGAAAGTTTCTCTACCACTGTCCTTAAAATTCCTCCAGATTCTGCATGCTGCCCAGCTCCAAAGCTGCTCCCACATTTTTGTTCATGGTTATTTTTGAAAGAGAGAAAGAGAGTGTGCAAAGGCACATGTGCGGGAGAAGAAGAAAGGGAGAGAGAGAATCCCAAGCAGGCTCCACACTGTCAGCACAGAGCCCAGCGCAGGGCTTGATCTCACAAACCATGAGATCATGACTTGAACCACAATGAAGAGTCAGACTGAGCCACCCCGGCATCCCTGACACTCCCACATTTTAGATTAGCTGCTACAACACCATCTTGCTACTGGTTCAAAAATGTGTTTGTTTCCTAATGATGCATAACAAATTTCTACACACTTTGTAACTTAACACAAATTTATTACTTCTCTGCTTTTATGGGTCAGGAATCTTCCTGAAATTAGGGGTCAGCCAGCCAGTTATAGGACATCTGAAGACTTGACCAGGGAAAGATTTTTCTCCCAGGCTCCTTCAGGTCACTGGTAAAATTCCCATCTTTGTGGCCCTAAGACTGCGATCTCCATTTGCTTGCTGCCTTTACGCCTACTGGTCACTCACAGGTTCTTGCCATGTGGCCCTCTCCTCAGTCTGCTCCTTCAAAGCCAGCAGGGAAACATTATTCTGATGTTTCACCATTTTAAAAATTAGGTTAGGCCAACCCTGAATCTCTCTTTGATTAATTTGAAGTTAACTAATTGTGACTTAATTATAGTTTTTGATTTTGTCCACACTCAAAAGAAAACTATGCTGGGCACATAGAACAGGGAATAGAAATCTTGGGGGCTATCTTCGAATTCTGCCTACACTAACAATGAAGAATAAATCAGGAGGAAAAATTGACATCCAAACCCATTCCTCAAAGAAATCACATTAAAATCTACCACTATTCTAGGGGTGCTTGGGTGGCTCCTCCAGTTAAGTGTCCAACTCTTGCACTGGCTCAGGTAATAATCTCATGGTTAAGTTTGAGCCCCATGTTGGGGCACTGACAATGCTGACTGCCTGCTTGGAATTCTCATTCTCTCTCTCTCTCTCTCTCTCTCTCTCCCCCCCCTCACTGTCTCCCCCCTCCCTCACTCTGCCTCCCTCCCCTCTCTTTCAAAATAAACAAACCTAAAAAATTTTTAAAGATCTATCACTATTCTAATAAAATCATTAAGAACAACTGGTACATAACTTAAACATTCAGTAATATTCTATCTTTAAACTTCAAGGACAGGAAATTACAACATTACAATACATGATCCAAGATTTTCAATATAAAATTTGTGTTATCTCTTCATCTTAGGGAAGACAAAACAAAACCAAAAAAAAATATCATGATACATACATATAAAAGTTTCTCTATAATTTGGAAACTTTTTAATGCCCCTTCCCAAAATAAATATGAAGGTGTATGTTGATCCTTACTCAATTCCTTTATTTTCAAGTCTACTTACTGAAGATTAAAAATGCAACTGGTCAGTAACAGTAAATGCGTTCATGCCATAACAACATTACCATCAAGTTGTCGACAACAGAGTCCATATATATTAATTTAATGATGTAGAAACAGTTCTTAAAATGGAATTCTTTTCCTACTAGTATTTGTCTCTAACTATATCCACTGTGATTTCAGGGCTATTTCTATCATTTTTTTCTCTTTTCTACTCTCTCACCAAACTGCTTCCAGTCTTACATGATTTTCACTACTGATACATTCCTTTCCTGCTGCTAGTGCTTCCCCTTCACAGAAGCAATCGTAAGCTATACAACATCTAAAGAAACCGTTAAGAGTTCACTATAAATTCTCCACTTTATAAACATTATCGTGGTGGTGAGAAGGACTGCCTCGCATTGAAGACCACTGAATAACAAGAAAAAAAGGCAGAATATATAAGAGTACAGACACTGGTGTGCAGGTAGGTATGCGTGTGAACTTATGCTCACTGGAATCCAGGTTCTGTGCATATGCTATCCCTTTACCCTGAAACACACTCCTGTCGCAGGTGAATTAGCTGATACCTACTCGTCCTATAGTTATCAGCATAAAGGTCATTTCTGCTGAGAAGCCTTCCCCAGCTATTCTCCTAGGAGAGTTACAGTTTTTTATTATAGAGTCTGCTAAGATACTTTTAACAAAATAGAAGAACAAATTAAAATACTCTCCAATTTAGGGTATTTTACCCATAAATGTAAGTTAAGCTCACATGCTATAGGAAAAACTATTAATGTAATTTATTATAAATTTATTATATGTTTCATTCAGTAGATAGTAGTAAGCACTCAATAAAATTCCACATAATGGGCACCTGGGGGGCTCAGATGGTTAAGCATCCAACTTGGTTTCAACTCAGGTCATGATCTCACACTTTGTGAGTTCAAGCCCCACATGAGGCTCTGCACTGACAGTGTAGAGCTTGCCTGGGATTCTCTCTCTCTCCCTCTCTCTGCCCCTCCAGCACTCTCTCTCTCAAAATAAATAAACTTAAAAAAATAAAATTCCACACTTATTTATAATTAAGATTCTTTCAAAATTAGATACGGAGAATTTTCAACATCTAAAGGTTATACGTATAAATTCACAAGCAAATGTTAAAATTATAGTAAAATAGTAATAACTTAATGGGAATACAATGAAGATGAGTCATTACTGCCACTTAAGGAACAAAGAATGTTACTTTTGCAGGTGATTTTTATAAAATCTAACATAATTAATAGGTTATAGAAGTTATAAAACACAAATTCTTTTTAAAAAGCTGACAGCCCAGCCATAAAAAAGGATGAAACACTGCTATTTGCAACTAGGTGAAAAATATTATGTTAAGTGAAATACGTCAGTCAGAGAAAGACAAATAGCATCTGATTTACTCATCTGTGGAATTTAAGAAACAAAAGCAAAACAAATGAGCAAAGGGAAAAGAAAAGAGAGAGGGGGTGCATACAGGAAACAGATTCTTAACTACAAAGAACAAACTGATGGTTAGCAGTGGGGAGGTGGGTAAAATAAGTGCTGGGGATTAAGGAGGGCACTTGTGATGAGCACTGAATGATGTATGGAAGTGTTGAATCGCTACATTTGTTTTAATATAAAATAAATGCAATATCAATTAAAGTTCCACTAACAAAAGCTTATCAAAATGTGGCCAAGACTGCTTTTTTATACTTCTATTTCCATCTGTCAAGGAAGACACTTGTGGCAGAGTAGAAATCCATCTACAAACTGAAAGTCATCTTTAAAACTTAAAAGTAGAAACAAGTTACCAAGGTAAAACTGCAAAGTTTCCAAGGGGGAAAAAAAAAGGAGCAGAGAAGTTATCTCAAAATTTGGAGGCAATTCACCTTCTACTTATTTGTCAAATTAGTTATATACTAAGCAGAAGGCTATTGCTAAGTTGAGTTGAATGGTCAGGAGAATGGGAATGAGAAGAAAAAAATCAATTTCTTTGAATAAGTAGATTAAGATACATCCTAGGAACAGCACAACAACAAGATGGAAAAAATCTTTTAAATGCAGTTAAGCCATGCTTTAGCTACTTTTTGGGAGGAATTGCTTGTTATAGCACCTAATTAATATTCTAATACAGAATTTCATATGGAGAAGTTGACACTTCCTCAGCAAAGTCAAAATACCGGTGACTGATTTGACAATTGACTGGACAAAGGATATTTAAAAAAATCAAAGAGGACTTCAACTACCTCCATTGTGACCTTAGTCTGTACTTCCTAACTGACTAAGTTTTTCTTTATAGATTAGTTAACACAGGCAACAGATCCCACAGGCAAAGCATCCCCTGATGGGAACCGAAACTACCCCTCAAGCAATAAGGACTGCCCTGAGCCAGCAAGACCCATATGACTGACCACAAGACAATGATCCACCTGACCTTTACTGCCCACCTGGCTAATACCCACCAACCTTCGCCTCACTTTTTTTTGAAGTTTATTCTTTCATTTTCAGAGAGAGAGTACAAGCGTGTGTGTACAAGTCCATGCACAAGCAGGGGAGGGACAGAGAAAAAGGGAGATAGAATCCTGAGCAGGCTCCTGCTCCCAACTCAGAGCCTAACATGACCTGGGCTGAAACGAAGGGTCGTATGTTCACCTACCTGAGTTATCCAGGCGCCCCGGTACTTTGGAGACAGTCTTTGAGATATTAGTCTGCTGTCTTCCCAGTGTTGGCCTCACTGAAATGAACTGCTTTCCTGTTTCACCACCACTGTGTCTCTGCCTTTGGATTCTGTCAGCAGCAAGTGGCTGAACCTGGTCTATTTGGGCCCTGCCGAGCCAAGAGCCCTTGTACCCCTGCACCCCAGCTACAAAAACATAACATGATGACTTTGACAGTGCCAGAGCAAAATATTTGGCAAAACTGCTACTGGTGACACCTAGGAAGGCAGACAATGTACTCTGGAAACAACCTGACTTCATCCAGACAGCTTTGGAATATTTATAATGTTGCTCTGTACTCGCTCCTTCATTCTGCTGTCTGTAAAACCCTATGGGAGAAAGGAAACTACTGAGGAGACTCAGGCTCTAAAGAGGAGCCTCAGCGAGAGAGAAGACTACACTCCTAGCCTTTCTCTGGCAATTTTTGTTAAAATCAAACATGGGAACTAGCCCGTGGCAAAAACAGTAACAACAAAAATTAGGTTAACAGATGGTGCTTGTCCCCCTGGCCCAAACCTATGATTAAAGCAGCCTTTACTAAATCAGGATGAAGGTAGAATAGATAGAATATAAAGCTTAGTAAATAAAACAGGAGTTTTCTAGAGTAAATCAATGAATGCATGCTTTGGTTATGGTTGCTTATACCTAGAAGTACCTAGATGTCAACTAAATGTTCAAGGAATGAAGGACTACCAAAGAAACCATTACCTGTCATGCAAAAAAATGTTATTCGACTGCTGAGTAACCAACACAGGAGAAAGCTGTGACAACAGTGGGGTTCCCCCAAAAAAGACAGCAGCCACTTCAGAAGTGTCTACAGAGAGTAATGGCAAAGAAAAAAAAAATCTTTCAGAAGGGAAAGCCAGAGCCACCTGAGAAAATGACGGCAATGTTCTTCCACAAGAGTAAAATGGAAGAGTCCCGCCCATGCTCTCCCAGGAACTGGACTCCCCTGTAAGAGCTGCAAGTTTTCACAGTTCCATTTGAAGGACAGGACAGTTAAGTGACTACCAAGTGTTCCCATTCTTTCTTTTTCTGAATCACAACTATCGTGTCCTTAACCATCATTATGTAGTATTTGTGTGTGTGGTGATGGAGGTGTGCTGAAAAGCAATAGCTTATCTGTCTGTTAATAGACTGTCAAAAAAGAGAAGTCACGGCAGACTTAACAAAGAAAACTATCACCTAAAGATCCTGGACTTTGAGCTTGTATCCCTTAAGGAAGAGATGCAGATGTTCTCTGGATGAGAAAAAACAACTACAAAGGACGAAACCTCTGAGTGACCAATAGGGCAGGACCTCTGTCACCTTGTACCTCCTCTTCTGTCCTATAGTAATAGATGTTTTATGTGAGCACAAGGTAGCTCAGGAAAAAAGACCACATAGTCCACCCTTTTTGAAGAGAAGTGTGGTCATACAGCTAAGTTTAAGTTGTTAATAAAAGGAAAAACCACCAGACAAAGATCAAGTCACGAATGCTAGGCTCAATCACTAAACCAGGGCTTAATACCTATCCGAAGTGCAGTTTCAACCTCCTCCCAAAAGGTAGTCTTAATCGTAATTTTTTTGGTCTGCACAATGAGGTAATCTGTCATATGGACCTTACTCCATCCCCAAAAGGAAGATAAGTTAATGAACCCAACAAGCCTCACTCTTTTAAAGAAGTATGACCTTGTCTGAAACAATCCTTTCTTTTGCTAGTAACTTCCTTGCTTCATTCTCCTTATTAAAAAAAACTTTCCATTTTATATAACTCCCAGAAGCTTCTATTTGCTAGATGGGATGCAGACAAATTCATGAAATGCTTAATAAAGCCAATTAGATATTCACATTTTCTTGGTTGGATTTTGTCTTTTAACAAAGACAAACAGATGTAATTAGAAAAAATATATGTAAAATTTCTAAATTATAATTTAAAAGAGAATCAGTCTGTCCTCCATTTTTTATTTCCTCTCTTGTTAGTGGTGAGCCATCAGCCTTGCAAACTAAGAAACTCTCCTGTGTCCTGTTTAATAGGTATGTATTTACTTATAACAAAATTACAGCTTATATGTCTATGTTGATAGTATTTAGAACATTTATGCTTCTACTACTCCTTGTGGAAGCCTACACAACTTGTGTTTTATACGACTACTAGGAGTAAGAGTTAACTTGAAAAAGATGTCTTTGAAGAAACGGACTTTTCTCAGTTATGAAGAGTAGAAGGCCAAGAGGCTACCACAGAGTAAAACATAAAATGTGATATATATGGAAGCAAATGGCTGAAGGTTCAAATAAGTTACATAGAAAAAAGAAGAAACCTCTATCTGAGCGGAAGTGTACAGATGGGAGAAAACAATTAAAAATAATAAAATGGAAACAACATAGGAAACAGCTGGTAGAAAGCCTCAAAGAGCTAAGAGCAGTGTGGGACTGGCGTGGTCAGAAAGCCATAGTGAGGTCTCCAAGAAGTGTCCAGATGAATACAACTTCTTTGTGAGACTATTCCCACAAACACATGCAACAGAGTAACTGGGGAATGAAACAGAGCTTCAAAGCTTGTGTGATTAATAATCTCGACTAGGCTCTTCAAGAAGAAAGGAAGGTATTTTACAGAAAAAGGTTGAAAAGTATATTGGTAGTTTTGTAAAGGGGCATATAGCTAACTCTGAAATAGTTTACAACTATGCAGATAAGGAAAGAGTGAACTCACCGTAGTGATTCTGCCTTTTCTCTTGACTGGAAGAAATGGGCATGCTCTCACTTGAAGATCTTTAATGGCAGCAGTCATCGTACTGTTCTCACGGTCACCTTTCCAACAAATCTCACACTGTGTCGTAATGACTAAGGCAGGAGCATCACTTCGTGTCATATCAGCCACAAACACAATTTCAGGATTTTTAATAATAATATTAATTTCCCACTTCTCTTTTTCCTGTACAGGTACTAAATAGAAACAAAAATGAGTTCACATTTTAAAATATTTCTAAATCTTTGTTTTACAGATTATTTATGAAAATTTGTTACTTGTGAGAAAATGTTTTTTGTTTTCATTCCAAGGGAAAAAATAAAAAGAATCTTAGTTTTCAAAGGGATCTACTGTAATTCCTTTAGTATAAAAGTTGAAGATGCTGTAGTATTAAGAAAATTTTACAACGTGGGGAAAAAGCCGTTTGATGGCAGAGCTGGGAACTAACCCCATTTCTGACTCTGCACTACTGCTGCACCACAATGAACCACATATGGAAAGGATATGGAGAGCTGTAATAATAACAAAGATAAATGACTATGTTAAGTAAAAATATTATCTTTAATTATGAAAAGAAATAGTTCTTTATTCCTTCTGCTTCTTTTTGTCAAAAAAATTCTTTTAAACTGCTGCCTGTAGGGAAGCATATTTGCTTATTCTAATACAGGTCCCTTAATTATTGAACCCAATATATATTTCCATGTAGAAAAATACACAAACTGCACATCCTAATGGAAAACATTTAAGTTTTTCACTTACCTTTGAAAAATAAAGATTTTACTTTATTAATTCACTTAACCTCAACATCTAGAAAGATAATCAAGGTAAGTGCTATTGTAGCATTTCAATAATACATATACTAAATATTTTAGACAATGACTAACCTTCTTCCTTAGTAGTCCATGTCTGAACACTGGTTTCTACAGCCGAGCCTGTGGTGTAGGCCTCAAGAAAGACATTTGCAACTGTCAGCAGAAATTCCACACTGGCACAAATATACATTTCTTGAAGGACTAAGTCAGTCACCAAACCATCTCTGACTTTCCTATACTTTACATCCATCATGTCCTTTTTGTCAAACCCAACCGTCAGTCCTATCATTCTGAAAAATACAGTAACAATTCCTGTGAGTATCTTAAAAAGAACCAAACACACCAATAAAAGTCAAAAGGCCTCTTATTCATTTTACTAACAGCAAACAAGCATTCTGAAGTCATTTCTCCTGGGAAGATCACACAGTACTCCAAATAATAGACTTAGAAACTGGAGCACAGTTGTTTCATAACAATTTAAGCAACTGGCAGAACTTAGACTCTGAGCATATTTATCTTCTAAATTTTTCATGTTTTCCCATTAGAACTTACAAAGATTAATAATAATTTAGGTAAAAGAGATTAATTTAAAAAACCAATTTAACTATACTGATTATTTCTTCTTAATCAATCCATCAACCATCCAGTAAGAACAGCACATAACTGAATGAGGACATTTTAAATGCTGACTGAGAACCATGACTCCACTAAATTGAAACTCTGAAGATCTTAGGATGTATCCAGAAAACAAACATGCAACTTTGTGCTTAAGTTCAGTCAAATAAATCAAACACTTCTCAAATAAACACTAAGCACACTATTACCTAGGAGTTGCCTTCTTTACATGAGGTCTTTTATCATCTAAAATACAGTTTTTTAATGAGAAGGAAGAAAATATGGAGTCATCTGTATACATCTTTGCAGTACTTATAATATTCTCCAACTTAAATTCAGCAAGTTTCAGAGCAGGATCACGAACATCTTTAAAGGAAGTCTGTGGAAGAGGAGATCAATACACATTTTACACAAAAACAAAGTCTAACACGTATTTTAAGGTATGAACTACCACATTCTCTACTTCCATAGAATTTGCCAATGAAAGGCCAAAAAAACCCATTTAATTAATTTTTTTAATTTATTTTTTATTTTATTTTTTTATTTTTTACAAATAGTTTATTGTTAAGTTGGTTTCCATATAACATCCAGTGCTCATCCCCACAAGTACCCTCCTCCATGCCCATTTAATTTAAAAACTTATTTTTTACATTACTACCTATAGGAAAGATAACATCTCTTAAAAGGGCAATAGTTAAATTAATTTTATTATTATAGTGGAACAATCAGTAACATTTTTCAGAAGAAAGGATAATGAAATATTAACAACTGTTACCTTATTTTTTTAAATATTTTTTAAATGTTTATTTTTGAGACAGACAGAGTATGAGTGGGAGAGGGCAAAGCAAGAGAGGGAGACACAGAATCCCAAGCAGACTCTGAATTTACAAACTGTGAGATCATGACCTGACCCGAAGTCAGACACTCAACCAACCGAGCCACCCAGGCGCCCCAACAACTGTTACTTTACTAAGCATTACCTGTATCATTTTCAGTAAGTGAAAAAATATTTTTTGTTCCCTAACTTACCTGCTCAGGACTTGGACTATACAGTATCATGGTGAGATAATCAGTTTTGAAACTCATATTTAGCGTTGTCTTAACTTGAGAGGCCTGTGAATGTACTTCTACCACAGCAGCTGTCACTACAGTTGTTCCTTGGAAAAATGAAAAGTTATTGGACAAAACAGTGAAGGAAAGTAGAAGTCATTAAAACAGGCTTAAAATAGGCTTAAGAGAATTATCCATTAAATAGGTATAGTATAATGTTATTCAAGAAAATAAGAAAAAGATTAGAAAATTCAGATGTTGAACTCAGTAACTCCTGGCTTAGGATTCGTTCTGTGCAGTAACTTGGAAATATTAAACACTTACTGCTCCTGTTTCCATTTCTGTAAAATAGAATAATAGAACATACACAGGGTTTGTTTTGGGGATTAAGTAAAAGAATATGTGTAAAATTCATACTAGAATATCTGACACCTAGTTTAGGATTCAAACTTAGTTCAAAAAAACTAAAAGCAAACAAGGTCATCTTAAATGATGTTTAAAAAAACTGTTCTACTAGAAAATAATAATCAAAATTTATTCTTTTCTGCATTTTACACATTGAGCCAAGGCATTTATGTACATGGTATATATTAAATGCGCTTTTACTAAAAACACAAACAATCGCTGATTCTCATTCTACCCAACTACAAAGACAAGTACCACCACACCATGTAATTTATTTTTAATTAAGGTAAAATTTACATCAGTGAAATACATAGATCTTAGAACAATTTAATGAGATTTTATATATCCGTGCCACAAACACTTCAATTAAGAAACAGAATATTTACACTGCTCCAGAAAGCTCTCTTGTAACCCTTTCCAGCTAATCCTCAACTTCCCTACCATTCTAATTTTTAACACCAAAGGTTAGTTTTGTTTGTTCTTAAATTCTGCACAAAGTCATATTTAGAGTAAAACCTCTTTCATGTTTAGCTTCCTTCAGTAAATGTGTTTCTGAGAGTCATCCATATTGTTGCAAGGGTCAGTAGTTTATTTTCTTACGCAGTCTACGAAAATGCATTCTACGAAAATATACAGTTTATCCACTCTAGGGACAAGTAGGGGTTGAACATATGCGTTGAACATATAGCATAAGAAGGGATGAACATGTGGGTTGTTTCCAGATTTAAGCTATTATGAATCAACGTGCTACAAATTCTTCTCAGTCATTTTGTATATATATGTACTTACTTTGGCCTGGGGTATGGTAAATACTTGGACCCAAATTGTTACAGGACAGATATGTCAGCTGCCAAACTCTGTTTAAGTAGTTCTACTATTTCACATTCCTAACATATTCCCAACTCATCCACATTCCCAAATCACACTGAGTCTCCACTGTTTCATATTTTCATCAACATTTGGAGTTGTCAGTCTTAAAATTTGACTCATCTGGTGAAGTTTTCCTGATAAATAACTATATTAGTACATTGTCACCTGCCTTACTGTACATTTAACATATCCTAAGTATCCAATTCTGTCGGTAATTCTTTTGGTTTTAAGTACTTAATTTCAAGGAGTTACCAGGTATCATGAATATGTATCTCAGACTGAGGCCTCACTTTTCACAATTTGATACCATCTTCTGATAAGCCTAACTTAAAAATGTTTATGAAGTCTTCTTTATAAAGTTTTTATGATTAGTGTTCTATCTGCTTAAGAAATCTTTGGCTATCCCCTGATCGTGGAGATATGTCATGTTTCTTTTAGAAACTTAAAAGTTTTAGCTTCCAAATACAGGTCTTTCATCCACCTCAAATTAATTTCTGTGTATGATATAAAGGGACAAGGTTCAATTTTTCCTACATTTATCTAGTTGTAACAGCATCATTTGTTAAAAAGTTTATCCTTTCCCTATTGACTAGTCTTTAATGAAAATCAACTGACTCTACTTGTGTGTTTCCTGGACTCTTGGGTTTTACAATTCTAATTATGCTATGTCAATAGCCATACTAACTTGATTTTTGTAGATTACAAATTTTGAAAACAGATAGTATAAATTTTCTTCTTTCACTATATATATATATATACCCCCCCCTCCCCCGTTTTGGGTTTTCTGGCTATGTGGATAAAGGCGTTCTTACTTCTTTCTACTCTTTAGACCTACTAATCCTCTCCTGGCCTTATTTCTCTATCAATAACTACCTGTTCACCCAGGTGCCCACCCATTGTGTGATTTTTTAAAAATGCTCATTTATTTGGGGTGGGGGGGAAGGGGAGAGAGTGAAAGAAAGAAAAATTTCCCAAGCATGCTCCACGCTGTAGCAGCATAGGGCTCGATCCCTCAAACTCAAGAACATGACTGGAGCCAAAAGGAAGAATCAAACACTTAACCAAATGAGCTACCAGGCACCCCAAAATTCTTTTCCTGAACAGACCTTTTCTTTTCCTTATTATCAGAGTAATGCTTGTTTTAGAAAATCGCTAGGGATCCCCCTTCCTCTATTTTCCAGAAAGGATTGTATAACATTGGTATTATTCCTAACTTAAATATTTTACAGAATTCACCATTGAAATTCAAATCCTTTAAGAGATACAGGGCTACTCAGATTTATTATTTCTTATTACGCCAATTTTGGCAAGTTTGTGTTTTCCAAGTAATTTGTCCATTTCAAACAAGTTACAGAATTCATGGTCACAAATTACAAAATAACTCACAAAATTCATGGTCACAAATTACTACACAAAAGTCCCTTATCCTGGTAGTGATCTGCAGTATCTAACTCTGATACTGGTAATTTTTTTCTTCCCCCCCTCTAAAGAGTTTACTGATTTTGTTAGTTTTTTTCCAATGAAAATAATCTCTGATGTTGCCAGTTTTTCTGTTTACCCATTTCTCTTCCATTCATTTCTACTCATATCTGTATTACTCCTTTATTTACTTTGGGTTTAATTTGCTCTTTTCTACTTTCTCCAGGCAAAAGATTTAATCTTTTAAACTCTTTTGTTTTTTCCTAATCAAATCCTTTTGAGGTACAAAATGCACTGCTTTAGTTGCATTCCGAAATTTTGGTATGTTTTATGTTAATTATTTTCCTGTGTAAACAATTTTCTAATATCCCTATTCTTTTCTTTTTTGACCCACAGGTTATTTAAAAAGTGTTTAATGCCAAGCATTTCAAGCTTCTTTGACATCCTATTTCTAATAATTTCTAATTTAATTCCATGTGGTCAGAAAATTTTATGGCCTCCCAGAATGGTCTTTCCTTGTGAATATTCTGAGAGCTCTTTTAAAAGAAGTGCATTCTGCAATTGTTGAATGTAGTATTATATTGATGTCAATTAGGTGAATTTTATTAACAGTGTTCAAATATTCTATATTCTGACTTTTTTGGGTCTAATTCTATTAATTACTAAGAGTGGGGTGGCTAAATACACAACTATGATTCTGTATATTTCTTCCTTTAGTTTTGTCAATTTTTGCCACATAAATTTTGATGCTCTGTTCTTAGGCAGATATAAAGTTGTTGAATCTTCCTTATGAATTGGTCTATTTATCATTATTTAAAAATACCCCAAATTTGTAAAGAAGCATTTATGGGACAATCAGGAGAAAATGAAGCCTACCAGGATATTTTCACGGTTTATACGGAGTATAGCTGTATTTTTAGGGGTGACAATGTTACTGTGACTACATTTAAAAAGTGAAGTTCTTACTGACTGCTTAAATGCCAATTAAAGGTAGATCATCTGAGATTTTCTTTAAAATCATTTAGTGGGGTGGGAGTAGGGGAAGAAAAAGCAGAGTTATAGCAGTAATAAAGACAGTCACATGATACTAGTTGTTGACACTGGGTCAATGAGTACATCTGGGTTCATTACCTTATTCCTTCCACTTTGTTGTGTGCATAAATTTCAAGAAAATGATTAAAACAGTAATGTATTTAAATGTCTATTTTTTTGTTTCATTGTAGAACATTATCTTTACGCTCCCCACTATTTTGAGTCCTTACCACTTCCTCTATCTGTCCCATCTTCTTTTCCAGCTTTGGTCAGTTATGTCTCCATTTCCATGTTAACATAGTTAATAACATTTGCATTCTTACATAGTTAAGTCTTCCATGTGTTAACTATGGCTATGTGATAATTTTCAGTGAAGACAATAATAGTTTATTATTAACACTTCCTCT
The DNA here is from genome assembly GCF_003009895.1 of Hyaena hyaena. Lineage (NCBI taxonomy): Eukaryota > Metazoa > Chordata > Mammalia > Carnivora > Hyaenidae > Hyaena > Hyaena hyaena. The sequence continues at coordinate 1,160,532 of NW_024080840.1, read as the reverse complement.
ACTGTTATATATCACAACTAGTCTGTGTCTTATAAAAGAGAGGATCTCTTCTCACATTCTAACGATGGCTCAAAATCATGCAAAACGTAAATCTACTTTACTTCTGGCCCAGACTGTATAGTAGAGATAGCTCCCTTCTTAGGAACCAAAAGCATGTCTTCCTTTCCATATCACTTACATAGCTAACTAATCCCTCATTCTATATATTATATAAAATTTATGCTATTTTTCTTTTTAAAGACATTTTCCAGTTCTTAAAATTTTTTCTTAAGGCATTCTGAATTCCCCTTTAATGAAAACCAAGAACATCCTAGCCCAATAAAACAGATAATTTTGGGATTCCTTTTCAATTCACTCCTGAGTAGGCCCATTGCTTTTCGATCTCATGTTTTCCTTTTTTTTTGGATTTCTTGTTTGTTTTGCTAGATTATATTTCAAACTAATCTATGAATAAGTATGCAGGAAGTAAACTTTGAGTCACTAGAAATTGGGAATTACTGTGTTTTCACATTTTATGGTTTGACCATATACAGAATCCTAACTTCAAAATCATTTTTTCTTATGGGGCGCCTGGGTGGCTTAGTCGGTTAAGCGTCCGACTTTCGCTTAGGTCATGATCTCGCGGTTCGTGGGTTCGAGCCCCGCGTCGGGCTCTGTGCTGACTGCCAGCTCAGAGCCTGGAGCCTGTTTCAGTCTGTGACTCCCTCTCTCTCTGACCCTCCCCTGCTCATGCTGTCTTTCTCTCTCTCTCCTAGAAATAAATAAAACATAAAAAAAAAAAAATCAATTTTTCTTAGATATCTGACTATAGTACTTCATTGTCTTTTACCATCCATCTACCTCATCCTATCCAATTCTGTTCATTGTAACCTGATTCCAACAACTCTTTTTCCAATCCCCTAATAAAAAGCCTGTTTTCCTGAAACTATAAATTTTACCTTTGTGGTTTTGACATTTCATCAAAATGTGTTTGCATGGGCAGTCTTTGTTTATTCAATCTGCTTGAAACTTAGATTTTTTTTTAAATGCAGGAATTCATTTCCGTATTTTTTTTTTTTTTTTTTTTTTTTAGCTCTGGAGATTTTCTATTAGTTCTTTCAAAGGTTCTTCTCTTCCATTTTCTCAGTTCTTCTCCTAACATACTTATGGCTCTGGATTGCAACTTTTGAACTAACAGTCTATTTGTTTTTTAATTTATGTATTTTGCCGGGGGTGTGGAGGGAGAGAGAGACACAGAGACAGCGAGCACAAGCAGGGGTGGGACACAGAGAGAATTCTAAGCAGTCTTTGCACTGTCGGCACAGAGCACAATGTGAGCCCCCATTTCATAAACCTCAGGTCTTAGTTCATGACCTGAGCTGAGATCAAGAGTTAGATACTTAATGACTGAGCCACCCAGGTGCCCCAAGGTAAAGGTCTTTCATTTTTAAGTTTTATCTCATTTTTTATTTCTATGGCTTATTTTTCCTCAGTGTCATGACAGTTGATTTTATATCAACTATATGTTCCAACTCAGTACTTACATTTTAACATCATGTTTAGTGCATTTGTTCTGTTTCAAAATTTCACTGTATTTTTGGGTTCTAAGAACTCTTTCTTGAGAGGGTGGAAGGTAGTGATGGTAGGATTCAGTTTCTGTATTCTCAAAATCCTCTGATTATGAATTAGAGTTTGTTTTCTGTTTGTTTACATTCTATTCTATTACCTCAATTATTTCTCTTTGACTCAGAAAAACAGTTTTTGTTAACTTGGTTTCTTTCATGCTTACCTTCTTGCCATTTCCTTATTCTGACCATGAATATTTTAACAATAAAGGACTACACTGGTTATTGTAGTCAATAAGGATAGAGTTTCCTATAATGTTATACATGTAGGGTTGTTTTCGTGTTTCCCTGGCACACAAAAAAGGTGCATATTATCTCAGGGCTTTGCAAGAGTGGATCTGTTGGACTAGGAGGTTTCATTTTGAGGTAGGCAGGTTTGAGGATTCCCCAAAATGCCAGAAAGTGAACTTTATTCTTGTGAAGCATCATCATCCCAGCCCTAAATGACCCAGTCAGGTTCCACACAGCACAGTAAATCCAACTTTAGATGCACTAAGTTACATTTCCCTCTGCTCCGCTCCACCTATCTATCTTGCAGATATTTGCTGAAGTTCATCATTTATTAGTGATCGTTCTCTATCAATATCCTTAATATTTTGATACTCCTAATGTAAAAATATTCTGTCTGGGATATATGCTGCACTAGGAATAGGGAGAAGAGGAGGACGTTGAGAAAAATTGAAAATAAAGACGTATGGGGTAGTTGACACAATAAGAATACTAAGGGATTTTGTCACGATATGATTAGGAATTTTGATTCAAAGGAAAAAAATTAACAGAATGTCTAATAACAGACAATTTAGAGATACTCAATTTAGAGAACTTTAAAAAAATCTATAAATCTCATTTTCCAAAACTCAAACCAGAGAATGGAAAGAAGGATAGAAGACGAAAAGCAGGGGATGGAGATGGAGATGAGGAGGGCTAACGTGAAGTTAAGACCATACCTTGTAAATGGGGTGAAGCAGTAGTAGTGCCACCAGTAATACTTTGTTGATCTTTGACTCCTGCAGGAGAGGCACCATAGCCTTCTTCATACCGTATATTGCCATGTAATGTTTTAAAAATAGTCGTTAAATCTTCTTGACTAAGAATGAACTGTGAAGAGAAGACTTGCTTATTTTGACATTACTACTTTATGTAGTTCAAAATTCTCTTACACAGAAAAGTATTCTACAAGCCAATACTTTAATGCATTAGATATTTCTACTAACATAATGAGTTTCCTAAATGACCATGTGATCTTTAGTACCTTGTGAAATATATAAATTAGATGTCAATTCCAATGAAACTATGAATAAAAGTTTTTTCTTAGAATACACCAATGACCCTAATAATTTAAAACCCTTAAAATGAAGTTTCCCCTTTATCTAGACACTATGCATTTTTTGGGTTACTAAGCACCTCAATTTACAAATGGAAATTTATCAAAATAATGATTTGCATCATGAAAAATAGTTCACAATGTGTTTTTACATGATTTCATTTGAACCTCACAGAAGTCCTCAGTATAAAAAATATATCCTGACTTTATATGAGAAGCTGAGGCTAAATTGTCAAATATCACCCTTAAATCCTCTTAAAGAACTCATGCAGTAACTCAAAACCCCATGTGTTGTGAAGTTAGCCTAAAATCACAAACATAAGACCTGTAATGAAAACCGTGTTGGTTAATTAGATGTCAACTTGGCCAAGTCACAGTATCCAGATATTTGGTCCAATATTATCCGAGAGGTTATATATATGATATGTATATAGAATATATATATATGATGCACAGACCATTTATAAATGCCCAGCTGCCTTCTGGGGCAGACCAACCAGGATGAAATTGGGTCTTCATGATCCCCCCAGTAGTTAACAGCTGGTGCAGTCCAACTCAGGAGACCAGATGTTTGACCCCTCCTGAACCTCATCCTCTGTGTCAGGGAGAGGATAAAATTGAGTCATCAAGAAGTCAAGAAGTCAGTCTACTACACCCAGACCAAGTGTCTACATATTCACACACACACACACACACACACCTTTTGATTATGTTTCTCTGGAGAACTGTAATACAATAGCAATTATATGAAAGACAAAAACAAATGCTATGAGTTCTAAGTTGATATGCTCAATCACCTCAAGGAAATAATTTTAACACCACAAAATTTAGCACTTTTGTTTGTACCAGGATTCCTTTGACTGCATTTCAAAGATGATCTGCTAATCTAGTGTTTTAAGATTAAGTCCATGTATATCTTATTCATGCTACTTATGCTTTGCTTTTCTTTTATTCATGACACTTACCCTGTGTTTATTACATACCTGGTATTTTAAAAATAGTATGTTCATATAAATTAATAAGCTGAAGTATTACAACTACATCTAAACCACATCTTTCAATTAGTCATGTATATTGAATGCCCCCCAAAATACTGATATTAATCATCAATCTTCACTCTTGCCAACAGCTCAGCGAAGGAAGTTAGAAGGATTATAAGGATTCTAGGGCTGCTGGTCTATGGCTCCTACATGGTAAGACAGGCTATTCTGCCATCCATAAAAGTCTGACAAGTCAGAAGTCAGAGGCTGCAGTACTTAGTCTAGATGCATTGGAGTAACTGATTCCAACCTTTCCCTGATCCAGGAGGGGTCAAATATGGGACCCATGCTCATATCTGCTAACTATTCAGGTGGATCAGGAGAGGGGAAGACCCAATTTCATCTGCCCTGGAAGGAAGCTGGGCCTTTATAGAGAGTCTGCAAAGGTTCACCTGAACATTCTGCATGGATCTTCCTCGAGAAGAGTGAAGCAAAGTGATGTCCCGGCTGCCCCACAAAGATCTTCCTAAGGCCACTCCCAACATTTGTGCAGTATGCTGGGTGAACCATGCTACTTATGTTTTTAAAGTGCTGATTTGTTGTCTTATCAATATAAAGAGACTTCAATTTTTATCTTAAGAAAACATTTTCCATTTTTAAGTTAGGGAATCCATATGATCTTATACACTATGAGCTTAAAGATTTTCAGTTCAGATGATCATGTTTCAAATTTGAAACATATTTCTCAATTAAAAATCTGAAACCTTTAAAAATGATAGTTTTCTCTTTTTGAATACACTTTTTATAGAGAGAAATGGAAAGGAAATTGGAGGAGGAAGAGGATATGTTAAGTAGGTTTCTTAAAGTAATCTTCCAGAGTATATGTTGCTGTCACTTCAGCAAAGCAGTGATACAGTTCTGACTTCCATTCAGTCAAGAGGAAAAATAGGAATTTATATTAAAGATCTGTGAAGCAGTATCAATCAATAGGGAAGTAAGGTTATGTAAATGACCCATTTGCCATTTTCATTGTCAACCTTTTCCATTTCTTCTAGGACTTTCTCTAGGCTATATCATGTCATCATGGCTTTAAATACCATCTAGGTGCTGGTGACTTTCAAATTATTATTTCCAGCTTAGACCTCTTCACTAAGTTCCCGCCCTTGCATTAGACTAGTTAGATTCCAGGAACCCAGTGGCAGTGCCATAGCTTTTTTTGCCACCATCTCTGTATACAGCATAAAACCTACCACAGAGTAGTCACTCAAATGTTTGCTGAATGAACAGAAAACATTCAATAAATTCTAAGTTACTATAGCTACTATATTTCAACTTTGACAAAGTTGATCAGTATGTAATATATACACCCAAAATATCTTATGTTTCCAAGCACTATTTTTAACCAACAAAACAGAAATCAATAAGCATCCAAAAAAAATTACCTCCATGGGCTTTAGCTGAGCATTTACATTAAAACAAGGAACTTCCTGGTACCACTCCCAAGATAAATTTCGCTCAACAATCACCTCAAGATTTAATGGCAGTAGCAGATCCAGTACTTCTTGGTATGTATCATCAATAAATTGAGTCCTGTAAGTAAAAATAGTTTTGTTTCATATATACACATAGTAAAAAATAATTTTTACCATTCTATATACAAATAGCAAAAATCAGTAATTTGTATAAGATGAGAAAAATAACATCTATCCAGCTTTCCAAGTGAAAATGACAGTCCATCCCACTGTAAACATAGGTGATTTTTTCTGAGCTCAAGTGCTCCATATTACAGAGAAATGAATTTTTAGAAGATTTTACAATTTGTTAAAAAGTGCCAAAAGTACACAAGTTGATAGAGTAAATCCTTAAAATAAGATCTCCATATATTTTAAAAATTATTTTTAGTTTTTAAAATTCCAGTATAATTAACACAGAAGTGTACAATATAGGGATTCAACAATTCTATATATTACTCAGTACTCATCATTATAACTGTACTCTTAATCCCTTTCACCCATTCCCCCCTCCACCTCCCCTCTAGTAACCATCAGTTTGTTCTCTACAGTTAATAGTTTACTGTGTTCTCTGCAATTTCATTTAGAAATAAAAGGTTTGGGGCGCCTGGGTGGCTCAGTCGGTTAAGTGTCTGACTTTGGCTCAGGTCATGATCTCACGGTTCTTGTGTTTGAGCCCTGTGTCAGGCTCTGTGCTGACAGCTAGATCAGATCCTGGAGACTGTTTCGGATTCTGTGTGTGTCTCTCTCTCTGACCCTCCCCTGCTCACGCTGTCTTTATCAGGAATTAAAAAAAAATAAAATTAAAAAAATAAAAAGAAATAAAAGGTTCACGATGAGGCCCCTGGGTGGCTCAGTTGGTTAAGTACCTGCCTTCGGCACAGGTCCTGATCTTGTGGTTGGTCAGTCTGAACCCTGCATCAGGCTCTGCCGTCAGCACGGGGCCTAGGGCCTGCTTCGGATCCTCCGTCTCCCTCTCTGCCCCTTTCCCACTCACGCTCTGTCTCTCCCTCTCTCAAAACTAACCATTTAAAAAAATAAAGATAAAAGCTTCATGAAAAAAACGGGACTACTTCATCTGATTCTATGTTGTATTGTCAGTCTTTGGCTTAGGTAATTGCAGTATGCCATGTACTGAACACTTGTTTGCTGAAATAAGAAGACAGAATGTCACTTTGTCAGATACCTCAGTTGGGACCATAGGTTTTGGAAGATCAACATTGCTCACAGATATGCACATGCAGAAATAACTGCAGAAATGCCATGAGTATTGATTTTGGGGTTACAAATAAGTTTTAGTGACTGGGGAAGTTCACACATATGGTAACTGAGAATAATGCAGATTGACTGTGTGTGCGTGTTTGGGTATAGTCATGTATATACGAATAATGAGGACACACATAAGGTCAGTTGCTGCTTATCTTTCCATTCTGTTTCATTATTTTAATCACTGTAGTTTATAATACATTTTAGAAGTATTCAGTGCCAAGTTTATATATTTTAGTAGTACCTCTAATGTTATCATTCTTCATTTCAATTTCTTCTTTTATTTAAAAAATTTTTCTAATGTTTATTTATTTTTGAGAAAGAGAGAAACAGAGCATGAGTCAGGGGAGAGGCAGAGACAGAGGGAGACATAGAATCTGAATCAGGCTCCAGGCTCTGTGCTGACAGCTCAGAGCCTGATTTGAAGCTCAGACTCACTAACTGTGAGATCAAGATCGTGACCTGACCTGAAGTTGGACAGTCAGCTGCTGACTGAGCCATCCAGGCGCCCTCAATTTCTTCTTTTAAAAAACATTTTTGAGACATCTTGTCCCCTATTTATACATATTTTAAAACTTTATAATGATTTAGGAAGACTTTAAAAAGAAGTATTTCATTTTTACTGAGAGTACATTAAACGTATAAATCAATGTATACAAACTGACATCGTTATAATATTAGGTCTAGGAAAATATTCTCCCCACATTTATTCAAGATTTCTTTCTGGCCATGGGTCAAGTTTTACAACTTTCCTTATAGAAGTACTCTAAGTATCTTTTTAAATATCCTATAATGCAATTAGTAGCTTTGCAACAAAATAATTTCAACACAGGTTGTCACAAAAATGAAATACTTCTTTGTTTTTATGTGCTTTTCTATGAAGCTGAAACCAAACTGAATTTCCAAATATCAAGAATTTGAAAACCATTTCAGGGAAAACCTATAAGTATATAACTGAGTAACTGTATCTCTAGAAATTCATCTGTAGGAAATGAATTATCCTAAAGACCTGAGTAGGATGTCATGATATCAATCACTGTAGTGTTGTTTATAACAGTTAAAAAAAAAAAAAAAAACCCTCAGAATCAAATTAACTTTTTAACAACAGGTAGCAAATTTTTAAAAACAGAATAAAATGAAATATTTAGAAATAATTTTGCACTCAAAATAATATCGAGAAATATTTATAACATACTGTTAACGAAAAAGAAGAATTCATGATGCAAAAAAATGTAATTATTATTTAACATAAATGTGCAGAAATAATGAAATAGAAGAACAGAATACCCCCATCTCTCTGCCTGCCTTTTCCTAGTCTCTTTTGAGAAATATATATGCCTTATGTATTGGCATTCGTCAGCATTCTGTCCCGTATGTCCCACTCTACAAACTATGGGATATCACTTGTTCAGTGACTTTAATAGACAGTTCAGTATTACTAAGGACACCCAAATCTGGAAGTCCAAACACCTTCCTAAAATCTACACACACAGTCCAAGTGCCTTCCAATCTCTCTATAGATCTCCATACCAAAGTCAGACAACAGCTTCCAAGGTACTTTACCCATTAGAGAATTCAGTGTTTTTTCTACATTGCTCCATCTTACCTCATATAGACTGCTCATTACATTACTTCTTGTTTCTAGCACAGCAACAGGGGTATACGAGGCACTTAAATTTCTCCTTCCATGCAACATGAAATAACATGAACCGAATTTATCATACTGCCTGAAACAACTCATCTCCCTCTCCAAAAAAACTCACACAAAATACATTAAAAATTGATTTTCAAGACACAGAACATCAGACAACAGTCATCCCTGAGAGAGAAATTGTTTAGTCTTTCTGGTTACCTAGAAGCATTTTTCAAATACTATCTAGGTTTTCAAAAAACTGGAAGAGTATAATTAATCTTGCCAAAAAACTTGGGGAAGGGAGAATCACAAAATTAGTATAGTTATAATAAATTAAAATCTCCCTGTAAACAGAAAACTCAGGATACCAAAACCTTTCATGTAAAAAGTCAGAAAAAGACGACATTCTCCACCAACGTGCCTAAGAGAGGCTTACCTGTACAGTCGCATTTCACTCAGCCGTATTGTTATCAAATCAATAATGGGTGGGGGGTTGCTCTCACACTCTGTTATCATATGGAATGTATTTGTCATTGTAATTAGTCCAAAGTCAGCAACAAAAACATTTTCAGAAACTGGAGACTGTGGGATGACCACCACTGGGGCTTTGATGTTAACATCCAATGCCATTCTAGAACTCCTCTGTGCCAGTTCTTTCACACCAGTGGCTGCCATTCCTGCTGCCTGAACAGTGGCCTCAGCCAAAGCTTGTTTAGCTGCCTGAAAATTATCTATGAAAGCCTAAAAGGTAACAGAATTATATTATTAAGGTTGCCATTAATGAATGATTATTAAATGCATATTGATATTGAGGATTTCACTTCCATGAGAAAAATTTTTCTTGGTACAACCAAGCATTCTTTATCCAAGTCTGGTTATCTGTACTAAATCTCAATTTTTTTCCAATGAAAATTGATTAAGAACAACATACAGATACAGAAACACAACAAAAATTTTGTCCCTGGAAGAGAGTGACATGTAGATATTGCAAGGTTTCACTGATACCTATTTTCACTATTGTCACACTTTCCCTAATGGCTAAGCAATCACACTGTATTCTCTTATACAACCTCAAAGGACAGCTTATTTCTGTTTGTAAGCCAGAAAGTAACTTAAAAAAATAATAAAATGTTTGTCCAGAATTCTGAAGTTTTTAAATTCTGACATCTAGAAAACTTTCAGTGACATAAAATATATCTAGAATTATACTTAATTTTCAAATAATTTGTTTTCAGTAGTTATTTCCAAACAATTTATTTTCAGTAATTTTTTTAAAATGGAATGTTTTTAATTTTTAAGTTTGTTTTGAGACAGACAGCCAGGATGAGCAGGGGGAGGGGCAGAGACAGAAGGAGCCAGAGAATTGCAAGCAGGCTCTGCACTGCCAATGCAGAGACCAAAGCAGGGCTTGAACTCAGGAATGATCATGACCTGAGGCTGAAACCAAGAGTTGGATGCTCAACCCAGCCACCCAGGCACCCCTATTTTCAGTAATTTAAGACTTGAATTCTCTCTCTCTTTCTCTCAAAAACAAATAAACATTTAATTTAAAAAAAGGGGCACCTGGGTGGCTCAGTGCATTTGACTGTTGACTTCAGCTCAGGTCATGATCTCACGGTTTGTGAGTTAGAGCCCCACATAGGGCTCTGGGCTGACAGTCTGGGATTCTCTGTCTCCAATCTGTCTGCCCTTCCTCCACTCATGCTCACTCTCTCTCTCTCCAAAAATAAGTAAACTTTAGAAAAACTAAATTAAAAAAGATCACAAAAATAGCAACATTTTAGAATTAGCTAATTACCTAGTTTATGCACCAAAATTTAAAGACATTTTTAAACAAGTGAATACTAAAGTCATAAAAACATGTATGACATTCACAGGAAAAAAGTAACTATGAAAAGCAGAAAAGGAAATCAAACACTATATGGCAGTATTATGCAGAAATTAATTCTAAACCCTTTAAACCCCAGATAGAATATGCAATAGAAAATATAATTTCCATAATGATCACTTAGGTGAGACCAAAACAAATTTCAATTATATAGTTGTTTTTTTTTTTTTAAGTTTATTTGAAAGAGAGATGCAGAGAGAGAGAGGGAGAGAAAGAATCCCAAGCATGTTCCATACTGTCAGCACAGAGCCCGATGTGGGGCTCGCACCACCAACTGTGAGATCATGACTTGAGCCAAAATCAAGAGCTGGATGCTTAACTGACTGAGCCACCCAGATGTCCTTATATTTAGTATTTTTAATTAGAGTTGGAAGTCAGGTAAAAACAAAGATGTAAACCAATTAGATATAAAGAATTCAATTAATATATATAACAAATCCTATGCATGGTATATAATGTACATATATTTAATACATTAATATGTATCCTTGAATTAACTGGACTATTCCTATGAATATGATGAAAATGACATTATATACATAACACACTTTGCATTTCAGTCATGATAAAAGATACCTAGGAAATTCTGAAAAATCAGGAAAAAGCAATTAAGCGAGGAATTATTGCTCCTCACCTATGTCTGACACATGGCAACTAATTTCCAAATAATAGGAAAAAATTTTTGAAAAATGATTAGTGTACTTACCAATATAGAACATAGAAATTTTGTGATAAAAACTACTTCAATGCAACCAACAGTTAAATTAACTTGAACATCAACCACATCCATATCTGTGTAAGCAGGCCCAGCAGTTGCATCCACAAAAGAAACCATTTTGAAGCTGAAAACTTCTTTTCCAGTGATGTAAACGGCCTTTAGTGAGAGAAAATTCAACTATCAAAATCCATTTTTGAAATGTGGTTTCAGTACAAAACTAAAACACAAAATAATAAAACACACACACATTATGAAACTCCTCCAAGCACAAATAGAGCAATAATTCTAACACGTGTACTAGTGCCTGTGCTGCAAGATTTTTCAGTCTGGTGGTGGCAGCTCCCTTTGTGGGCCATGAAACCAGTGTAGTAGGTCTTGCTTAACATTTTTTTAAATGGGGGAAACAGAAGAAAACTGATCAGATCATACGAATATTCTCATTTCGTGTGTATTATTTGCATACCGAGAGTTGTCAAATGAACGTACTCTTTGGTCACTGTAAAACGTATCAAAGATTCTCTACCTCTACAGCTTAATGAAACCTACTGCTCTTTATTTCACATATGTGAATAGGTTTTCCAGATCCTTCAAAAAGCATCCTCCTGTCTATCTTTTCCTTATTAGTTTGTGAAGGGTCATCTCAACTGCTGAACAAGACTTATGTACAGCAGTTTATTTATTAAAAAAATTTTTTTTAATGCTTATTTATTTTTGAGAGAGAAAGAGACAGAGCACAAGTGGGGGAGGGGCAGGGAGACACAGAATCCAAAGCAGGCTCCAGGCTCTGAGCCATCAAGAGAGCCCAACACGGGGCTCGAACCCACAAATGAACTGTGAGATCATGACCCGAGCCAGAGTCCATTGCTTAACCAACTAAGCCACCCAGGCGCCCCTACATACAGCAGTTTAAAATCTCAAGCTCTGCAATACTAGTGAAAAATGGGGGAGAAAACTGCATATGTGAATTGTCAAAAATATTCTGTAAGACGGAGGTATCACCAACTAACTTAGTTTACAGCTTTCTTGACCCTTCTAAATGCTATAAGGTATAAACCTTAAGGGCCATCTCTTCCTAGAAGCCAAGGAATTCCAACATGGTACAAAGAACACTTCAGGAACCAAAGATATTAAGGACCTCTGAAGGCTGAGGTGCAAGATGAGGCTGAACAAAGTCTAAAGGAATTCTGCTTCTGCCTTGAATGTACAACTCTGGGTGAAGGCCCATTCCAAACCTTGACAGCAGCAGCAGCAGCAGCAGCAGCAACAACAACAAAGAACTAGATAACCTATAAAATCACAACTGTGCTTAAAACCACGAGAAATGCGAGGCTGCAAGCCAACGAAGCAGCCTAACATGTAAGGATAAAACCGTCCAGCAACAACGTCCCCCTTCCTCAACACAAGATACAGCTGAAGGAATCTGAAGCAGTGGTATAATGAAGGCAATCATATTAAACAAGAAAACTCAAAGCTAGCTCAACTCTCCATTAAATTGACCCAACCTCCATGCTAACTGCCTAGCAGTATAAAAAAAAGACTCATTATCAGACATAAATACTATTCGTTTCAGTATCTACTCTCCTATACATGATCTCTGGTATTCAATCAATAACTAAGATATACCACAAAAAGCAAGGAAAAATAAAACCCAACGTGTGACACAGAAATCAACAGAACCAGGATTGCTCATAACATAGATGTTGGAACATGGGGTTTTGAAACCCAGCTGAGAGCTTCTGGCACTGAAGACTTAGAGCAGAGCAAGCCCACCTCCCACGCTACTCTGTAGGGCTGCCGGAGCGGGTGGTTTGAGATACCCCATCTGGGGAGGAGACTGGGGTGTCACCGTTGTTCTCCCCATCACCAACAAGATAGGGCTTCAGGAAGCAGCACAGTGGCTCCCAGTGGAGGTGGGACCCGCCTACGCCATACCCCACCCCTCTGTGTCTGGCAACTGCTTATCTACCTAACATCACATCTACTGACACTGAACGAACCAGAGAGCCTCTCCTCCAGACCAGCACAGCCAAGTACCAACAGACAACTGCTTTGTGTTTTTGCCTGTTAGTCTGTTTTTCTTTTCTTTTCTCTTCATTTTCTTCTCCTTTTCTCTTTCTACTCTTTTTCTTTTGGAATCAGGCTCATAATTTCTGATTTGGTTTTTGGTCAATTCTTATTTTTTATACATATATAATGTTTTTTCTGTTTGTTTTACTCTATTCTTTTCATACTTTTGCTAGATCCTCTTTATTTTCCTCTCTCTCTCTGAATAAAGCTTATTGTTTTTTTGATTCTCTTTTTAATCTTCTTTTCACCCCTTTTTTCCTTTTGTATAGGATCATACAAGGGAGGCTCCACTTCCCTTTCCTTTTTTCCAGGGTTACTCCAGCAAACAAATCAAAGCACAACTGGTGGAAGGTCCAAACGCTCCACAGCTACAAGCGAGAAGCTCTGCAGAGGACTTACCAGTGTACAGCAGCCAAAACACAACCACAGAGTGCATGCTACACACTCCAAAAGCACTTCCTGAAGTGCCAGTCCCTGGACAGTGTATGATCCCCTTTTAATATAGTAGTACTTGCAGGTGCAGGACGCATAACAAGCTATTAAAACACATAAAAGACAGAAACCTATCCAAAATGATGAAACCGAAGAATTTTCCTCAAAAGGAGATCCAGGAAGACATGACAGCCAGAGAATTGCTCAAAACAGATATAAACAATGTATCTGAACAAGACTTTAGGGTAACAGTCATACAACTAATAGGTAGGCTTGAAAAAAGAACAGAAGAAAGCAGAGAATCTACTGCAGCAGAGATCAAAGACCTAAGAAATAGTCACAATGAATTAAGAAATACTGTAAATGAGATGCAAAATAAACTAGCTACAGTGACAGCAAGGATGGAAGAAACAGAGGACAGAATAGGTGAAATAGAAGACAAAATTATGGAAAATGATGAAGCTCAACAAAAAGAGGGGAAGGAAATCAAAACGTGGAGGTTAAACAACATACTTCTAAACAAAGCATAGGTAAAAAAGAAGTCACAGGACAAAATAGAAAATATTTTGAATTGAAAAAAATAAAAATAAACAAATCAAAATTTCTAAGATACAATTAAAGCAGTATAAAGGAAAATTTATAGCAGTAAATGCCTGCATTAGAAAGATGTCAAATCAGTAACCTAAGCCTCTACCTTAAAAATTAGGAAAAGAAGAAATTAAATCCAAAGCAAGCAGAAGAAAAAAAAATTTTTTAAAGAGAATACATAGAGTTTAAAATAAAGAACACTCTATTGAACCAAAAGTTGGTTCTTTGAAAAGAACTGATAAATCTCTAGTCAGACAGCTGAAGAGAAAATCAGAAAAGACAAAAATTAAAGTCTCATATGCTAACTAATAGAATCAGACTTAAAAGGCTATATACTGTAGTATTTCATTTATTTAATATTCTGGCAATGGCAAAACAGTGATTCCTAGGTTCTAGAGTGGGGAGAAGGGATTACTTCAAAGGGCAGGAGTAACTCTTGGGAAGTGATAGATGTAATATATTATCCTTAAGTTGGAAGTTACACAGCTGTAGCTGTTCAACAAAAATCAAGGAACTATATGCACTAAAAAGGCTAAATTTTACTGAATTTAAAGTAAATATAGCAAACCTGACTTTAAAAAGGAAAAATAAATGGGGGGGAGGGGGAGACAGTAAAGAATTCTATAAAAGGATTACTGAGGCCCTTTATGACCTCCCAAATATGCTTAGCAGCTTTCTGCCACAAACCCTTCATAACTGTTATTTCCTCTACATGGAATGCACTTTCCACACTGACAACTGATTCAGATTTTACTCAATGTTCAGAAAGAGATTTCCTGATAACCCTAAAATGCTATTGGGATCACTATCATATTATCCTACTTTATTGGTTTTTCAAAGTACTTATCACTCCCTAGTATCATTTTCTATTATTTACTATTTATTATTTGCCCCAGGAAAGGGACTTTGCATCTTTTGCTGACTGCAATATTCCAAATATTATTAACAAAAATACAGAATACTTCCACAAGTCACCTGAGTGACCCTGTGACTGTCCCCCTAAAGCCCAAGAAATTTGTTTAAGACAAAGTTTATTTATTTTTTAATGTTTATTAATTTTTGAGAGACAGATCACGAGCGGGGGGGAGGGACAGAATCGGAAGCAGGCTCCAGGCTCTGAGCTGTCAGCACAGAGCCTGACGCGGGGCTCAAACTCACAATTCATAAGACCATGATCTGAGCTTAAGTCAGACGCTTAACTGGCTGAGCCATCCAGGCGCCCCTAAGACAGAGTGCAGAGTAGAGAGGAGATGGTATAGGAGATACCAGGTGCAGAAAAGGAGTAAATAAAATTAAAAATGGGTACTTTAAGTAAAACTCTGTAAACTGAAAGGTGAGGTTCCCCAACATTCTTCAACCATTCTGGCTCCCAGAATTTAGACTGTTAGGCTTGTAATTATAGTACTTTTCTCAAAGGAAACTGACATAAGATAAAACAAACAAACAAAAAACCTTTACTCTCAATTTTTGAGGCCATAAAAATTACTCTATCAGTGCCTCATCTACTCTTAGGTCTGTCTGAAGTCCAACAATTAGAAATACTTATGTACCTACCACTCAGAATTAACCAGCATTAATTAAGTAGACGATCCTTGTAAACATTCACTTTTGAAACATTTCTCTATAAAGAAGATATAAGAAACTAATTTACAATGATATCTTATTTCATAAGAATGTCAGATGAGCTAGAATCCCTCCAGATTCTATGTTAGTTATAATACACACAAGTAATGGTCATCTATACAATGGTTCTTGGGTAAACAGAGGATGATGCTCCAGGCCAGGTTCAAGGAGTCTGAGAACTCCAGGTACCTTTACCCAACTGCCCAAAAAGCTTTTAAGAAACTAAATACATTATTATACCCAAAACCCATTCAGGGCACAATAATTAGGAAGCTCTGATCTGAGGCAAATAGTTGTCCCTCTGCTTTCTGAACATGTGGAGAGTTACTGAACCAAGGCAGTTGATTTAAAAATCATGTACACTAGAATCAAAGTCAAAGAATAGTAAGGGAAATGGGATTGGAGCAAGAAGAAAGAAGTAAGAAATTTTCATTTGTAGTTTCAGCTGAATTTTTAACCCTACAGATGCATTAGTTATAAAATTAAGGAGAAAAAAAGTAAATATCTTGGGTTATATTATCTATTTCATTACTAACTACTTGTATGACTTTTAGTAGATGCATTTATTTATGTGAGGTTTACTTTCTACACAGGGCATATAAAATCTTAATCTTTTTTTTTTAATGTTTTTTTAATTTATTTCTAGGAGAGAGAGAGAGAGAGAGAGAGAGAGAGAGAGAGTGAGCGGGGGAGGGTCAGAGAGAGAGGGAGTCACAGACTGAAACAGGCTCCAGGCTCTGTGCTGACTGGATGCGGGGCCTGAACCCACGAACCGCGAGATCATGACCCAAGCGAAAGTCGGACGCTTAACAGACTAAGCCACCCAGGCGCCCCAAAATCATAATCTTCTTAAATGCTTCAGTTCTTTTCTTTTTTTAATAAAAGTAGGAGTAGTACATTAAACCATGGCTTCCAGAAAATTTCCTGTTCCTTATTACTATGGACCACACACCTTTGATGCTCTGGCACTCTTATTTCATGCTAGCAGACCATAATAAGGAAATATAAAGAGTAAGGATTTTTATTTAACATAAAAATCAGGTCATCACTGTATCTCATCGGTATTATTGGCTAAGCCTCTTCACAGTTTCCTTTTACATTCCAGATTCTGACTTCCTGACTCAAGAAGTAACTCAGTCTTTTCTGACCCTACTACTTAATGTTCTCTTTACTCACTTAAGTACATCATCTTACCTAGATGCTCCATTGTTCAAAAATTACCTGTCCAACTTTACAATGGTATCTAGTCCAAAAATCTTACCATCTGACACCCAGTACTAACACCCTGTCTCTGCAACCACTAGCCATTCTGTTACCATCGTGAACAGCTATACTACAGTAAGCATCCCTGAAAATAAATTTAAAAAATAATCTCATCTATTGAGTCTGACTTCATATCCACTGCTGTTGATATCAGAAATGCATCACAAGGTTCACAGTATTTGAAGAACAAAAAGAAAAAAAATTGAAAAAGACATTTAGTAATCGCCCTTCCCTCCCCAACTATGTTTCAGAGTATTATGTAAACTTTATGAGATCCTTAATCCTCATTTTACAAATAAAGAAAGAGAAGTTGAGATGAGGACACAGAGCCACTAGGCAACAGAGCTAAAATACAAACTCAATGATGCCTTAAATCCCAAACCTGTCAACTCGATAAGCCACAATGCTAAAGTCCGACAACTAATTTATACCGATGACCAATCTTAAAAGACAATCCTATTTAACGATGTACTATTATTTAATACAAATAAATTCATACCTTTTTGTATAAAGCTGTTTTATCAGAATCCAAGACAATTATATTCCTTAGCTTTGCATTTATTTCAGTGGCTGAAGTCCTCATAATTATCTCAGAATCAAGTCCTAAGGGAAAAAAAGGATGGATGAATGAATGGCTTTTCATTTCATAGTTCTCAATGTATTTTTTCCTGAAATTTTATTACCTTCAATCTTAATTTCAGAAATGTTACGTTTCTGATCTTGAATGAAGATCTGTAAACAAGATAATTCTGCTAAAATCTGCAAGGTAATAATATCTTCATTCTTGGATAGTTTTAAAGCTGCAAAACAAAATTGTAAATCATAAGGAAAAACTTTTAATAGTTACCTCACTACCTTTATAAAGTAACTGAAATATAAGAAAAAATAAAAGTACTAGAGGAAATCCTGGTTTTCGTTCCATTAAAATTAAGATATTCCCTACTAAATTGGGAATTCTAAAAAAAAAAAAAAAAACAACCCTAATGAAAACAAAGCCTAACAAATGAAACAGACACAACAAAAAACTATTACTAGACTAGACTAACAATTTAGTAGTGTCATCCTATGACGCTACAAAATTGTAGTTATAAAATTATAAATCATTTGAGACACAATGATTGTAAGGTGACATTTGCCTTGGTCAAACTTGCAACTTTTCATTGCTTAAGAAATGCATGGTTAAAAAAAAATGGTCTGACAGGATTCAAATTTTCTTAGTTCTAAATTTCTAATCTAAGATTATGATATGAAATGCATGAATTTTAATTCAAATCAAATACAAATGCTGTATGATATTTGACTAAAAAGAGGGACATGATAAATAAAAGCCACATTTTCTTCACTGATAAATACTTTCTTTTGCTATTATTGTCTAAAATTTCCCTGATATATAATAATTTTTCTAGATACTAATTTAGGCAATAGAATTCTGGTGCCAATATTACATATAAAAAAAATCAAAGAAAAAGCTAAAATTTATTGAACTACATGGTAAAAAACATGAAGTTGGACTTTAAACATACACATTTTTTTAATGACCTCTCCTTTGTCTTCAGTCTCCGCAACAGACACTGAGGCTCGTTTTTCTTCCAGTTGTGGGAATACATTATTAAAATAATTTATTGTATTCAGAAGTGCTTCAGTATGTAAATGAATATCCAAAGAGGAAAAGTTCACCTAAGGAACAGAGCTGATTTTAGTAAGAGGTCAATAAATATCTGTTTGCTGCTCAGTAGAAGGCACTACAGTATGTGTTATAAACAATAAAATTCATGGGGCACCTGGGTGGCTCAGCTGGGTAAGCTTTCAGCTTCGGCTCAGTCTATGAGCTTGCAGTTCATAAATTTGAGCCCAGTGTCGGGCTCTGTGCTGACAGCTCAGAGCCTGGAGCCTGCTTCAGATTCTGTATCTCCCTTGCTCTCCGCCCCTCCCCCACTAGTGCTCTATGTCTCTCTCTCTCTCTCAAAAATAATATTCAAAATAAGGAATAAAATTCATAATGTTCCATTTTTATCCTCAAGGATATAGTTCTAGTTGTAAAACAATTTCCATAATAGGTTTACTCAGAAATACAGTATCTAATTAAAAAATAATTACTCACTCATACCTTAATTAGTTGTACAACATTGTTATAAGTACTTTTCAAATTAGGTAGATTCTTTTCTGCCTATCCAAAGAGAAAAAAGCAAATCTGTTAGTATCTTATGAAGACATATGTATATACAATTATAACTCTGTAAGGTTCTTCCTAATTCTTCCTCTATGTGAAAAAAATTGTGATAGAATTGTCTACCAAGTATCCAAATACTATGCATTATATCTTTAGATCTAGAATGATTTTGTCATAAAAAAGCTATTTAATAATGCATAAACGACACAACCCCTAAAATATCTACATCAATAGTAAAAATGGTCTTAAAAGTGGTAAAATATTCTTTCAGCATTGTTATAAAGTAATTATTAAATTAATGTGGCACTTAAATAAAAATAAGTCTATGAAAACATGGAATAAATCTGAAGTAGACCACAGTATATAAAAAAATTAATTAATGATGAAATCAAATGAAAGCTTATCTCATATTGTATCCATACTAAATTCCATCAAGATTAAAAAATTGGGGTTTTTTCTTTGGTTATCTGATGGAGGGAAAAAAGTCAAGCTTCATGTCATTTCTACTTAGAACACAGGCCTGTTATTTTACTGTGTGAAATGTTTAGAAATTAAAATAAAGTATGACAAAACAAGAAAACCTTAAAGTTGCAGGAATTTTAAAAATCACATTATAATGAAGAGTAGACGAAATCTAGGTAAACTTACAAAATGTGATTACAACATTTCAGAGGTAAACTCACCACAGCAAGCATACAAATGGAAGTGCTTACCTTCACATACTCCAGTGTTAGCAGATCTTCCATCGTATTATCCAGTGTTGTAACCAAATAAACTGGTTTCTTGTTTTCATCTAAAAATAATGTTTTAAATTACTCTTTCACAAAAATCTAATGGAAAGTCAATACCAGCAACATTAATATAACTGGAAAAGAAGAATTTCCTGGGTCAGTTCTGCACCTAGGATTTTATCTTACCCGCGTCAGGTCCCTCCTCCTTTAAACTCTAAAGCTGTAATTTCTCCCCACAATTCCCTTCCCTTCTCTTACGGCACAGCGTTAAACAGTCTTACCCTTCTAAACCTAGAGAGGAAGTAAGGTAAGATGTAGCAATCAGTTAAAGAAAAAACCGAGTTAATAGGACCAATGAGAGGACATGAAAAGAACTGCAGCCCTACCACAGAAATACCTAGAAAGAAAACTGCCAGACTCCCTGAAAACCTATTGTCTTTGTGAAGACCAATCAGGTATGTGAGGAGAAAATAAGTTCTTCCGTGTATTAGTTTAGAATAAACCCCATGTAGTTAGTCTTCACTAGTTGTATCCTGGCTTCTGTTAAAAACTCTGGAAAGTAAGTGGTAAAACTGCTGTAAAACAGTGTTTTGTACAAAAACTTTAAACTATCATCACCAAATTACAATGACTGCCAGAAACTAGTATCTAGATAGTGGAAGAAAGAACTACAAATCAATCATAACACTTTTGAGGAAAAAAATGTAACATATTCCACTGACTCTTCCAGGTACAAAAGCTTATTAGCTATTAAGCCAGTCTTCTACTGAACATGCTACTCACATTTCAATCCTTAAAAAGGTCCCAATTTTTCTCACACATTTATCCACAGAACTATTTACAGATAAAAAAGGCAAAAAGATTAAAGAAATAGGTGCAGTGACAACTGTGTATCAGTATCCTCTGTGCTAGGGTTTTCTTATTTTGTGCTCTTAGGAAAACAAAACAAAAAATACACAAAATAATTTACAACTGCTAGAATACTTCTGGATTACTAGAGAACACTAGCAAATTGGTTCACTTT
This sequence comes from Hyaena hyaena, assembly GCF_003009895.1. NCBI lineage: Eukaryota > Metazoa > Chordata > Mammalia > Carnivora > Hyaenidae > Hyaena > Hyaena hyaena. Next base: position 1,139,710 of record NW_024080840.1, on the reverse strand, counting down.
TCTTTCCAATCACAAGAACAAACTGTTTCTTGATGTAAAAAAGCCCAATAAGGTAAAACTCTGTATCCTCTATGTATAATGGTTTTCTCAACAAAAGATAATCATAATAAGATCTACTACACTCAAGCTCTCAAGGGCTATACAGAACAAGTGTAGAATATGCAACTATAATGTATGAGTAAATCATATGCAGTGATTAAGGTTTCAGGCTGCAACACTTTATTTGCTTTCCCAAATACAAAGATCGCATTCAACCCAGGGCTCAACAAAGGGGAGGGTAGTTTTCATGACAGTTAGTTAACTGACAGCTTTGTCTGGGTGGGAATTCCCAGAGATGATGACCTTAAATCCTTGAGATGTATATAAGCATATCCTTGCCTTTCTTAATTCCCTTAGATAGATCTTGGGATCTATCGGTTTCTAGGGCAGATTCTAGAACATTACATTCTAGGACAGTCAAAGTACCAAAGTACTTTTATACACATGTAATCAGAATACATTTTTTAAAAAGTGAGTTCTATACCTGTCCTGGGGCTTAAACTCACAACCCTGAGATCAAAAGTCACATGCTTGGAGTGCCTGAGTGTCTCAGTCTGTTAAGCGTCTGACTTCAGGTCAGGTCATGACCTTGCAGGTTTATGAGTTTGAGCCTTACATCAGGCTCTGCACTGTCAGTGTGGAGGTTGAGATTGCTCTCTCTTTCTCTCTCTCTCCTTTCCCCACTTGTGCACACATGCGCTCTCTCTCTCTCTCTCTCAAAATAAACAAACTTCAAAAAAAAAAAGTCACATGCTCTACCAACTGAGCCAGCCAGTTGCCCCAGATTTATATGGTTTCTAAAATAAATGTAAAGCATCACTATCTTTAATTACAAAAATTTTAAGCCAACTCGTACTAATAATCACTTTGGACATCAATGGTCTAAACGCATCAATTAAAAGATGCAGATTGCCACAGTCAACCAAAAAAACAAGACCGAGCTATATATTGTCTGTAAGAAATACACTGTAAATATAAAGACATACAGATTTAAAGTAAATGGATGAGGAAACCATAGTATGTAAATACAAATTAAAAAAAAAAAGCAGGGATAGCTATGTTAATTTTCAGACAGAGCAGACTCCAAAGCAAGAAAAATTATCAGGGAAAATGTAAGGTATTATATAATGATAATGGGGTCAATTCTCCATGAATACATAACAATCCTTAAACTGTATGCATCTTAACAACAAAGCATCAAAATATGTGAGGCAAAATGCTGTTAATACTAAAAGGAGAAACAGATGAACCTGCTTTTATAGTTAAGACTTCAACATCCCCCTATCAGAAATGGGTAGATCCAGCAGACAAAAAATCAGTAAGGACGTAGTTGAAATCAGTAATAGTACTATCGATCAACCGAACATAATGGATATCTATAGATTACCTATTATCTATTAATTGCAGAATACATCTTCTTAAGCTCCCATGGACTGATCATCAAGAAAGACAACATTCTGGGCCATAAAACACACCTTACTAAATTACAAAAAATAAAAAGTGTACAGTGTCTGCACTCAGACCACAATGGAATTAAATTACAAATCACATAATGTATTTGGGGAATTCCAAAATATCTGGAGAATCAACAAGACTTCTAATAATACACGAGTAAAAGAAGAAATCTCAAATTTAAAAACACTAAAAACTAAAAACACACCTTATCAAAATCTGAGGCTAAGTAAAAGCACTGTTTATAGGGAAATATAACATTAAATGCATATGTTAGAAGATATAAAATCAATAATCTAAGCTTCTACGTTAGGAAATGAGAAAATAAGAGTGATCAATTGATATAAGCAAAATGAAAGAAACAATAAAAAACAGATCAAAAATCAATGAAACCGAAAATAAGAAACCATTAGAAAAATTAAAGAAACCATAAAAGGTTCTTTGAAAACATTATAAAATCGATAAGCCTCTAGCCAGGCTACCTAAGGAACAAAGAGGACACAAATGACTAATACCAGAAATTAAAAAGGAGAAATACTGGTTATCATGAAACTAAGAGGATAATAAAAAAAAAAATATATATATATATATATATAAAACTCTGCCACAAAGATAATTAACTTAATGAAATGTACCAATTCCTTGAAAAACACGTGTCAAATTGACACAAGAATAAATAGACAACCTGAATAGGTTCATATCTATTTAAGAAATCAAATCAATAATAGCCTTCTAAAAAAGAAAGCACCATGCCCAGCAGGATTCACTGGTTAATTCTAATTTAAGGGAAAATCTAGACCAATTCTTTATAATCCCTTTCAGAGGACACAAAGAATGCTTGCTAACTCATTTTATAAAATCAAAGTTACCCTAATACCAAAACTATACAAAGGCTTTATAAAAAAAAAAAAAGGAAAAAGGAGAACTACATGCCAGTAACTCTCATTAACATGTATCCTCAACAAAGTCATTGTGATGAGGACTTTCAAGATTTATTATCTTAGCAGCTTTCAAATTAACAATTTGGTATTGTTAACTACTGCCAGTATGCTATACTTTGCATCCTCCTGATTTATTTTATAGCTACCAGTTTGTATCTTTGGACCTCCTTCGTCCATTCCAACTACAACCCCACCTCCTGCCTCTGACAACCATTAATCTGTTCTATACACCTATCAACCTGGAGTGTTTGTAAACATTCCACATATAAATGAGACAAGGTGTTTTGTCTTTCTTGGACTTATTTCACTTATCATATAATGCCCTCAAGGTCCACCCATGTTGTCACAAATGGCAAGATTTCATTGTTTTTTTTATAGCTGAACAGAATTTCATTGAGTGTCTGGGTATGTATGTAAATAGGGTATCACATCTTTATGCCCTCACTCATTGAGTGCACTTAGGCTATTTCTAGATCTTGACTATTGTACATAGTGCTGCAACGAACATGGGGTGCATTTTTATCTTTTCGAGTTAGTGTTTTAATTTTCTTTGGGTAAATATTCAAAAGTGGAATTGCTAGATCATATGATATTCTATTTTCGATTTTCTGAGGAACCTACATATGGTCTGCCATATGTCTGCACTAATTGACAGTGCACAAGGATTTACTTTTCTCGACATCCTTGTCAACACTTGTTATTTCTTGGGGGTTTTTTTGGTAACAGACATTCTGACAGGTATGAAGTGATATCTCACTGTGGTTTTAAGTAGGATTTCCCTGACAATTTGTGATATTCAGTATCTTTTCATGTACCAGTTAACCATCTGTATTTCTTCTTGGGGAAAAATGTCTATTCAGATCCTCCACCCATTTTTTAAATTGAATTGGGTCTTTGATACTGAGTTGCAAGAATTCTATATATAGTTTGGGTATTAACCACTGATCAGAAATAGGATTAGCATGAGTATCTTCTCCCATTCAGTCAGATGCTTTTTCAATTTGTTGGTGGATTCCTTGGCTGTGTAGAAGCTTTTTGGTTTAATATAATCCTACTTGCTTATTGTTGTCTTTGATTTGGAATCAGATCCAAAAAAAAAAAAAAAAAATTTATCAACACAAGACTAATGTAAAGGCCCTCACTGCCTATGTTTTCTTCTAGGAGTTTTATGGTTTCATGTCTTTTATTCAAGTCTTAAACCATCTTCAGTTAATTTCTGTGTATGGCATAAGATAGTAGTTTCATTCTTTTGCATGTGGCTGTCCAGTTTTCATAGCACCGTTTATTGAAGAAACTATCCCTTCATGTTCTTGACTCCTGTGTCATAAAGTAATAAACCATATATTAATGGGTTTACTTCTAGGCTCTTTTTGGTTCCACTGATGGGTTTCTTTTATGTTGGTACCAAACATATAATGGTTGTTTTGTGTCAGTACCACAGATAGCTTTGTAACGTATTTTGAAATCACGGAACATCATGCCTCTAGTTTTGTTCTCCTTTCTCAAGACTGCTTTGGGTATTTGGGGTATTTTGTGGTGGCTTACAAATTTAGAATTGTTTTTCCTATTTCTGTGAAAATGTCATTGGAATGTTGGTAGAGATTGTATTGAATTTGTAGATTGCTTTGGATAATATGAACACTTTAATCATATAAATTATTCCAAGCCACAAGCAGGGACTATTGTTCCATTTATTTATTTTCTTTAATTTCTCTCATCACTGTCTTACAGTTTTTAGTATACAGATATGTATGTCTTTCACCTCAATTAAATTTATTCTTATGTACTTGATTCTTTTTGATGGAACTACAAATGAGATGGGTTTTTTTCTTTCATTTGGTTAAATTTTCTTTTCAGAAAGTCAGCATTCATTCCAGTTCGTTGACAAATGATATTGTTTTCTTAACTTCTTTTTCTCACAGTATAAGAAATCTAACCGAATTTTGTGTTTTTCTGTCCTACAACGCTACTGAATTTATTGATTAGTTCTAACAGTTTTCTGGTGGAATCTTTAAGGTTTTCTGTATGTGATATCATCTGCAACTGGTTACAGTTTTACTATTTGAGTCAACAAAGAATTACTGCAGATATTAACATCTTTTACTGGGTCAAAAAAGAAATCAAAAGAAAATTTAAAAAAAAAACCTTAAAACCAATGAGAACTTAAATACAACATACCAAAATTTACAAAATGCAGCAAAAGTATTTTTAAGAGGGCAGAGCACAGGAATAAACCTCTAGAAACAAGAACATTTCAAATAAACAATCTAACTTTATACCTCAAGGACCAGAAAAAGAACAAATGAAACCTCAAATAAGAAGGAAATAAAATGGGGGGTGGCGCTGGGTGGCTCAGTGGTTAAGCACCTGACTCTTGGTTTTGGCTTAGGTCATGATCTCATGGTTTGCAGGTTCGGGCTCCACTCTGCTTGGGATTCTCTCTCCCCCCTACCCTGTCTTTCCTCCCCTGCTGATGTTTTGTCTCTCAAAAATAAATAAAGATTTTTAAAAAAATTTTTTAAAAGAAGGAAATAAAACATCAGAGCAGAAATAAAGAAAATAGAGACTTAAAAAAAAAAAAGACCTGAAAAGACCAATAAAACTAAGAGCTGGTTCCTAAAAAGATAAGCAAAATTCACAAACCTTTAGCTAGACTCACCAAAAAAAAAAAAGAAAGAAAGAAAAAAGAGAGAGAAGGTGCAAATAAAATCAGAGATGAAAAAGGAGACATCACAAATGATAACCAAAGATATACAAAGAATCGTAAGAGACTACTATGAAAAACCGTAACACTCACAATTGGACAACTGAAAATAAATGAATTCATAGACTCAATAAACCTTCCTGTATTTAGTAATGAAGAAACAGAAAACATGAATAGATGAATTACTTGTAAAGAAACTAAATCACTATCAAAAATCTCTGAATAGGGTTGCCTAGGTGGCTCAGTCAGTTAAGCATCCAACTCTTGATTTTGGTTCAGGTCATGATCTCACAGTTCATGGGATCGAGCCAGGTGTGAGGCTCTGCGCTGACAGTGTGGAGCCTGCGTAGGATTCTTTCTCTTCCTCTTTCTCTGCCCTTCTCCTGCTTGCATGCATACTCTCTAAATAAATAAATAAGCCTTAAAAACAAAAACCTTCTAACAAACCAGATGGCTTCACTGATGAGTAGTATCAAACATTAATACTAATCTTTGAGAAATGCCTCTAAAGAAAATAGTTGGAAACACTTCCAAACTCCTTTTACAAGTCCAACTTTACCCTGGTAACAAATCTAGACAAGAATACCACAGGAAAATAAAATTATAGGCTAATATTTTTATGAACATAGATGCGAAGATCCTCAACAAAGTATAAGCAAAAAATTCAACGCTACATTAATAAAAAGATCATACACCACAATCAAGTAGGATTTATTCCAAGGATGGTTTAACATCCACAAATCTGTCAGTGTGATACACATTAACAAAATGAAGGGAAAAAAAATCATATCTCAATGAAGAAAAGCATTTGACAAAATTCAACATCCATTTACACAAAAAATTTCAACAAAGTAGGTATGGAGAGAACATACCTCAACATAATAAAGACCACATATAATAAGCTCATAGCTGACATCATACTTAATAGTGGAAAGCCGAAAGCTTTTACTCTAAAATCAGGAACAAGACAAGGATGTCCACTCTAGTCACCTTTATTCAACGCAGTATTGCAAGTTCTAGTCAGAGCAATTAGGCATTAAAAAGAAATAAAAGGCACCCACATTGGAAATAAATCATTTGTCTTAATTATTCCATCAACCATTGAGAATTATCTTACAAGAATAAACCCCAAAATGAAAAGGAAGAAATATACATAATACGCTCTCTTAAATGCCTAAAACAGTAAATGGAAATATTATCCAATGTATTATACAATTTATCCATTATGATTCTGGAAATAAAGTGTTTATGTTAGACAAAATAATGCTATGCCCCACTGCCCAAGGATGTCCATGCTGTTTCTCTAAAACCTGAGAACACCTTACCCTATATAGCAAAAATGATTTTGCAAAGGTGATTAAGGTAAATAGAACATTATCCTAGATTGAGGCTACACACATGACAATATGAGAAGGATCTACTACCTTGTTCTGGTTCTGAGATATAGGGAACTATGTGCAGGTATTAGAGAGGCCTACAGAAGTTTAAGGCTAGCCCTCACCTAATAGGCAGCAGGAAACATATTTAAACCACATGGAAATGAATTCTGGCAACAACTGAATAAGCAAGGAAATTCATCTTCCCCTAGAGCCTCCAAAAGGGAACTCTATTGGCATCCTGATTTTTACCTGTTGAGACCTGTCAGACTTCTGATCAATAGAACTTTAAGATAATAAATTTCTGTTGTTGTAGGACACTGAGTCTGTGGTAAATTGTTACCTTATCAATAGGAGATTAATTCAGCACTGTAGTAGGTAGATTAGGTAAATTTAAAATTAAACCAGGACTATTTTATTTTCCATAATGAAAAAAATTACCTTCATATTCTCTTTGATCTACCTCCCTAGATACCCAAGTACAAGATAAAAACTGAAGACCAACTCATAACAAAATATTTTCTTGAGAATATTTTAACAAACATACTGATTTAAAGTCTAGAGAATTTAAAACTCTCTAGTAGGGAGTCAAATAATAAAGTTAATGTGTTTATTTTATAAAAATGAGACACTTACCAAAGTATTCTGGGCATTTTAAGCAGAACTCTTTCAAAAAGGCACTTGCTTTCAAATCAAATGTTCGAAGTTCAACATCTGTGCCCAATCCTAAAACATCAATTTCTACCACAGGTAGTTCACAATCTCCGACAAGGTGATAAAACTGAATCAAAACCTGGAGAAGAAAAACAAAAAGAAACTGCCAATACCTAAAACAAAAAACTGTTTATATGGATGGTGCTTATATATGGATATGTAAGGTATACATAGGATGTAAATAATGTATTTAAAATTCAGGAGACGGGTTGCCTGGGTGGCTCAGTTGGTTAAGCGTCCAACTTCGGCTCAGGTCATGATCTCACGGTTCGTGGGGTTCGAGGCCTGCATCAGGCTCTGTGCTGACAGCTAGCTCAGAGCCTGGAACCAGTTTCAGATTCTGTGTCTCCCTCTCTCTCTGAGCCTCCCCAGCTCACACTGTCTCTCTGTCTCTCTCAGAAATAAAAACATTTAAAAAAAAATTTTTTTAATAAAATTCAGGAGAGATTTTTACATACACATATACACTCATGCTGTATAAATAATTATCTTTAATAAATATACACTGATAACTATGATATCTAATCTAAACCCCTATTTTTGATTAGAAAATTATCTTAAAAAAAGGCAAGGAAAAAATCAGATAGCAACATCTGGACTCAGCTTAAGTAGGATGAAAACAGAAGTATGTATTAGTAATATGTGAATAGAGATGACAAACAACTTAAATAAGCCACATTAATTTTACCATGGTACATACCTCTGGCACTTCAAATCTTATTTTATACTGAATCATATTTTTTGTACAATCTGACTTTTGAAACTTCTTCTGTTGACAACTTTTAACTCCAGTGGGAGACTGAGGAGGCTCTTCCAAAGGACTACACGGTGCATCAAAAAATTCTTCGTCTGAATCTAAATAGTACAGAACACTGTTTAAGCCAATAATCAAAATGATTGATTTAATAACATTTTTATATTATTTTGAAATAAATATGAATACTAATATATTAAGGGTCTAAATGTTCCAGGGTCTAAACATTTCAGAACTGAATGTAAAGAATATAGAGATTGTGTGTCAAAGAATACCATTTTTGACAAAAAAAAAAAATACCGAAAATACAACATTCAACTTTAGCTTAATGGATATCACCTTTTAAAGTGATTAGTCTCTGTAAAAATTGCACAAGAAAATTTTATGCCAAATGCCAATGATTATACACATAATGAATTTTCAAACACACACACTAAGATGCTCACTGTATCTGGATGACCAAACAGGACTTAGTTACAAAATCTACAATATTAAAAGCAAATAACAGGGCCTGAGATTTGGATGAAGAAACTGAAATCAATCACTATTTCATTCATATATGTGTGTATGTGTGTGTGTGTACACACACACATATGTATGATAATAAATTTCTAAAATTTGCCATTAAAAACAACCCGAAAACTAGTAAAACCATTAAAAGAAGATTTAAAGAAAGCAAAAACCATATGACGGATATCCCTAATAATCGAAGACTGTAATTAGGGTAGATGATCTCACATATAGCTCCTCCCTGCCCCATTTACCAAAAAGAAAAACATTCTCATAGAAAACCAAGGACTGACATGGCAACTTCAGTTACTTATCATTTAGCAATTTTTAAAGCCTTAAAAATAGAAAAATACATTTGCTTTTCTTTCCAAAGTGGCCAAGAAACAGCAGATATTTGTTATCAAAATATTTACCAGTTTTCATATGCGAATGTAGTAGGTATTAATTCTTGAGTTTTTTGTGTGTAATAACAAAAAAGGAAAATATAAAAATAAAACTAAAATTTTACTATAATGAAACTCTCCAAATAAGTAATATTATAAATTAGATATCAACAGCTTCACAGGGGCTCCTAGAAGATGAACTTACTAGTAGACTTTGAGATTACAAGTTTAAATTTTACACACCAAAAAAACCCCACCGCAAAAGTGACTTTAAAAAACGCTTTTAAAAGGGTGTTTTTTTTAAAAAAAGTTCTATTGTTTAAAGGAATTTTAGTGAAAATTTCTAAAAAATATATCAGTATCTGCTATTGCCTGAAATTTTTAATATAGTCTCAAATGGAAATTATATTCATAATACATTTTAATAAGAAAAACTTCCTAAAGCAGTTGCATTTTACCATCTTCAACACACGGAAGTTCCAGGAAAGGAAGCATTTTCTGTGAAATCTGTGATGTTCCCAAAGAAGTCGACCTCTGAATCTGGAAAAAAAGTAATTCACTGTTAACTAGCACAAAGATTTTTATTCAAAGTCCTAAGACAATTTTGACCTAAATAAATATAACACTGTATGTTAACTACACTGGAATTAAAATTAAAAATTGTAATAGTAAATAAAATTGTTTTGACTACTATGTACCCTTTGCATTACCATATATACTTTATAATTAGCTTGTGAATTCCCAGAAGAGGGATCTTTGAAGTTGTGAGAAATCTATAGAGTTTGGAGAGAACTGCCATCTTAACAAGGTCAGGCCTCCAATCCTTGACTATGTATATCATTCTACTGTTTAGGTTTTAATTCTTTTTTTCATAAATGTTTTGTAGGTTCAGGTTTGCAGGTCTTGTACTTCTTTTGTTAATTTTTCAGTGGGGTGTCTCGGTGGCTCAGTCAATTGAGTGTCCAACTCTTTTTTTACCCCCAAAGTTTATTTATTTACTTTGAGAGCAAGCACATGTGAGCACGGGAGGGCCAGAGAGGGAGAGAGGAATAGAGAGTAAATCCCAAGCAGGCTCCACACTGTCAACGTGGAGCCCCACATGGAACTTGATCTCATGAACAGTGAGATCATGACCTTAACAGAAATCAAGAGTTGAATGCTTAACTAACTGAACCACCTAAGTGCCCCAAGCATCTGACTCTTGATGAATAATTAATAAATAACTCAAAATAAACAAAAATAAACTCTTAAAATGAACTAAAAAGGTTTTTTTCTTAAGAATTTAGGCTTTTTAATGTTATGAATGAATGAATTCATTTTTAGAACGACTAGTTATTTACATTAATAACGCATCTTGCAAACTTACTAACTTTGCTTACTATTACTAATGGTATTTTTCTACATTCCTTAGGACTTTCTGCATGAAAATAAAGCTAGTTTTACTTTTTCTTTCCAGTCTTGTCTTGCTTTTTTTGTTTGTTTTGTTTTTTGTTTTACTGCAGAAGCTAAAGCATCTACAAGAACCTGAATAGAAGTGGTGAGAAAAGGCATTTCTTGAACTATTCTGGACCTTACAGGGAAAGCATTCAGTCTTTTTCAAAGTATGACAGTACCTATAGGTTTTTCCTAGATGTCTCTTACCAGGTTGAAGAGACTCTCTCTTATTCCCCACTTGTTAAGAGATTTAATCATCAATAATTATTGATTTTTGTCAGAAATTTTTTCTCTTCTATTGAGATGATCATGTACTTTTTCTCCTTTATTCCATGAATATGATTAATAGAATTGACTGGTAAACCATTTTTGCCTTTATAAGGTAAATGCATTCGGTTACAGTGTATTATCCTTCTTATATATCATACTATTTCACAGTAGTATTTGTTAAGGATTTTTTTCATCTATGTTAATACAGGTCTGTAGTCTTCTTATAACTCCTTCATCTGATTACAACAGCAGGACAATTTAATCTATACAAGGAAACAAGCCCTGCCCATGCACAGATGAGATTAGCAGACAACAGTTCAGGAGGAAACAAGGCACTGGACTTACTACAAAAGAAATTTTTTTTAATGTCTCAAATATGCTCAGAAAACTTACAGAAGCATGGAGAAAGGGCTACAGTAAAACCAAAATAATGATGTCACAACAAATAGAAAATACCAAATGAAGAGACAGATTATAAGAAGAACTCAAACAGGCCTGAATGTGCAAGATAATGAATAAGTATGGGCTATCATTATGGATCCTAAAGTCATTTAAAGGATAAGGAAATGTTAGGAACAACTCTAAGTCCACATATTCAACACCTTGGATGAAACGAACAAATTCCTTAACAGACTCAATCTTATAAAGCTCATGCAAGAATGGATACTATAAATAGTTCTGTAAAAATTAAATACAAAGTTTGAAAATCTATCAATATATTCCAGGCACAGATGGCTACACTGTAAAGTCCAACTTCTATAAGAATAGAAACACTATCAACTCTTTATAAATAATCTCATAAAATAGAGAAGGGGAAACATTTTCCAATTTACTTTATGAGGCTAGCCCTTCCCTGATATCATAAGCAAACACATAACAAGAAAAAGTATAAACCAGTATCCTGTATGAACATAGATACAAAAATCCTCCACAAAATATTAGCCAACAAATCCAAGAATATAAAAGGATGATATATCAGAATATAAAAGGATGATATATCATGAACAAACAAGGTTTATATTAGGAATGCAAGGCTAGAGGCATCTGGGGGGCTCAGTCAATTGAGCGTCTGACTTCGGCTCAGGTCATGGTCTCACAGTTCATGGGTTCGAGCCCCTCATCAGGCTCTGTGCTAACAGCTCAGAGGCTGAAGCCTGCCTCAGATTGTTTCTTTCTCTCTCTGCCCCTCCCCCACTCATACTCTGTCTCTCTTTCTCAAAGAAAAAATAAAGTTCAAAAGAAAAAAAAAAGGAATGCAAGGCTAGTTTAACATTCAAGAATCAATGTAATTCATCATGTTAACAGAATATAGAAGAAAAAAACTATGATTACAATACATGCAGCAAAAGCATTACATAAAATGCTACAAATACTCATGACACACAAAAAAACAATCAGCTGAGAATAAGAGCACCTCCCCAACCTGAGAAATAACATGTAGGAACAACCTACAGCTATTATCATACTCAATAAGGTAAGACTAACTATACTCCTGCCTCTTAGGTTCTAGGGAGTAGCAGCTGGACCCACTGAAACTGAGGAAGTGGCACCATTCTCAGAAATCCAGGAGCTTTGGCCTCCACAGCTCATGCCTTTTGGGCCCATGTTGGTGGTGGCACCTCTGTAGATCTCAGAATAGCCTTCAGGGTTATTCTCTCCCCTTTTCTTGAAGAATAAAGCACATTCCCAGATGGATGGCTCTACTGTCCTGCCCCATAGTATCCCAGAACTGCCAGGGGGGTTCTTCATTTTGTCCTGACTCTGCCCTTTTTAGTCCAAGCTGGCAGTCCTTCAGCTGGTATAGCCCCATTTCTATTCCTAGATTCTGTGGAGATGGTGGATTAGAGCCATGAGTCACAACCTTAATTCATTTATCAAGTGTTTTGTGCACAACACCCTTGGTTTTCTCTCTGTAACATGCTTTACCATTTTTTGCAATATGGATAGGCCAAGTTTTTTCCAAATCTTTAAGTTTTGTTTCCATTTTGCTTAAGAAATCCTTCTTAAAAACATATTTCCTTTCCTGCATTTTACTATAAGCAATTAGGAAAAAACAAGACCATGTCTTAAAAAGTCTGCTTAGAAATCTCTATTAACTATCCAAGTTCATCACTTACAAGTTCCACATTAGAATACAATTCAGCCTAGTTCTTTACCACTTTATAACAAGGATCAATCACCTTGCTGCAAAATTATTTTCCTTCTCTACTCATTATGTCTAAAGCTACCACCACATATTTGTTATGGCAACACCTCCTTTCCTGGTACCAAAAGCTGTGTTAGATTGCTAGGGCTGCCATAATGTAATTCCACAGACCATATGGATAGCTCTAACAACAGAAATTTTATCACAGTTCTGGAGGCTGATGGGTCTAAGATCAAGATGTTAGCATAATTTGTTTTATCCGAGGCCTCTCTCCTAGGCCTGCAGATGTCTATCATCTTGCTGTGCTCTCACCTGGCCTTTCCTCTATATGGGTGCACCACTGGTGTCCTTTCTGTGTCCAAATTTCCACTTCGTATGAAGATGCCCGACCGAATGGATTAGGACCTACCCTAATGGCCTCATATTAACTTAACCACTTTTTAAGGCCTTATTTACAAATATTGTCACATTCTGAAAATAACAGGGGTAAGGTTTCAACATATTAATTCTGGGAGGACACAAAATAGCAAAATATGTGAAGCAAATGTATGTTTCAACTACAGAATAAAATGAAAAAACTTAAAGACTTAAATAAATGAAAAGATACCTCATGCTAATGTAAAGATTCAATATTGGCAAAATGCCAATTCTTCCCAAATTGATAATACAATAAAACCACTATCAAAATCCCAGCAGAATTTTCTTGTAGAAATTGAAAAGCTGATTCTAAAATTTATAGGAAAAGGATAAGAACTGGTGGAAATTATCGGGGAAAAGCCAAAAATTTAGATGTCACACAATCTGATTTCAAGATTTACCATTTATAACTGTATCAAAAAGAGTAACATACCTAGGAATAAATTTAAACAAAGAAGTGAAACAGCTCTACGCTGAAAACTATAGAACACCAATGAAAGACACAAAGAGATGGAAAGATTTCATGCTCAGGAATTGCCAAAAGTAATATTTAGTTCCTACTACTCTAGAGTGCCTGGGTGGCTCAGTCAGTTAAGCATCTGACTCTTGGTTTCAGCTCAGGTCATGATCTCACATTTGTTGGGTTTGAGCCCTGCACATTAGGCTTTGCAGTCACAGCACAGAGCCTATTTGGTATTCTCTTTCTCTCTCCCTCTTACTACCCCTCCACCAACTCCTCTTCCTTTCTGTCAAAATAAATAAATACATAAACTTAACAAGAAATTCACACTACTCAAAGCAATCTTCAGATTCAAAGTAATCTCCATCAAAAGTCCAATGGCATATTACACACAAATAGATAAAAATAATCCTAACATTTGTATGACCCCAAATGGCCAAAGCAATCTTGAGAAAGAATAACAAAGCTGGAGGCATTATACTTTCTAATTTTAAAATCTATACATAGCTATAGTAATCTAAAGAGTATGGCGCAAACATAGAAACAGACCCAGAGATCAATGGAACAGAAATGAGAGGTCAGTAATAAACCTTTGCATAATTATCAGTTAATTTTTGGCAAAGGAGTCAAGAATATACAAGGAAAGGACAGTTTCTTTCAACAAATAGTGCTGGGAAAACTGGACAGTCACAGGCAAAGAATAAAACTGGACTCCTATCTTATACACAAAATCAACTCAAAATGGATTAGACTTGAATGGAAAACCTGAAGCCATAAAGCTTCCGGAAGAAAACATAGGCAGGTAAGCTCCTTGACAGCAGTCTTGGCAATGACTTTTTTGGATCTGACACCAAAAGCAAAGGCAACAGAAGGAAAAATACACAAGTGGGACTAGCTCAAACTAAAAAGCTTCTGCACAGGAAAGGAAACAATCAACAAATGAAAGGCAGTGAACAGAAAGGGAGAAAATATATGCAAATAACATATCTGATAAGGGATTAATATCTAAAATATATAAAGAACTCTTTCAACTCAGCAATACAAACAATTCAATTAAAAATGGGCAAAAGAAAGAAACGTGACTTTTTTCCAAAGAAGACATACAAATGGTCAAGAGATACATGAAAAGATGCTCAACATCACTAATAATGGAAGTGCAAATCAAAGCCATGATGAGCCATCACCTGGTAAGTCAGAATGGTTACCAACAGAAAGATGCGCTACTGCACAGACCAGCCTTCGCTCGAGCACCATGCTCCACTTCCTCTGCAACCATCTCTGACAAACCCGGTATGGTTGAAATTGAGAAATTAAGTAAGTCGAAACTGAAGACAGAAACAAAAGAGAAAAATCCACTGCCTTCAAAAGAAACATGTGAACAGGAAAAGCAGGCTGGTGAATCATAACAAGGCACATGCTGCCAAAATGCACTGTGCATTCTACCAGCATTGCCTTATTTTAGTTCCTGTGGCTGTTTAACTTTGTAAGAGGTAAAGAAGCTGGATCAAGTTTAAATGACTGTGCTGCCAAAAATCAAAGAATGGAGAACTACTGACAATGAAAGCACCTGCCTCTCCCATCTGGAGAGGAAGATGAAAAGAACTTGCATGTTGGTGAAGGAAGAAGGGTGGAACGGAAGTGAAATCTAAAGTAAAAACCAAGCTGGTCCAGAGTGTCCTATAGGCTGTAAAATGCAGTTTAATCAGAGCACATTTTTTTTTGTTTAAAATCATTTTAATTATTGGAATGCACATTTTGTAAAATATGTGAATAAAGTTTTAAAACCTGAAAAAAGAAAAAAGAATGAATAAGAAATATTATAGAGGATGTGGAGAAAAAGGAACTCTTATGCACCACTGATGGAAGTGTAAATTGGTGCAGCCACCATGGAAACAGTGGAGAGGTTCCTCAAAAAACTACCTACCATGAACGACCATGTGATCCAGCAATCTCACTTTCCCAGTTTTCCGAAAGAAATGAAAGCAGGATATGAAAGAAATATCTGTGCTCCCATGTTCGCTGAGGTATTATTCATAATAGCAAAGATATGGCCAACTACTCAAGTGTCCATCAAACAGATGAATGGATAAAGATGAGATGTGTGTGTAATGTAACATTATTCAACCCTGAGAGAGAAAGAAGGAAATACTGCCATTATGACAACATGAAGAGACCTTGAGGGCATTATGCTAAATGAAATAAGCTGGAAGGGGAAAGATACTGTCTAGTATCATTTATATGTGGAATTAACAACAAAACTGTCAAGCTCATGGCAACAAAGATTACAGAAGTGGTTGCCAGAGGCTAGGGGGTAATGGAAATAGGGAACAGTTAGTAAATGTTTCAGCTTTGAGAAGAATAAGGCTGAGGATCAAATGTAAAACGTGGTGACTACAGTCAACAACCTATACGAAATAACTGGAAGTTGCTAAGAGACTAGAACTTAATGTTCTCACCAAAAACAAGTATGTGAGGTAATGGATGTGTTCGTTAACTAGACAGTGAAATGCTTTAACAAACACGTAGGTTAAATCACCACAATATACATGTTAATCAATTACACCTTAACAAAACTGAAATAAAAATTACAAAGAAAAATCTATTACAGGAAGTGAAAGGAACATCCAGTTTCAAGAGACGATGTTAGGGGGGCGCCTGGGTGACTCAGTCGGTTGGGCAGCCGACTTCGGTTCAGGTCATAATCTCACTGTTCGTGGGTTCAAGCCCCACGTCGGGCTCTGTGCTGACAGCTCAGAGCCTGGAGCCTGCTTCAAATTCTGTATCTCCCTCTCTCTCTGACCTTCCCCCTGCTCATGCTGTCTCTCTCTCTCTCTTTGAAATAAATAAAAAAACAAAAAAAAAAAAAAAAGAGAGATGATGTTAGAGCCTTTCAGACTTGTGACTAACACTGTTCCTGAGACAAGCCAAACAAGTATCCATGAAGGGGTGATTTGTTGCTTAAAAAACTTTTTTCTTTTCCTGACCTATGAAATCACTTCAAATTATATTAAAACTCTTAATAATGACCTAGTGTTTTATACTGAACTTTCTTGAGAAACTTGGAAAATGCAGAAAATAAAGTCCCTAATAATAAGGACATCATTTATACAGAAAGCAGCATGAAAAGAGCAAAAACAAAGCTAGCTGTTGGGCTGTAGATTTGTTTAAAGAAAGAGAGCAAAAAAAAAAAAAAGAAAAGAAAAAAGAAACAAACAAACAAACAAACCTGAATCTAAAGTTTGGCTCTGCATGCTAAAAGCTACAAACTTTATGATCTTGCAAAGTATTAGCAAAGTAACTTCTCTAAGAGTCTATTTCCTGGGCAAAATAATGACTGTTAATACCTAACTTGCTGGATTGTGATAAGGATTAAAGACAAAAATATGCAAAAATATAGAGGTGGGCTAGGTTTTAAATATAAGTAACAGATGACCTTACATATAGTATTCCTTAGGCAAGTGTGTGGTCTGGCACATAAAAGAAACACAGTGTAAAACATATTACATAGTTATTCTCTGCCTATTTTTATATACGTGTCTGATGTTAAAAAGAACATCTAGTGTAGATCCTATGTTTGATACTCTCTTGATATACAGATTAAACCCAAGGTATGGGAGAAGGAGGAGTCCTCTTAGGCATCGATGATAATGAAGAATGAACCTAACATTTATCTAAGTACCTTCTCTACAACTTAAAAATGTTTCAGAAGAAAAAAACATGGGTGCCTAGGTGGCTCAGTCAGTTAAGCGCCCAACTCTTGATCTCAGCTAAGGTCATGATCCCACAGTCGTGGGACTGAGCCCCAAGTTGGGATCCATGCTGAGCATGGAGCCTGCATGGGACTCTCTCTCCCACCTTCTGCCCCTCTCTCCTGCTTACACACACTCTCTAAAAAATGAAAAAAAAAAAAAATATGTAAGAACTTAAAAGTATAAAATTTCTAGACTTTAACACAAGAAAAATCTTCTTGATCATGTGTTAGGCAAAAATTTCAGAGAGATAAAAAGCTTCATCAGTATTCTTTATGTCTTTCACATTCCATAAAAATATACTGATAAAGTGGTTTTTATAGTTCCTTATACCATTTTTATGACTTTTCTGTAAGTATGAGATTATTTCAAAAGGAAAAAATATGGAAATAAAATTTTTAAAAAGAGAAAAACATGAATGTTTATTTTCATTTTGAAATTTTCTTCATTAAGAGGTAAGGTACATATTATAAAACATACAAATCTGAAGGAAAACCTAATGACTGAATAGTAAAAAGTAAAAGCTTTGGCATGCCAAGAACAAATGATTCAGATAAAAATCCAGGGAAAGAATGTTTGTAAAAGACAAACAGCAACAATTTCCTTAAGTGGAAAACCACAACACAACAAAAGACATGAACACCATTTTCGAAAAACAGAAAGTCAAACAGCCAATAAACTTATGAACCTAAGTCCTCTGGTTACTTAAAAATGCAAATCAAAATCAGAATATAACATTTTTTTCATTTAACAGAATAAATTTTAAATTGTTAATACTTAAGACTAATGAGAACCGAGAAAAACACTTACTGCTGGCAGGACTATAAATTAGTACTTAATTTAAAATTTGGCAAAGTTTATGGAAATATAAAATTCACCGAGCAATTCCACTTATACGAATTTATCCAATGGATAAAAATATACAAAACATATGTACAAGGAAGTTGAAAACAGTATATTTTAACTGTGAGCACTCATATGAGTGCCCATGAAAAGGGGATTATGTTAGGCAAACGATGGCACATTCACACAATTCAATACTATATTGTTATAAAAAAGAAAAAGGTAGATCTGTATGTGCTAACATGAAAATATCTCTAAGGTATATAATATATGGTGAAAAGAATACAGATTCAGCAGGTATAATAATCCAATACATGTAAACTTTAAGAACATGAGTGTATATACACCCATAAGTATGGCACAGTACATGCCATAAACATTTTTGGACAAATACATACATTGTGGTTAACAGTGCTACCATTGAGGAGAGGGGCTGCAAGCTGGAGAAGGGAAGAGAGGTAGACTTACCGTGTAACTTTCTTTACCATGTGCACCTTTTACTCTTTCATCATTTTCTCTTTTAAAATAATTCTTAAAGGTCTATTCAAAATGAATTAAATTATTTCACCCCAAAATTTCTGTGACTCTTTTACGAATACTTTTTGTTGAGTTTCCTTTTTAATTTGTACTTTTATCAATTTTACAAATACATTACCTGAAGTGGTTTGACAGGGGCATATGTTTCAGTTGCAGGTGTGGGTTTTGGAATGCTTTCAATCAATTCCAAAATCCCTTGCAGTTTTTTATCCGAGATTCGTAAAGAAATCAGTGGTAACTTTCCAAAAATCTTGAATCTGTTTAAGAAAGAAGGAATCATTATAAAGCAAACTTCATTCTGATTTAAGTGCACTAAAAAGACAAATGTTCTCCTTGAAATATGCAAAAATAATAAAATGCAATTTTAACCTCTAAAAATTACCCCCACAGTCCATTAAGACATATTAGTCCCGGGGCGCCTGGGTGGCTTAGTCGGTTAAGCGTCCGACTTTCGCTTAGGTCACGATCTCTTGGTTCGTGGGTTCGAGCCCCGCGTCGGGCTCTGTGCTGACTGCCGGCTCAGAGCCTGGAGCCTGTTTCAACCTGTGACTCCCTCTCTCTCTGACCCTCCCCTGCTCACGCTGTCTCTCTCTCTCTCTCCTAGAAATAAATAAAACATTAAAAAAAATTAAAAAAAAAAAAAGACATATTAGTCCCTAATTTCCACCCAAATTTTTTTTTTTTTTTTTTTTTACAAATAGTTTATTGTCAAGTTGGTTTCCATATAACACCCAGTGCTCATCCATACAAGTGCCCTCCTCCATGCCCATCTCCCCCCTCCCCCCGCCATCAGTCCTCAGTTTGTTCTCAGCATTCAAGAGTCTCTCATGTTTGCCTCTCTCCCTTCCCCCACCATTCCCCCTTTTTTCTCCCCCATGGCCCTCCGTTAAGTTCCTCCTAATCCTCCTATACGTGCAAACATATGATTGTCCTTCTCTGCCTGACTTATTTCACTCAGCATAACACCCTCAAGGTCCATCCACGTTGCTACACATGGCCAGATTTCATTCTTTCTCATTGCCATATAGTATTCCATGGTATAGATAAACCACATCTTCTTGATCCATTCGTCCGTTGACGGACACTTACGCTCTTTCCATGTTTCTCCACCCAAATTTCTATTTTGCCTTACTGACCAGTCTCATTAGGTAAACCAACCTCAGTATTTTTCAACTGTTTATTTTCCAATGTTATTATGCTTATTATCACTCTATTCTTTGCCAAGATCAGTTGACAATTACTGATTGTTTATTACATCATAGACATTAAGGAAAACACTGAAATACATTATCATACTTGCTCACAACCTATAAGGTAGACAACCTATTTCTGCTCTCTGCTACTTGTAAATTCCCATATGCATATGGTTCCTATCAGGAAACTAATGCTTACCAAGTTCTGCTACAAGAGATTATATATCTAAAATCATGTTTAAAAGTCTCTGCTATTTGTAAGTTCCCATATGTACACGGTTCCTATCAGGAAACAAATGCTTACCAATAACTGCTACAAGAAATTATGTATCTAAAATCATGTTTAAAAGTCAGATCTGACTGAAGAAAACTTACATGATCATATTAAGTAGATGCATATAACAAAATCCAACACCTATCCATGATAAAACTTGATAAAAACATCTACGGCTATCATATTTAATAGTAAGAAGCTCATGGAGGAGGGCACTTGTGGGGATGAGCACTGGGTGTTACACGGAAACCAACTTGACAATAAACTATTAAAAAAAAAAAAAGAAACTCCAATTTTTCCCACTAAGATTAGGTATAAAGCAAAGATGTCTCTCTGATCACTCCTTTTCAATACTGTACTAGAAGTCATTGCCATGCATTAAGGAAATAGAAAGTATACAGATTCTGTTCATAGATGACATGATTATCTATACAGAAAATCTAAAAAGACTGCTATAGAACTAATAAGCCCTTATAACATGGTTGCAAAATACAAGGCTGATATGCAATAGTCATTTGCTTTCCTATATACCAACAATGGACAAGTGGAATTTAAAAATTAAAAACAGTATCATTTATATTAGCACTCAAAAAAGTGATACGTGGGTGTAAATCTAACAAAATATATATAAGGTCTATATTGGGGAAATTGCAAAATTTTGATGACTGAAATCAGAAAAGAAATGAAGAAATAAAAAGATATTCCAGTTTACATATGGATATTAAAACTCAGGGCACCTGGGTGGCTCAGTCAGTTAAGCGTCCGACTTCGGCTCAAGTCATAATCTCCTGATTCATCATGGGTTTGGGCCCCATGTCAGGCTCTGTGCTAACAGCTCAGAGCCTGGAGCCCACTTTGGATACTGTCTCTCTCTGTGTGTCACTCCCCTGTTCACGCTGTCTCTCTCTCTCTCAAAAATAAACATAGATTTAAAAAAAATTTTTTTAATCAACATCAAGATGTTAGTTCCTCCCAAACTGATCTATGGATTCAATCCAATTAACATCAAAATCCCAGCCAACTATTTAAAAGATATTGACAAAATGACTCTAAGTAGAGGTAAAAGATCCAGAATAGTCAACATAATATTGAAGGAGAAGAACAAGGATGGAAGATTGACACTCCCTGACTTCAAAGCTTACTACAAAGCTACAGTAAGCAAGACTGGTATTGGCAAAAGAAAAGACAAACAGATTATTGGAAAAGAATACAAAGCCTAGAAGTAGACTTCTATAAATACAGTCTACTGATCTTTGACAAAGTAAAGGCAATACAATGAAGCTAAGATATCCTCTTCAAAAAATATAACACAGATAACTAGAAAAATGATCTACAGCTGATGTCCAAGAGATTATGGTCTACTTTTTCTTTTAGGATTTTATGGTTTTAGGTCTCATAATTGAGTCTTTAACTCATTTTGAGTTTATTTTTGTGTATGGTGTAAGTGGTCTAATTTCATTCTTTTGCATGTAGCTGTTCAGTTTCCTCAGCAGCGTTTTTTGAAGTGACTGTCCTTTCCTCATTTTATATTCTTGCCTCCTTTGTTATGGAATAATTGACCATGTAAGTATGGGTTTATTTCTGGGCACTCTATTCTGTTCCACTTATCTATGTGTCTATTTTTGTGCCAGTACCATAGTGTTTGATTATAGCTTTGAAGTATATCTTGAAATCTGAGACTACGATACCTCCAGCTTTATTCTTCTTTTTCACACTGCTTTGGCTACTCAAGGTCTTTTGTGGTTCCTTACAAATTTTATGATTATATGTTCTAGTTCAGTGAAAAATGCTACTGATATTTAGATAGGGATTGCATTGAATCTGTAGTTTGAGTTGTATAGACATTTAATGATATCAATTCTTCCAATCCATGAGCATGGAATGTCTTTCTACATCTTGGTATCTTCATTTTCTTTCATCAAAGATTATAGTTCTCAGAGTACCGGTCTCTCATCTCTTTGGTTATGTTCATTCTTAGGTATTTTATTCTTTTTGCTGCAACCGTGAATGGAATTATTTTCTTAATTTCTCTTCCTGCACTTTATTATTAGCATATCAAAGAAAACAGATTTTTGTGTATTAATTCTGTATCTACAAGCTTACTGAATTCATTTATTCTAGTAATTTTTTTGGTGGAGTCTTTAAAGCTTTATGTGAAGTATCATGTGATCTACAAATGAGAAAAACTGATAGGAGATACTGAGATTTTTTTATATACCCCTTGCATCTACCCATGCATTGCCTCCTTCGTTAACAACATTCCCAACCAGAATGGTATGCTTGTTGAAGCGAATGAAGCTACACTGACAAATTATAATCACCAAAGTCCACAGTTTACATCACTGTTCATTCTTGGTGCTATACATTCTGTGGGTTTGGTCAAATGCATAATGACATGTATCAATGATTATATCATCTAGCGCATATCATCTAGAGTATTTTCACTACCCTAAAATCCTTTGTCCATCAACTACTCAACCCTCCCCTACCAACTTCAAGTCCTAGCAAGCACTTATCTTTTTCCTGGTCCTTATTTTTGCCTTTTCCACAATGTCATCTAGTTAAAATTATACATTATGTAGCCCTTTCAGCTTGGCATCTTTCACTTGTTAATATGCATTTAAGGTTCATCCATGTCTTTTCACAACTTGATAGCTTATTTCATTTTAGCACAGAATATTTTATTGTTTGATATGCCACAGTTTATCTCTAACCTAGTAAGTGACATTGGTTGCTTACAAGTTTCAAGTATAAAATTGAAATATAAAATTTATGTGTATAAACTTTATGTAAAATTATGAATAAAGATGCTACAAACATCTGTGTGCAGGTTTTTGTGTGATGTAAGTTTCAACTCCTTGAGACCTAAAATCTTAAAATCCTAAAAGATAAAATAGACCATAGTTTTTGGACATTAGCCTTAGTACCATTTTTCTAGACATTTTTCCTCAAGTAAGTGAAACAAAAGCAAAACTAAACTACTGGGACGACATCAAAATAAAAAGCTTTTGCACAGCGAAGAAACCCATCAAAATGGAAAGACAAGCTACTGAATGGGAGAAGATATTCACAAATAATATATCCAATAAATGTTTAATATCCAAAATATATAAAGAGTTTCTATAATTCAAAAACAAAAAAATCCAAAAAATCTCATTAAAAAAACGGGCACAGGGCTTGGAGGTATTTCTCCAATGAAGACATACAGATGGCCAACAGACTTCTGAAAACACGCTCATCATCACTAATCATGAGGGAAATGCAAATCAAAACCACAATATCGCTTGACACCTATCAGAATGACTAGATATAAAAAAAGACAAATAACAAGTGTTGCTGAGGATCTGGAGAAAAAGGAATCCTCATGCACCATTGGCAGCAATGTAAATTCAGACAGCCATTATAGAAAACAGTATGGAGGTTCCTCAAATAATTAAAAACAGAAACACATTAGTTCCACTGGTGGTTATTTACCCAAAGAGGATGAAAACACTAATTTGAAAAAATAATCCACCCTTATGTTTATTGTGGTATTGTTTATCATAGCCAATGGACGCATCCCAAATGTCCGTCAATAGATAAATGGATAAAGAAGTTACAATATATATACAATGGAATATTACTCTACCATAAAAAAAAGAATGAGATCTTGCCATTTGTAACATGGGAGGACTAGAGCGCATAACACTAAGTGAAATAAGTCAAAGACAAATTCCATACAATTTCACTTACATGTAGAATCTAAAAATCAGAAAAAAAAGAAACACAAATACACAGAATAAAGTGGTGGTTCCAGGGGGAGAGGGTGAGGGATGGGCAAAATGGGTGAAGGGGAGTGGGGTGTATAGGCTACCAGTTATAGAATGAATAAGTCATAGGAATCAAAGGTATAGCACAAGGAATATGGTCAAATAGTATTGTTAATAGTCTTGTATGGTGACAGAAGGTAGCTATACTTGTGGGTGAGCATAGCCCATTGAGAGTTGTCAAATCACTATGTTGTACACCTGAAATTAATGTAATCTTGTGTGTCAACTACAACAACAAATTTTTTTCTGTGACTAAAACTTTTAAATAAAGTCTCTAAAAAATAATAATTTAAAATGAGACTGAGATCAAAAAGAGAAAAAGGTTTACCCACCATTTTTATCCCTCTATTGTGGGGAATAAGCTTAGGAATTTCCTGGGCTTGCACTGATGGGTTAACAAGATTAGGTAAATAGGTACAGAGAGGGCTGGGCAAAGGCCCCAATATAGAACAAAGGTATATGAGGTAAACAAGATTAGGTATTCAGAGCAGAAACGTCCCCTAATTTAGTACTATAGCAGAGAGCTGTTTTCACAGGAAGGAAGGACCAAATTAGGTAAAGGGGTAAAAAGGGCTACAGACTGCTTTGGGGTGAAGTTGCCCAGAGTGGAGCTGCTTAGCAAAAGAAAAGTGCCTTTTTGACCCTGAGGTAGCCCGCTCTGTCTTATTCCCTAGCCGAGGTAAGATAAACACAGAGCCTGGTGTCTGCTGTTAACAACCATCTGCCCAGTGTCAGGATTTTGTTTTATGTTGACCTAAACCCCTAACACCATATATCTTCAAAACCCCCTTTCCCTCAGCTAATGAGTCAATGTTCACAGATTGATTGTCTCTTTGTGCATGTCCATCGTGCTTGTAAGCCTTCTGATCTTAATAAACACAGAGTAAGTACCCTTATTTAGGGCTCCTGTCTTCTCCCAGACATTAGCCATCTCTTGTATTTAATCCTGCATCCTGCTTTCTTGCTAAACAAGAAAGAACTCTAGACACAGAGTCTACGACACTATCTTTTCTAAAACTTTTTTCAATTCACATGCATGGCTGCTAAGATTATCAGTCTAAAAATATATTTGCATCTCCTGAGGAAATTAGAAGCTTTTACTTTAATAGCTGAAATATTTGTAATTAGTCCCATATAATCAAGTTTAACTTAGGTACTCATTATAAATGTCTCATTAATATAATTAAACTTCTTTTCAATTTCTTTATATACATCAGGTATACAATACAAGCTGAAAATGGGGGCACCAAAATACTATGTACCAAAGAGTAGAGGACTTCCTTTTATTTGCCTTAAATGTTTTTTTTTTGTTTTTTTTTTTTTTTACAAATAGTTTATTCTCAAATTAGTTTCTACATAACACTCAGTGCTCATCCCCAAAGTGCCCTCCTCCATGCCCATCCCCCCATCCCCCCCACATCCATCAGTCCTCAGTTTTTGTCAGCATTCAAGAGTCTCTCATGGTTTGCCTCTCTCCCTTTCCCCCACCATTTCCGCCCTTCTTCTCCCCCTTGTTCCTCCGTCAAGTTGCTCCTAATCCTCCTATACGTGCAAATTTCAAAGGATGCTTCCTGATACTTTCACAGTTCCAGGGTTTTATATATCATATTCACTTCAGACTGCTCCAGTTTACTAAATTAAAATCAAATCCTTCTCAGATTTGTTCTAAATCATTTAGTTTCTGCCTCTTATTATTAGCTGTCCTTCCCTGATCCTAAGCTACAGCAATTTTAGTATCATTAGAATACTAGTTCAAATGACCTTCTGAGCATCTTTTCCCTCGTATTGGTCATGCTGGACTCTTAACGCACTGGACCAGAAACTGGTAAAATATGGCCAGGGGTTAACTGAACATGCTGCTTATTTTGATATTTAATTAAATATTTATATATTTAGGTATTTTTTTTAAGTTTATTTATTTTTAAGAGAGAGAACAGGTGGCACACAGGAGTGGGGAGATGTGCAGAGAGAGAGGGAAAGAGAATCCCAAGCAGGCTCCAGCACTGAGTTCGGAACCTGACCTGCGGCTCAATCTCACAAGCCCTGAGATCATGACCTGAGTCAAAATCAAGAGTCTAACGCTTAACCAAACTGAGCCACCTAGGTGCCCAAGATATAGGTATTTTAATCAGTTATTTTAATTGCTTCCATGCTCTACATAGTCCCTGCATTAAAAACATAAATTCTTCCTAATCGTACACTGATAGAGCAACCCCAAAGCAAGTTCCCTCGGCATAGTATCAACTTCTTTTTCCTGGTAATCCCTAACTTTCTAGATTCTATCACACTTAAAAAAAATATTTCAACTAAGCTAAAAAGGAGTCAATTCATACTCATCTTTACAACCGAAAATCACAACATCTTTGTTCTTTACCACATACTGACAAACTTTACAAGAAATATGCTTTGGAACATGTGGGGAAGAACTAGAAAACCTAAGCCTTGTATCTAAAATCAAACTACACCTAATGCTGGATTATAAAAATCAGCAGAATATATAGAATGGCTTTTGTTCCTTCTGTCTTTCTTAAGCCAAATTCCTGAGATCCCTCTGCCTTAAGACTCTCAGACTTGCAGCTTCATTTCCTAGCAGAAGTCAGTCAAGGAACAAGATTCAGTAAACTACACAATGTTTGCTAGTGGACAGAGTCATTATATTTTAAAAAGCAACAAAGAAGGTTGTGGGTCTCTCTTCCACATGACAAGAGCAGGTAACTAACAGCAGTCATGTCCACAGCAAGTGGGAAAAAGCCAGGCTATCACTACTTACCTCTCTCCTTCTCCCTATACTTCCTTTCAGACACCAAGCTTGAGCACTACTTTATTAGTATCTCTTGTTGCCTCACTTGTAACAATTCCCCTGGGACTGTCTGGCAGGTGTTAGATGTGCCCTTAGTTAAATTATAAAATAGATTATCTGGCTGATATCTCAATGTTCGCAAAGAAGAGGGAAAAATACTGGCAGGAAGAGGACTGGTGAAAGGACTGGTTACAGTCTAAAACTATTTAGGACTAAATCAGCTGAAGAGTTCAGTCGCGGGGCGCCTGGGTGGCTCAGTCGGTTAAGCAACCAACTTCGGCTCAGGTCATGATCTCACAGTTCATGGGTTTGAGTTTCACGTGGGGCTCTGTGCTGACAGCTCAGAGCCTAGAGCCTGCTTCGGATTCTGTGTCTCCCTCTCTCTCTGACCCTCCCCTGCTCGTGCTATCTCTCTCTCAGAAATAAATAAAACATTAAAAAAATTTTTTAAAAAAAGGAGTTCCGCTGAGTTCAACAGACTTCTCTACTTACAATCCTGGGCTCAAAGTTTCAGCCAACAGTAAAATATAAATATCTTAGTAAAGATAGAGGTATTTACATGATAAATGTAAAATCAAGTATTACCTATAATTTCTGATTACAGCTCCACTATTTTCTATGGGATTTAAGACAAATGCATAAAAATAATTATAAATCTATGTTAATGGATACACAGTATATAAAGATGTAACATGTGACATCAGGAACATAAAATGGGAGGGGTGGGAGTAGAGTTTTCGTATACAGTCAAAGTTAAGTTGGTATCAATTTTAAATGGATTGTTACAACCTTATATAACCTTAAGATGCTATATGTAATCTCCATAATAACCAATTATAAAGTATCTCTATTATGCACACATTGAAAATAGAAGGGAATCAAACTACATCACAACCAAAAATCAACGAAATGAAAATGAAGGCAGTAAGAGAGGAAACAAGGAATAAAAAAGTAGTGGAATATATGGAAAGTAAATCACAAAATGACAAAAAGTCCATCCCCATCAATATTTATTATAAATGTATATGGGTTAAGCTTCCCAATCCAAGATATAGATTTAAAGAATGGATTAAAAAAACAGGATCCAACTGTCTGCCTAGGACTCAGTTTAGATCCAAGAGCACAAATAGTTTAAAAGTGAAAGAACAGAAAAAATATCCCATGTAAATAAGATAAGAAATCAGGAATAACTGTAAGAAAAGCAGTCGAATAGACTCTAAGTCAAAATCTGTTACTAGAGACAAAGAACATTATATAATGATAAAAAAAAAGGTCATTTTGCCTAGAAGATATAACAATGAAAACATAATGTGCCAAACATCAAAGCTCAAAAATATATGATTCCAAATTGACAGAACTGAGTGAAGAAACAGATCCATAGTCACCATGCTTCAATAACTCCCTTTCAATAACTAATTTAACAACCAGGGAAGATCAACAATGGAGGACTAGAAAAACGGTATTGACAAATTAGACCAAAGAGACATACATAGAACATTCCCCTCAAAACAGAATACATGTTATTCTTGAGTGCACACAGCACATTCTCCAGGACAAACTATATGTTAGGCTACAAAACAAGCGTCGAAAGTTTTTAAAAGTTTGAAATCACTGAAAGCAACTTTTCTGGTCAACAGTGGAATGAAAGTAGAAATCAACAGAAGGAAAAAAGCAAAATTCACAAATATATGGAAACTGATACACATTAAACAATAAGTCAAAGAAGAAATCGTAAGGAATAGGAGAAAATATCTGAGACAAGTAAAAATGAAAATACAACATATCAAAATTTATAGGATATAGCAAAAACCATACTGAGAGAAATTAACATAAGTAAACATTTATGTTAATAAAGATCTCAAATTAAAAACCTAACTTTACACCTTAAAGAACTAAAAAAAGAGCAAACAACTCCAAAAGTCAGCAAAAATAAGGAAATAAAGAGCAAAGAGAAACAAAATAGAGAAATGAGAAATAGAGAAAACCAACAAAATCAGTAACTGGTTCTTCAAAAACATCAGAATTGAACTTTAAGTTAGACTGGGGGAAAAAAAGAGAGAGAGAAGACTTAACCAAAATCAGAAATGAGAACAGGGGCATTACTACCAATTCTATTCAAAGAAGGGTGATTGTCAGACAGTACTATGAACAATTTTACACCAACAAAGTGGATAACCAAGATGAAGTAGAAAAATTTCTGGAAATCTAAACCTAACAAAACCCTAAACTGTGAAGAAATAGAAAACCTGGAGAGATATATAACTAGTATGGAGACTGAATCAGCAATCAAAAATCTCCCAATAATGAAATGTCTGTGATCAGAGGATTTCACTAGTGAATTCTCGCGAACATTTAAAAAAGAATACAAAAATTTTCTCAAACTCTTCAAAAATTAACAAGAATTGAACACTTGCAAAATCATTTTTAAGCCAGCATTTTTCTGATACCAAAGCCAGACAAAGACACAAGAAAATGAGACCAATATTCCTTATGACCACTGATGCAAAAATCCTCGACAAAATTCTAGCAAACAAAACTCAACAGTACATAAGAGGGTTATACAGCACGACCCAGATTTTATTCCTAGGTTGCATGGATGGTTCAACATATAGAAATAGATCACTGTAATACACCACATTAATAGAATGAAGGAAAAAATATACAATCATCTCAACTGATGAAAAAAAAGTATTTCAAAAACTTCCACACACTTCCATGATAGAAACATCCCACAAATTAGGAATAGAAGAAAAATAGAGGAAAATTACTTCAAAATAATAAAGGTCATAAGTGAAAAATACCCATAGCTAACATACTCAGCGGTGAAAGACCAAAACTTTTCCTGTTTGCTCAGGATAAAGGATGTCCATGTAAAACACTTCTACTCAACATAGTAATGGATATTCTAGCCAGAGTAATTAGTCAAGACAAAGAAATAAAAATTTTTCATTGAAAAATTGAAAACAAAGAGTAAAACTGCCTTTGTTCAAAAATGAAGTGATCTTATATGTAGAAAATCCCAGCAGTTACATGCATGTGCACGCGCACACACACACACACAAAGTTAGAAATAATAAATGAATGCAGCAAAGTTGCAGAATATTAAAATCAACTCGGAAAAATCAATTTCTATACAGTAACAATAAATATAATTCAAAAGGGACATTAAGAAAACTCCATTTACAACAGCATCAAAAAAGAATAAACTTAACCAAGAAAGAAAAAGACATACACTGAAAACTACCAAAATGCTTCTGAAAGAAATTACAGAAGACACAAAGAAATGGAAAGACGTCCCATGTTCATGGACTGGAAGACTTAATATGTCATTTCTCAAGTATTTACAGATTCAATGCAATCCATATCAAAATCAAAATGATATCCTTTATAACAAGAGAAAATGCATCCTATAATTCATATGGAATCTCAAAGGACACTAAACAGCCAAAATAATCTAGAAAATCAACAAAGCTGGATGACTCACACTCCTGATTTCAAATCTTACTACAAAGTTACAGTAATCACAACAGTATGGCTCTGGCATAAAGATAGAAAGAGACAAAGGAAATAAAACAAAAAGCCCAGAAATAAACCCTCATATATATCGTCAAATGATTTTTGTTTTTAATTTTTTTAATGTGTAGTTTCGAGAGAGAGAGATAGAGAGCAAGCGACAGAGACAGAGTGGGGAAGGTGCAGACAGAGAGAGACACAGAATCTGAAGCAGGCTCCAGGCTCTGAGCTGTCAGCACGGAGTCTGACGTGGAGTTCGAATTCACAAACAATCTTGAATTCACAAGATCATGACCTGAGCTGAAGTCGGAGGCCTAAATGACTGAACCACTTGGGCATGCCTCAAATGTTTTTCAACAACATTACAAATACTATTCAATAGAAAAAGGACAGTCTTTATAATAAATAGTACTGGGGAAATCAGATATCCACATGCAAAAAAAGAAGCTGGGTCCATACCTTATACCATAGCCAAAAACCTCCAAATACACCAAAGACCTAACTAAACATGAAAGCTTAAAGTATAAAAAACCTTGTAAAAACTATACAGAAGTTTCATGACATTGGATTTCACAATAATTTCTTGGATATAACACCAAAAGCACAGGCAATAGATAAATGGAACCTTATCAAGTCGATACTACTGGAAGCAATTTACATATTCAATGCAATCCCTCTCAAAATAATACCAGCATTCATCAGAGAGCTAGAACAAACCATTCTAAGACTTGTATGGAACCACAAAACACCCTGAATAGCCAAAGCAATCCTAAAAAAGGAAACCAAAGCTGGAGGTATAATTATGAACTTCAAGCAGTATTACAAAGCTATAATCATCAAGACAGTATGGAACTGGCACAAGTCCAGAATAGAGAACCCAGAAATGCACCCACGGACATATGGCCAAATAATCCTTGACAACCCAGGAAAGAATATCCAATAGAAAAAAGACAGTCTCTTCAGCAAATGGTGTTGGGAAAAATGAACAGTGACATGCAGAAGAATGAACCTGAACCCCTTTCTTACACCATACACAAAAATGAACTCAAAATGGATGAAAGACCTAAGTGTAAAACAGGAAGCCATCAAAATCCTAGAGGAGAAAACATGCAACACCTCTCTGACGTCAGCCCCAGCAACTTTTGACTTGACATACCTCCAGAGGGAAGGGAAAGAAAAGCAAAATGAACCACTGGGACCTCATCAAGATAAAACATTTCTGCACTGCAAAGGAAACCATCAGCAAAACTAAAAGGCAACCAATGGGATGCGAGAAGATATCTGCAAATGACATATCAGATAAAGGGTCAGTATTCAACATCTATAAAGAACTTATCAAGCTCAACACGCAAAAAAACAAATAATCCAGTGAAGATATGGGCAAAAGACATGAATGGACACTTCTCCAAAAATATCCAGGTGGCTAACAGACATGGAAAAAATGCTCAACATCACACATCATCAGGGAAATACAAATCAAAGTCACAATGAGATACCACCTCAGACCTGCCAGAATGGCTAAAATGAACAACTCTGGAAACAACAGATGCTAGAGAGGATGCAGAGAAAGAGGAACCTTTTTGTACTGCTGGTGGGAATGCAAACTGGGACAGCCACTGTGGAAAACAGTGGTTCCTCAAAAAATTAAAAAAAGAAGTACCCAACGACCCAGCAACTGCACTAGTAGGTATTATCCAAGGGATACAGGAGTGCTGATTCAAAGGGGCACATGCACCTCAAATGTTTATAGCAGTGCTATCAACAACAGCCAAAGTATGGAAAGAGCCCAAATGTCCATCAACAGATGAATGGATAAAGAAGATGTGGAATGTATATACAATGGAGTATTACTTGGCAATGAAAAAGAATGAAATCTTGCCATTTGCAACAACTTGGATGGAACTAGAGTGTATTATGCTAGGCAAAATAAGTCAGTCAAGAGAAAGAAATATATGATGTCACTCATATGTGAGATTTAAGATACGAAACAGATGAACATAGGGGAAGAGATGCAAAATAGTATACAGAGGGAGATAAACCAAAAGAGACTCTTAAATACATAGAATAAACTGAAAGTTGCTGGCAGGGTGTTGGGTTGGGGGGAAGGGGTAAGGGGAAGGGGCATTAAGGAGGACACTTGTTACAATTAGGACTGGGTGTTTTATGTAAGTGATGAATCACTAAATTCTATTCCTGAAATCATTCTTACACTATATGTTAACTAACGTGGATTTAAATTTAGAAAAAAAAAATTGGACTTTATATTTAAAACTTTTGAGCATCAAAGGACACTCTTCCAAGAGTGATAAATAATGGCGGCGCCTGGGTGGCTTAGTTGGTTAAGCATCTGACTTTCACGTAGGTCATGATCTCGCGGTTCGTGGGTTCGAGCCCCTCGTCGGGCTCTGTGCTGACTGCCAGCTCAGAGCCTGGAGCCTGTTTCAGAGTCTGTGACTCTCTCTCTCTCTGACCCTCCCCTGCTCATGCTCTCTCTCTCCCTCTCCTAGAAATAAATTAAAAAAAAAAAAAAAAAAGAGTGATAATGAAATCCAAAAAATGAAAGAAAATATTTGCTATTCATCTTTCTGGCAAGGAGCTAATATACAGAATATATTTAAAAAACAAAGCAAAAAAACCCCAATTATAGATGGGCAAAGGACTTGAATAGACATTCCTCCAAAGAAATGTGTCAACTGCCAAGAAATACCTGAGAATTACCTACTCATTAATGACTAGGGAAATGCAACTCAAAGCTATAATTAGATACTACTTCACACCTATCGCAGAGGACAATGTTTAAAAGTAAGAAAGTAAGTGTTGAAGAGGTGGTGAAATAGGAACCCTATGCACTGCTGGTGGGAAGATAAAATGGGATAGCAGCCATGGAAAACGTAGGGCAGTTCCTGAAAAAATTAAAAATAGGATTATCATATGATCCAGCAATTCCACTTCTGGATATATACATACATATATATATTCGATTAAACTATATATATATATATATATATATTTATTTATTTAAAGTAAGGACTTGAACAGCTAGTTCTCTATCAATCTTCCCAGCACTGTGAATGTAACAGTATTGTTACAAGAGCCAAACTTCATTACAATGACCCAAATGTCCATTGACAGATGGACGGATAAAATGGCACATGTATACATGCACAATGAAATATTTTTCAGCCCTAAATGAAATTCTGACATATGCTACAACATGGATCAACCCTGAAGACAGTATGCTATGTGCAATAACTCAGACAAGAAAGGACAAATACTGCATGATTCTATTTATATAAGGTACCCAGAATAGCCAAATTTAGAGAGATATGACATACAATGGTGACTGCCATGGGCTGTGGGTACTGTGGAGTGGGGTGTTATTGTTTAATGAGTATGGAGTTTCAGTTTGGGAAGAGGACAAAGTTCTGGAGATTGAAAGTGATGGGGTCACCCAACAATGTGAATGTACGTAATGTCTCTGAATTATACACTTAAAAAAGGTAAAGTTTATGTTATGTACATTTTACCAAACACACACACACACACACACACACACACAAAATCAATGAAATATGGTATTTCCTTAGCTAAGGAATTTCTAAGAAAATCTACAATCACATAAAACAGACAATACATACTTGGGCATCCTTATATCCATGAAAACCATGGCCTTAGCAAGTTCCACATTGAAGTGCATAGGTATCAAAATATGTTGTGTAGATACATTAAGTTTTCGAGCTTCTTTCCAATTATCACCTAATTATGGAAAACAGTACTTATTTATTTAGCACATGTATAATTTCAAAAACACATTAAACCTAAAATTACTATAAATACTTAGTAGTCACATACTGCATGACATGGGAAAATCTTCCTACATCCAGATAATCTTAAAGCCACCTTCCAAGGTACACATAATCAACAGGTAAATTCTTTTCCCTTTCCTTATTTTCCTTCTACTACTTTCAAGACTCTGTTTCAACAGGAAAAAAATGGTTACTAAAAACCAACAATGTAATTTAGGGGAGCCTAAGTGGATCAGTTGGTTGACCATTTGACTCTTGATTTTGGATCAAGTAATGATCCTAGGGTCATGGGACCAAGCCCCGCATCAAGTTTCATGCTGAGTGTGGAGCCTGCTTGCGATTCATATTCTCTCTCTCCCCCTCCCCTCCTCTTCCTCCCTCCACCCCTCTTCCCAGCTTTTGTGCTCTAAAATTTGAAACAAAACACCAAAAAATCCCACCAACAATATAGTTTAATCAAATCTGCTGTGCACCCATTTACAGTTGCTACACCAACCAGACTACCTTACCCAAAAAACAACATGGCTCTAAGGCAATAATGAAAAAGGCAGAGAAAAGCACAGCTCTTCTGTGTTAATAAAAGCTACCAGTTATTTAAGGTTTGTTAACAGCCATTCTTATAGGCAATGTTTAAATTTTCATTTAATTCTCACAATGATATTTAATCATCCCATTTTAAAAAACACACTCACAGGAATTTATAACTTGCTTATGATCAAAGGCTAGTGTGTGATAAAATCTGAAATTCATGTCCACTTCTAGTAACATGAAGTCTACGTGACAATGCATTTTCATATACATTACCTCATTTGAACCTAATCATTCCATGAGTCAGATGAAGTCTCCAGTCAAGGAAAAACAAGCCAATGAAGGATTAGATGTAAAGAAAGGTGGCAAAATGAACTCTTAGAATTTTTTAAATTCCAACAGTATTGAGATAAATATTTCCACTTCTCAATTCATAGAAAAAAAATATTCAGAAGCACATCATTCAGTATTTATCAAGAGAGTTAATGGCAATTACCTAAAGTAACCCCAATGTCAAAACCATCTTGCTTAAATAAGATTTAATTACTTTAGAAGAGTGCATGCTTATCTAGAACAATTCCAAGGAATTCCAATAATTTTCAGACAATAATGGAATACTGTAAATTTTTTTTCAAAAGGCATCTCAATATTAAGTACAGTACACCTCGAATATTAAGTACAGTGCATGGACAAAAAAATGTAGCAAACATACCAAAATACTATAATTTATTCCCAAAGAAAAATGTATGGATTTCCTATTAACAATTTATATTTGCCACCCACTACACTTCTGGGCTTCTTCTACACCAACTAGAATCTGACAAAAACAGAAATCAAGTTTATTATCTCAAAGCGAATTTAGTTTAAAAAAAAAATAAAAATGTACCAGTACTATATAAATTATTATTTTTAATAACCACTATTTGGGGTTCTCATTGCTTCCTTTTTTATTAGCTCAGATAATTAATATTTGACAATATACACACACCTACAGATCTCTAGGACAGCCACCAATCGAATTCTGTTGAATTATCTAAATGTTTACCAACACCGAACACTCTGGGGAGTCAGAAACAGTATGACGCAGTAGAAAAGAGGGCTCAACTAGCCTTGGATCTCTACCTACTTTAGTGGCTCTGTACAAGTGAATTTTGACGGTTGACTTTATCTTAAAACGAGATGTGGATCAGAGACTCCTGATTAGTACACCAGAGCGAATGGGGTGAAGGTGTGCTATGATACCCTCCTCAGTCCTAAGACCCTCCTCAGTCTCTGTCTGGCTCTTTATGACCTGGGCGGTCAGAGGCCCTAGACTGGTTGCCTCTGGACTTGAACAGCTTCTTGTGATTATTTTGTACAAAACAAATATTTTAAATGTGTACCAACGTTTTCCAACCTTGTCCAAAGGATTTCTCAATCTCCGCACTACTGACATTTGGGCCAAATAAGTGTGGTGGGGAGGCTTTCCTCTACACTGTGTGATGCTTATTAGTAACATCCCTGACCTCCACTCACTAGATGCTAGTAGTGCACCTACTCCTCAGCTGTGACCATAAAAATGTCTCCAGACGTTAATAATGTCTCTTGAGGGATAAAATCAGATACCTGAGATATTGGTCCTTGGCAATATCTACTATTACTTTTAAAAGAAATTTTTTTTTAATGCTTATTTATTTTTGAGAGAAAGAGAGAGACAGAATGCAAGCGGGGAAGGGGCAGAGAAACAGGCAGGGAGACACAGAATCAGAAGCAGGCTCCAGGCTCTAAGCTGTGAGCACAGAGCCCAAAGTGGGGCTCTAACTCATGAGCTGTGAGATCATGACCTGAGCTGAAGTTGGCCATCCAACCAACTGAGCCACTCAGGCACCCCTATTACTTTAACTTTTTTTTTTAAATGTTTATTTTGAGAGGGAGCGAGTCAGCAGCGGAGGGGCAGAGAGAGAGGAGAGGGAGAATTCCAAGCATGCCATGTGCTATCATCGCAAAACCCCATGCAGGACTTGAACTCACTAACCATGAGACCTTGACCTGAGCTAAAATCAAGAGTGGGACAGTCAACCAACTGAGCCCCTACAGTTACTTCTAATTCAAAAATATAAACGTTCTAATGTATTTGGGATGATGGTCTTCAGAGAAACTGTCTAAAAACCAAGTTAATCACTGCAGACAAATAAATCAATAAATAATGCATAATATACTTACCAACTGTGCTGTAAAGCAGCTGTATGCTTGTAAGCTGAACATCAAAGGAATCATAAGCTCTATGCATTATCTCTTCAAGTTTGGCTCCACCTTGTTTCATATCCGGTAATTCCAAACGACTTTTACTTGTCACCTTGAAGTTAATTTTAATAGTTTAGATAATGCAAAATACTTTAAAATGAAAATGTAAAGTTTTTATCTTTAAGACTATTAACATAAAAATTTAATAGAAGATAGACTCATAAGCTGAGTTACAAGGCTAATAAAAATGTATTTACCCTTGACATATGTAACCAGGTATAAAGAAAATTTTTACACATTAAGTTATATTTCTCAATTGCATATATTAACAGAGGAAAACCAAGCCAATCCTAGAGAATAAAATATTTAAAACTTTTTAAAATCTGACAAGAGCCTTTTTATTAAAAACAAAATTGAGACACATGCAGCCTACAAAATGTTTCTATGGCATGATGGCAGATATTTAGATAATTCTGGATTCTTCTTATAAAACTAAGTATGAGAATAGCTGACCTGTAGCCCAACTTGACCATTATATGACCCCAACTAAGTTATATTTGTACCACCCCCTTCTTAGTGTACAAGACACAGTACGTTTTTCACTTAAACATCCTAGAGATCACTCTACTGCAGTATATAAAGACCCATTCATATGTATACGTGTGTGTGTGTTTATCCTAACATTTTCACCTCTATTTTGTAAAGCTCATGTGCAACAGACCATCAAAACTGATGATCTCTGAAAGGCAGGTTAAGCAAATTGCCTAAGGTCACAAAACTAGACACCTTACTCTCGATGTTGTGCTCCTTCTACTGTACCACACCACCCTTGAAACGATTCTATAACAAAAGTGAACTATGAATAATTAACTATATAAAGCTTACTATAAATATAAATCCAGTAAACATGTACATCATTACCAACTGAAGAGTAAAAACATAGAATAAAGGACAATGCCAGTATCAAGGAAAGGCATATATTTGTTGGGTAGCCAGAAAGCATTCCAATATTACCCATCCCTCTTGGGTGTTTAAGTTGTTATAGCTATTTAATCTACACTTAATGATCTAGAATGATGTGGGCCAAGAGAACTTTCTACAAGGATGGCATTATTCTCTCTGTATTGATACAGTAGACACAAGTCATTTGTGACTATTTTAATTCTTGAATGTGGCTCATGTGACTAAAGAACTAATTTTTTTATGTTATTTAATTTTAATCATTGTAAACAACCATGTGGCCAATGGGTACCTTAGAGACCATGCAGATCTAGAAACAGACACACTAAAATAGTCTCTATTCAAAACTGAGGAAGAACAGTGTACATAACTGGATGGAAAGGGAAATGACTTAGGTAAATAAAAGACCGTCTCTCAAATTAAGATTACTTAACAGAACTATTAAAACATCAATATCTAAACTTATATACACAAAAAATTTAAGAAGGATAAAGATGTATTTGAGTATTTCCAGAACTCTCTCCCATCTCATATATTTTAGTCAAGTAGTAAATTTAAATGGAAAAGGAGATAAACTCCTCAAGCACTACTCTCAAATTCAACAAATATAATTTTTAGGTTCACCCCTCACCTGCAGATTTAAAATGATCATTTTGCTATTAGAAGTGTAGGGAAACTACCTAGTTAATTAAAGCTTCACATTATGCACAAGAAAGGAAGAATTCTCAAATCCTAGAAGCTATGTAATCCTATAATCAATATAGCAAATCAAACGGTTTTAAAACAAAATACATTTTAAACAAGGAAATAACTTAAATGTCATAATATAAAACAAGTATTAGTATATACCTTTAGATGACCAAGATCCAAAAGAAGTAGGTTTGACGTAGGGCTAAAAATTCCATCTTGTGGGATAATAATGTATGAAGCCTTCAAATTAATTTTGAGATCAAGAACTTTCTGTGTTTCGATAATATATAGTAGACCTGCAGGAAATTTAAACAAAAAATAATGTGAAATTAGTATTAATTTTAAAAATATCTTGAGCAAAATATTTTTAATATAAAATAAAAATATTTGTTAGTCAATGTGTGTGTACACTCACTCCTAATAGGAATGCAAAATTGGAATGATTCCTCAAATAAATGTATTTGACCCACAAACTCCATTTGAGTAAAACCAGGTACAAACATATTTTTAAAAATTATGTTCTATGAAACATTTAATAATCTTGGAACTTAAGTACAGAACTGACTCAAAGCACAATTTTTCCCCCCAAAAGATCTGTATTCAAACACAGACAACACGGTTTTACTGAGGTTTGCTTGCTGAGGCAGGTATGATAGTCACAAGCAGCAGCCAAGAGGGACAATCTAGCATTCAAGATTCTGCATCTCACTGTTAAGAATTTCTCTACCCTCATTTCCATTTTGTTGTTAAGATTTCCTCATCCAAAATAATCTGTTTCATGTATTCCTGATTCTACAAATCCAAGTCCCTAGGTATTCCCAGAAGTCTTACCTCCCAGCCTTACTTTCAACTAAGGTTTCCTTGATGCTGGGAAACAGTCTGTCTAGTGTGTTTCTTAATGGACGAGAGGGAAGGTGAACTTTGTTTTGAATGTAAGTCTCCTTACTGTGTCTCTCCTCTATTTCCCATTGCACTTAGAACAAAATCAAGTTGTTTAAAATGACTTTCAAAGTTTTGTATTCCTGACCCTATGCCTGTTTTTTTTTTTAACTTTCCTTTTTTTTTTTTTTTAAAGTTTGCTGATTTTGAGAGAGAGAGAGAGCACATGAAAGCAAGGGAGGAAAAAGGATAAGAGGAGAGAGAATCCCAAGCAGGCTCCACACTGTCAGCACAAAGCCCAATGCTCATGAACTCTGAGATCATGACCTGAGGTGAAACCAAAACTCAGATTCTTAACCAACTTGAGCCACCCAGGAGCCCCTATGCCTGCCTTTCTAACATCATTCGACTCCTCCTCACTTACTACATTAAAACCAATCTCCTGCAACTTCCAAATTCACCAAATACTGTCCTGAGTTGAGGCCTTCACAGTTTACCCCTGCTTTAAAGGCTCTTCCCTTTATGTTTCAGCGGAGTGGCTCCCACACACATATCTGGTCTTAATGTTATTTTTTCAAAGATATTCTCTGACATCATCACCAAAACTATACTGAGCTACCCATTATTCTCATGTCCTTCACAGCATGTGGGCCTATTATCAATTTGTTTCTTCGATCTGCTCCAAATTCAACCAAATTGCCTGCCCTGTGAAAGTGGATCTGAGCCTTTTACTTTTCTGTTGCTAATTAGTCCTGAAGGAGACAGCAAACCCTGGTGAGGCACTGCAGGAAGAAAGGGTGTTGCTTGCTAGTTTCAATGTGCTCACTCAGCAATATCCTGCAGTGGTGTGACTTTCTCCAAAACCAGGCTCATGCTGTGCACAAGGATCAGCAGCATCCAAAAGCCATCCTTTCCCCAAGCCCCCGATCAGTCTGTAAGCTGCTGTGTCAGTTTCACAGCAAAAACGATCCAAGGAGACACAGTCCCGTGAACAGCTTTCCCCATCGCAGCAGAGGTCAGAGTTCCAGAATGTTTCAGAGAGCCAAGTTTCCAACCACGTTCTCCAACATGGGGACTACAGTGGCTTCTCTGCCAGCTAGTGAGTCATAGCTGTGCCTTCTTCAACAAGGTCTGAATCTCAATCCTGAGAGACAAGGATCTCCTGCTAGGAAATGCTATGTCAGCATTATGGCAGTAGATACATTTTTTTTTTAATGTTTATTTATTTATTATGAGAGACAAAGAGAGCTAGCAAGGGAGAGGCAGAGAGAGGGAAAAAAATCCCAAGCAGGCTCCACACTGTCAACACAGAGCCCATCATTCTCATGAACTAACAGATCACGACCAGACCCAAAATCAAGAGTCAGATGTTCAACCAAGGTGCCTTGGCAGTAGCTACTTGTTACAGTTACTTCTCCTGTGTTCTTTAAAATTAATCTTTAAGTGAATTTAAAAATTTTTAAGTGGTTACTCTTTATTTTATATCTGTCCTATCTTAAGATTATAAGATCCATTGATCCATCGATGGGCAAAAACTACTTTTGTTTTTATCACTGCTGTGCTCTCCAAAACTTTAGCAGTGTCCAATATAGATTAGGCTCTTGATAAATACTTGACTGAGTAAATAAATGATATCATTGAGAGAAAATGACTGTGATACTATTCAGAGAGCTTTACATGTCAAAAAAAGGGTTTTACTCAATGACCAGATTTGTCAAAACATTTAACAGTAACTAACTACATACACGTGTGTAATCTATAAGCTGATCCCCCTACTTGACAAAAAAGGAAAAGATCTGAAAACCTTCATTCCTAAGAAAAAATGAAGAAAATAATACAAGAAACAAATCAGGTTATACAGGAAGAAGATAATAATAGAGGCTAATATAGAAAGAAAATCAAAGAAAAGATGGAAGGTGGGAATGGATGAAGAACCAAAATATACAGAGCTCTTAACAGGTAAGTCTCTTCCCAAATTAGTAAATTTTAAGTTTCTGGAAAAATATTAAAAACGATTTACTGAATTTTTAAATTAAATTCAAAAACACAGTAGCACCCCACTTTTTCTTACAATTAGCATTTTATTCTACATAATGATAATTAATACTATTTGTGTACAGAAGAATATACAATTAGAAGAGACTTCAAATAGTAAAGTGTGTTACCTTTAGAAGGTAAAATTCTTTTTTTTTATGTTTATTTATTATTGAGACAAAGAGAAACAGAGCATGAGTTGGGGGGGGGGGGGCAGAAAGAGAGGGAGAGACAGACTCCAAAGCAGGCTCCAGGCTCTGAGCTGTCAGCACAGAGCCTGACGCGGGGCTTGAACCCACGAACCGTGAGACCAGAACCTGAGCTGAAGTCAGACACTTAACCAACTGAGCCACCCAGGTGCCCCTAGAAGATAAAATTCTAAAGACCTCCACTTTCTAAAATATTTCTATATAACATCTGAAGTTTTTATACAGCGGATATTTACTGTTTTTGTAATTCTTTCCTAAGTTAAAAAATAAAAAGCTTAGGAAAACCAATCTTAGGAAAAAATATGTCTAAAAATCTGAAGGAATATGGTAGGTTTCCAACACAATGCATTTATATTTAACAATAACAAATAATGGTTTCTGCAATTAGGAAGAATCAATCAGAAAAAAGGCCTGACCTTATGCTTATGAATTCTACTGAATATGCAATATATCAATACACAGAGTTTGAACTATAGATTACTTTAGAAAGAATAAAAATTTAATATCTTTTATTAACTAGTCAAGTGAATGTGGACTGTGAGAAAACTTTAAACACACCAATTAATGCACAAGTAAAAAGGAAAGTACTGATCATTAGAAGCTAGTAAGTTTCATAAAACAGACATCCTATATTAACTAAATTCCTTCTTTACTAAGTTTTTTTTTTCACTTTTACTGAACAGATAAATGAGACGTTTAGCAACTATTCCAGATGTAATATACCAATAATTGAGCAATGCACTTAAAGTCATCCTTTACCTTTTTTTTTTAATGTTTATTTTTTTGAGAAAGACAGAGTCGGAGATGGAGCACTAGTGGGGGAGGGGAAGAGAGAGAGAAAGAGACAGACAGACAGACAGACAGACAGACACAGAATCCAAAGCAGGCTCCAGGCTCCAAGCTATCAGCACAGAGCCTGATGCAAGGCTCAAGCCCACAAACCATAAGATCATAACCTAAGTCTAAGTCAGATGCTTAACCAACTGAACCTCCCAGGTGCCCCAGTCTTTCTTGAGAGAAAATCTGAAAATATGAACTACATCAGGCACAATTAGTCACACATCCACAAATGGTATTCTGAGATTTCATGAACCTGAGTGGGGAAAAATTACATTTTTATTTTCATTAACTACTGCTGATGTTTACTATTTTCTTCTATTATTAATGTACACTTCACACTGCAATACTTATGACTCTGTTACTGGCAGAAATTGTGTATCATTTAATTCATATTCCTTCAAATAACTGAAAACATACTGAAGTTTCATTTATACCTGCCACTACTATAAATGTATGGTAGCTTTTTGCCAACTGTTAATTCTTGTTATTTTAATGCATAAAGAAAAGCAGCTCTATTACTACAGACACAAATTTGAGGTTCTTAAAAATATTACTAAACTATGTTCTACTATAATTTATTGTCTTTGTAATTCTACACAGTCTATGTACTTAAAACCATTATTTTGAGAAGGGATCTCTGGGCTTCACTGAACTGTCAAAGGTATCCATGACACAAAGAAGATTATAAGAACCCCTGAGAAGTCAACTGATATTAACTCATATTACCTAGAACATGATACCCTTTTATCCTAGGCTTTAAAGATCAGACTCAAATCAACAACAACAAAAATAGAAAATGGATCAATCTAGCAAGATGAATTTTAACAAAGATGAAGTCTTGAACTTAGAGTAAAATATTTAACTAAATTTCCAAATCCTGGTAATATGAATGAGTACAGAGCAAGACCTATTTTTCCACTACAAGCAATAAAAAAATGCTTGATATAAAACAAAACAAATAGCAACAAAAGACTTACTAAGAAATACCAAGGAGGCAAAAGAGTAAGGCCCAGAAAAATTTT
Source organism: Hyaena hyaena (assembly GCF_003009895.1). Lineage (NCBI taxonomy): Eukaryota > Metazoa > Chordata > Mammalia > Carnivora > Hyaenidae > Hyaena > Hyaena hyaena. The sequence continues at coordinate 1,096,201 of NW_024080840.1, read as the reverse complement.
TTGCTGAAACCTTGTTTTTGCACCTGGTAAGCTTGACTCTTTTTCACAGCCTCAGAGAGCACACGAAACAGAATACAAAGGTGAGGAGTCCACCAGGGGTTCTTCTCAAAAATCTAGAATCTCAAAAGATACACATTCAAGACAAGAGTAATTCAGAAGTTAAATATTCCTCCCTCTAAAACTTACTCTCTGAGAGTGCTGATGTATAGGGGCACATGTATCCCAATGTTCACAGCAGCACTCTCAACAATAGCCTAAACATGCAAAGAGCCTAAGAGTCCATCAACGGACGAATGGATCAAGAAGATGTGGTTTATCTATACAATGGAATAATACATGGCAATAAGAATGAAATCTAGCCATGGATGGAACCTGAGAGTGTTATGCTGAGCAAAATAAGTCAAGCAGAGCAGGACAGATACCATATGTTTGCACGTATAGGTGGATTAGGAGGAACTTATTAACAGAGGACCATGGGGGAGGAGAAGGGGAAAAATAGTTGGGGAGAGGGAGGGAGGCAAACCATGACTCCTAAATGCTGAGAACAAACTGAGGGCTGATGGGGGTGGGGGAGAAAGGAAGGGGGATGATGGGCATGGAGGAGGGCACTTGCTGGGATGAGCACTGGGTGTTACATGAAAACCAACTTGACAATAAACTATTTAAGAAAAAAAAAGATAAAACTTACTCACTGGGAAATGGAAAGAAAGCCTAAGAAAAACTGGGAGATGGGAGTAGTATCCCCCTGAACTGTAACCACAATACAGTCCTCAAGTGGGTACACAGCCCAACATTTCCTTGACATTCCAAAACATATCGAGTAATGACTTTAGCTAAAGTGGTTGTCTACTAACATGCCCAAGACAACTGGGAAAAGAAAATAAAATTCTTCCCTGAATTAAATTTAATAAACCTAGTTTATCCTAGAGTCCAGAGAATTCTCCCGAATAACTATATAAGAAAAATGAAGAGCTTACAATCAAAAATCACCAGGTATATCGAAACAAAGGTTACCAGGAATAAGAACCAGCCAAAAAAAAAAAAAAAAAAAAGACAGGTGGAAGAAAAACACAAAAGTCTTTACTTAACGGAACTATCTGAATAGAGAAATATATGGTGAGAAAGAATTTCAAATAACTACACTTAAGCCATTTGAAGAAATAAAAGACAAGCTTAAAGATATCTATGGGAAACAGTGAAATCTAAAGAATGGCAAAGTAGATTTTAAGTATAACAAAACAAATCCTAAAATGAAAAATATCACCATTAAAATTCAACATAAAGATTTAATGGCATATTAGATACAGCTGAAAAGGATCTCAGTAAATCAGATATAAAGTAAAAGAAATTACCCAGGGGCAGCTGGGTGACTTGGATGGTTAAGCAGTTGACTCTTGTTTTTGGCTCAGGTCATGATCTCACAGTTGTGGGATTGCTGCTTGGGATTCTCTCCCTGTCCCTCCATTTCTCTCTCCTCTCCTCTCCTCTCCCTCTCTCTCTCTCTCTCTCAAAATAAACAAACATTAAAAAAAATTTACCCAGCACATAAAAAGTGGGAAAAAACAGGAAAGAAAACAGAATATAGAAGAATAAAAGCTAGAGTAAGAAAGGCTAAAATACACTAATCCAAAGTTCCAGAAGAAAAGAATTAAGAGAAAAAAATATATGAAGAGTTAATGGGTAGAAATTTTGTACATGAATTTTCTAAAATTCATTTAACCTACCAATCCTCAGATTCGTCCACAGCTGGATATATCACACTGAAACTACAGAAAATAAAAGATGAAAAGACAATCTCAAATGTGAGAGAAAACGACATACAATCTACAAAGCAGCAGCCAAAGACACCTGAATCCTCTGATCAGTAAGAGTTAAGACACAATGGTCCTTCAATCTTGAGAAGAAAACAACTGTCCAACCTTAAATTCTGAATCAGTGAAAGTCTCTCTCAAAACTGAAGACAGCAACAATTTATTTACCACACCAAAACAAACCAAAAACAAAACAAAAACCCAAATGAGCTTCAAAAGAAAGGAAACAGTTCCAGATAAAAGGTGTGAGGTGCAAACAGGAATGAAGAGTAAAGAATGTAGTTAATATGTAAATCAAATAACATAGGCTACACACAAAAACAACAGTCTTATAAAGCTTAAGAAAAAAACAGTGTCACTATGAGGTACACTTACAACTAACACTGTATGTCTACTTTAATTTTAAAAAGGAGACACATAAAACAAAGAAATAACAAGAGCATGTAAGTGATGAGGATGGTAAATGGAGTCCAAGTGTTCTTAAGTCCTTGTAATGACTGAGAGAAGGTAAACATTTTTGTTAATATTTTGTTAATATTTTGAGGAAAATGTGCACTGTAATTACTAAAGTAAAAAAAGAGACAGAATGTATAATTTTCAAATGGTACAGTGAATGGAGTGAGGGGGAGAAAATGCTATAATTTATCCAAAAAAAAGGCAAGAAAAAAAAAAAGACTATGAATATAGACAAAAATATTCCACTATATCTTGTTGACATGACACATCTGAAAACAGATACAGGATAAAACAGCCAAGAAAGGCGCACATAAATTCTAACCAAGAAAAAACAGAATATGCATAATAATATAAGAAAAATAAATAAATAAAAAGATTATAAGGGGAGAAAAAACATTACTAAATATATACAGTTAACTTAATACAGATAAAAGATTTCACTTACTGGAGAAAAATACTTTATACCTATTGACAACATCAAATCTATAAAGAAAGAAATGATAGATCTAAAAGAAATAAACCAATGTACATTCACAATGAAGTATTTTCATTTATGTCTCTAAAGAATTATTGGAATATGATGACAAAAGGTAAGGGAAAAACCCATTAAGGGATTTGAAGTACATGATACTTTGTAATTATTATTATTTTTTTTTTTTTTCTGAGAGACACCGTGAGCAGGGGATGGTCAGAGAGAGAGGGAGACACAGAATCTGCAAAAGGCTCCAGGCTCGGAGGTAGTTGTCAGCACAGAGCCGGACGTGGGGCCCGAACTCACGAACTGTGAGATCATGACCTGAACTGAAGCCCGACACTAAACCGAGTGAGCCACCCAGGCACCCCTGAAGTACATGATAAATAGATGCTAAGAATACAGGTATGAAAAATATATGCTTTTCAAACATGTGAAATATTTTTAAAATTTTTTTGTATTTTTGAGGGAGTGTGTCAGCATGAGCAGGGAAAGGGCAGAGAGGAGAGGGAGACAGAGAACCCAAAATGCGTTCTGCGCTATCAGCGCAAAGCCTGACACAGGCTCAAACCCACAAACTGCAAGATCATGACCCAAGCCCAAATCAAGAGTCAGGTGTTTAACTGACTTAGCCACCCATGTGCCCCTGTGAAAACATTTTTTAAAATTACTATATACTGAGTCAGGAAGCCAGTATCAAGAAATTGCAAAGCACTACAATCAAACAGACCAACTTTATATCATCTATGTATTTAAAATATATCTTTAAATGTGTATATATATATTTATTTTTTAATATTTATTTTTGAGAGACAGAGTATAAGCAGGGGAGGGGCAGAGAAAGAGGCAGACCAGGCTCCAGGCTCTGAGCTGTCAGCACAGAGTCCAACTCGGGGCTCAAACTCATGAACCATGAGATCATGCATGACCTGAGCCTAAGTCGGATGCTTAACTGAGCCACCCAGGTGCCTTTAAAAATATATATATATATTTTAACATTTTAAAAATGGAATCTGTAATTTAAAATCATTCACAATGAAATCTCCAAAACCATATTGTTTTACTGATCAATTAAGCTAAATACTGAAGGAGGAAGTAACACCCAATCTTATAAAGACTCTCCAAAAGAATTTTAAAAAGACATAATTTTTATTTTCTGAGGCCAATATATTAAAATCTGTAATTTCTTACATGAAAGGACAATGACAGGTTTATTCCATCATGAAAAGAAATCCAAAAATCCTACAAAATTTATAATTAAGTTGAATGGTCATTAAGTTTGAACTTTCTGAGTGTGAGAAATGATTGGTCTATTTGAATTTAAATAGAAAAGTACCAATTAGTGTAAACAAACCTGTATCTAGTCAAGAAGCATAAATTTAAAGTACAGTTTACTAAAGTAAAACATGACTAAAAGCTTAGTACATGATATATTTCTTAATACAATAACATCACTACTGGCACGCACCTGTTGCTGTCTTGTCACGAAATTCTTCAAGTTTCATCAATGTCGCTGAAGTAAGCTGTGCTAGATTTACCTCTTTTGGAGGTCTGAAAAATTCCACAATACTATTCACCGTTCTCTGTTAAAATAAGTATCACTAACATTAGGCACAAACTCAAAGTAAACTGAAATCCATTAAAACTTAGGTATTTAAAAATGCTTACAGCATCATATATCATTTCTAGAGGTTCAGCTTCTATGATACACCTTTGAGCAGCAGTTTCATCTATCGGATTTATCTCGAATACAATTTGGAAGAGTGACGTAGCATCATCCAATGAAGAAAGGAGGCGAGGTTTTGTTGAATTATCTGGTAAGCCAGTAACATGAAATGAATCAATTTTGGTTTCAAATCTACATGAAAAAATACAGACAAAAATTAGTTATCAATGCAATTTTCAAGTATTTTGTAAACTGAAAATAAAAATGAAAACAACTTAAATTTGCATTTCCTGCTACTCAATTCCATTCATATCAGAGAAAATATACAACTGTTCGATCTCAAATGACATAAATTAATTCACAAACAACTCTTTTCACATGTTGATTTCTACATAAAAAAGTTATTTGAGAGTTAGGGGTTTCGAGTTCCCAATAAAGGAGTCTGGAAGTCTCTACTAGATACAAACAAGTAAAAGGCTGACCAAACTCTTCTCGGATATATAAGAGAAGGGATGACACAACACAAGTCATTGCCCCCAAGACTGGAGACACAGGTGAATACAGGGAGTCATACTTACAAGAACAGAAACGTGAAAGAAAACTACCACATATACCAAGGCCAAAGTTGGAAAACCTGAACTGTTTCATTCTCCTAAATTGTTGGAGATTTAGTGTGGACAATTCTGAGGTTAAAAACTCTAGGGGGACTCAGTAATAGGGGAGGCCCCACAATATTTTAAGATACACCTCCAGGAATTAGACCAGGCTGCCACATAAATACTGGAGAAAAATCCCCTTGTGCTAGGAAATGGCAGAGGAAAAGGAATACAAAGGACTGTGTTCTTAAAAAGGCATGCCCTATGGAGCAACTAGTTACCCAGAGCCTAACCTGATGAACAAAAAGCAGAATAAATGCAAAAAAAGAAAAAAATTCCCCTAGACATATTTTCAAAACAAAAAAATCACCCTGGAAGAAACCACCCTGAAAGAAACCAAAGAAAAAGAAACACCTTATATAGAGAGGAACAAAGCTAGGAATTATATCTGCTTTCTCAGAAAACAGATAAGCAAAAATATATACAGTGAAAAATTTGAAGTGTTAAGAGAAAAAAAAATCAAACTTACTTTCTCCTTCAACAGTGAAAATAAAAACTTTCTAAAATGAAATTGGAGGGAAACTCTTGCAACTAGACTTGCCTTTTGAGAAATATTTAGAAGTTATTTAGGAAGAAAGAAAAAAATGTGAGAAACTCAGATCTACATAAAGAAACTAAAAGTACTAAAGAAGGAAAAAGGAAAGGTAGCAGAAAAACTTATGTTACTTACTTTATTGATCTAACAAATTAGTATGTTCTAAATAATAATAACTTGGTTATGTATGCTTACATGTATCTCATGTGTGTGTATATATATATATATAGGGTCACGCATGCTCATGTAACAAGTGAAATGAATAACAACAATGATACAAGGGGCTAGAAGGAATAAAGATATTTTTGTTCTTATAAAGTATTCACACTACCCATGAAATACTATGGTGTTATTTGAAACCAGACTTGGATCATTAGAAATGTATACTGAAAACTCTAGGTCAACTACTAAAATGAGTATGGGGTTTCCCTCTGTGGAGATATAGTGACCAGATAGGGGTGGTGATTATTCAACATTATGAATATATTAAATCCCATTGAATTGTTCTTTGGGGGATGATTTTATGTCAATTTGACTTCTATAAGGAAAAGCTAATAAAATAAAATTACTGAAGTATTGAATGCATACATTACTAAAAAAAAAATCCTGAAATCACTAACCAGTTAATGAATGATACATGAAAAAGTAACCTAAGCCTAAACCAAGAAGAATAAAGAAAATATAAAGGTAAGAGGATAAATTAAGAAAATAGAGAATAGACAAGTATTGGGAAAAAACAAAGCTTTTTTATGGATCAACAAAATTTACCTGAAGAAAGAAGAGCAAAGACTCAAAAAAAAAAAATTTAGAGGAACAAAAAGACATGAGGTTTCACAGAAAGAAAAAGGGATTGTTACATGGTGTTACTGCAACCAACCACATGCCCACAAATTAGATAGCTTACATTAAATGAACAAATTCCTAAAAAGAAACAAACTACTGAAACGGACTGAAAACATAAAAACAGTATCTAAATAGACCTAAAAACAAGATTAGATTAAGCATTAAAAACTTCCCACAAAGTAAAACTAAGGCCCCAATGACATTACTGGTGATTTTACCAGCAAACATTTAATGAAGAATCAACGCCAATTCTTTACAAATGATTCCAAAGATGAGGGAACATTTCCTAACTTATTATATAAAGACAGTATTATCGTCATACAAAACGACAAAGCCATCACAAGAAAACTATAAACATATTCTCTTATGAACACAGACATAAAAATCCTCACCAGCAAACCAAATCCAGCTGTATGTAAAAAAGGTTACACATATGCCCAAAAGAATACATGATTATTTTATCATCTGAAAATTATTTAAGGTAATAAATCATTAATCAAAAGAGTAAAGAACAAAAACTCCACAATCATCTCAGTAGACATAGAAAATGCATTTGACACTATCTAACCACCTTCCGGACCAAACAAAATAAAACTCAACAAACTAGGAATAGAAGGAAGTTTCTCAAACCTGATGAAAGTATCTATGAAAAACCCACACTTAACATCATATTTAAAAGACTGAGCACTTCTGGGGTGCCTGGGTGGCTTAGTCGGTTAAGCGTCCGACTTTCGCTTAGGTCATGATCTCGCGGTTCGTGGGTTCGAGCCTCGTGTCGGGCTCTGTGCTGACTGCCAGCTCAGAGCCTGGAGCCTGTTTCAGTCTGTGACTCCCTCTCTCTCTGACCCTCCCCTGCTCACGCTGTCTCTCTCTCTCTCTCTCTCCTAGAAATAAATAAAAAACATTTAAAAATAAATAAATAAAAGATTGAGCACTTCTTAAAATAAAGAACTAGAAAAGGATTCCCTTTCTGACCACTTCTTTTCAACATGGCACTGAAGGTTCAAACAATGGCAAGAAAGAAGTTAAAGAAAAGGTATCCACATTGGAAATACAGATATAAAACTATCTCTATTTGCAGATGCAATGCTCTTATATGCAGAAAATCCTAAGGAATTCACTAAAAACTATTCAAACTAATAAACAAGTTTATCAAGGTTACAGGGTATATACAAGGTTTCAGATCAACGTACAAAAATCAACTCTATTTCTACACACTGTAGTAAACAATCCAAAAGTGAAATTAAGAACATGATGCCCCTGTAATAGCATTGATGGGGTTAAGGACACACTATCCCAAAATATCTCACCTTGGCATAGTGAATATTCCAACTTGAAGGAGTTTGAGAACCAGCAGAAGTAGGGAGGGCACTCTGATATTCCCCCACCCTGCTTCCCTCAAACCCTCACATAACAGGTGCCCTCCCTAAACCCAGAAGAAAGCTGAATCTTCACCTTTAGGGACAAAGGTAAACTGAGAAGAATCCTAATAAACAGGGCTTGTTGAGTTTCTCCCGGTCTAATATACTTACCTTACTCCCTGACCTTAAGTCCTTCACAACTATCCACTCTTTATCAAAGCTAACGAGGTCTAATCTAACTGGTTCTTTGGATCTTCATTTCCATAGGAGGCCTCTCATGTCAACGTAAAACTTACATTAAATAAAGCTGCATATTTCTCTCTTGTTAGTCTTTGTCAGATTTAGTTTTCAGACATAGCAAGACACCCAAAAAGGGTTGAGGAAAACTCTTTCCTCCCATACAGCATCAAAAACAATAAAATACATGAGAATATGCTTAATAAAAAAGGTATAAAACTTGTACTCTGAAAAGTCTAAAACACTGTTGAAATTAATGAAGATCTAAATAAATGGAAAGACGTCCAGTGTTCATGGGCTCTAAGACAATACTGTTTAAATGTCAGTACCTAAAACTGATGTACAAATTCAACACAATCATTAAATCTAACCTGAAAGTTTTTGGCAGAAATGGACAAGATGATCTTAAAAGATACAAAGAAATTCAAGAAAATCAGAAGAGCTAAGACAATCTTGAAAAAGAAAACAAAACTGGAGGGTAAACTTTCTGATTTCAAATTTTCCTACATAGCCATACTAATCAACACAGTTACTACTGGTAGAAGATTAATCATATAGATGAATGGGAATAAAATCTTACATTTCTCGTAAACTCGTTTTGATGAAGATACCAAGACCATTCCATGGGAAATAAGTTTTTCCAATACATATTGCTGGGACAAATGAATGAAGAGATTGAAGTTGGACCCCAATCTCAAGCCATATACAAATGTTAATTCAAAATGGATCATAAACCCAATTTAAGAGATTAAAGTATATAATTCGCACAAGAAAATAAAGGAATATATCTTTGTGTCCTTGAGTTATGTGAAGACTTCTGGAGTCTTTAATGCAACAGAATAAAAAATAAACTGGACTTCATCAAAACCAAAAATATCCAAAGAATACCATCAAAAATATGAATAAACAAGAGAAAATAACTGAAAAACTTTTACTCTACAGATTTTTTTCAGTAATACATAAAGAACTCTTAAAAATTCCACCAACAAACAAGAGACCAGGGCCAGATAGCTCTCCAGAGGAATTGTGCCAAACAGTTAAAGCTGTTCTTCTTTTGAAGCTGTTCCAAAAAACAGAAATGGAAGGAAAACTTCCAAACTCATCTACAAGGCCAGCATTACCTTGATTCTAAAACCAAAGGCCCCACTAAAAACGAGATTACAGATCAATTTCCCTGATGAACATGGATGCAAAAATTCTCAACAAGGTACTAGCAAACTGGATCCAGTAATACATTAAAAGAATTCTTCACCATAATCAAGTAGGATTTATTTCTGTGATGCAGGGCTGGTTCAGTATCTGCAAATCAATCAATGTGATACATCACATTGATAAATCAAAGGATAAAAACATGATCCTCTCAATAGATGCAGAAAAAGCATCTGACAAAATACAGCATCCTTTCTTGATAAAAACCATCAAGAAAGCAGGGATAGAAGGATCATACCTCAGGATCATAAAGGTCATAAACGAAAGACCATCATTAACTGGGGGAAAAAACTGACAGCTTTCCCCCTAAGGTCAGGAACACAACAAGGATGTCTACCCTCACCACTGTTATTCAACATAGTGCTGGAAGTCCTAGCCTCCAACAATCAGATAACACAAAAAAATAAAAGGCATCCCAATCAGCAAGGAGGAAGTCCAACTTTGACTCTTTGCAGATGACATGATACTCTATGTGGAAAACCCAAAAGACTCCACCAAAAAAACTGCTAGAATGGATACATGAATTCAGCAAAAAGTTGCAGGATATAATAATCAATGCACAGAAATCTGGCATTCTATACACCAATAATAAAGCAGCAGAAAGAGAAACCAAGGAAATCAATCCAATTTACAACTGCACCAAAAACCATTAAATATCTAGGAATAAATGTAACCAAACAGGTGTAAAATTGATGCACTGAAAACTATAGAAAGCTTATGAAAGAAACTGAAGAAGACAAAAAAAAAAAAGGAAAAAATTCCATGCTCATGGAAGAAGTTATCATTGAAATGTTGGTACTACATAAAGCAGTCTACATATTCAATGGAATCCCTGTCAAAATAACACCAGCATTCTTCACAGAGCTAGAACAAATAGACCTAAAATTTGAATGAGACCAGAAAAGACCCTGAACAGCCAAAGCAATCCTGAAAAAGAAAACCAAAGCTGGAGACATCACAATTCCAGACTTCAAGCTGTATTATAAAAGCTGTAATCATCAAGACAGTATGGTATTGGCACAAAAACAGACACATAGATCACTAGAACAGAACAGAGAACCCAGAAATGCACCCATAGATATTTGGCCAACTAATCTTTGACAAAACAGGAAAGACTATTCAATGGAGAAAAGTCTCTTCAGCAAATGGTGCTAGGAAAAATGAACAGTGACATGCAGAAGAATGAACCTCAACCACTTTCTTACACCATACACAAAAATAAACTCAAAATGGATGAAAGACCTAAATGTAAGGCAGGAAGCCCTCAAAATCCTACAGGAAGAAGCAGGCAACAACCTCTTTGACCTCGGCTGCAGAAACTTCTGACTTGACATGTCTCCAGAGGCAAGGGAAACAAAAGCAAAAATGAACTACTGGGACCTCATCAAGAGAAAAAGCTTCTGCACAGCAAAGGAAACAATCTGCAAAACTAAAAGGCAACCAATGGAATGGGGGAAGATATTTGCAAATGACATATTAGATAAAGGGTTAGTATCCAAGATCTATAAAGAACTTATCAAACTCAACACCCAATAAACAAATAATACAATGAAGAAATGGGCAAAAGACATGAATAGACACTTCTCCAAAGAAGACATCCAGATAGCCAACCGACACATGAAAAAATACTCAACATCACTCATCACCAGGCAACTACAAATCAAAACCACAATGAGATACCACCTCACACCAGTCAGAGTGGCTAATGTTAGCAACTCAGGCAACACCAGATGTTGGCAAGGATGCAGAGAAAGAGGAACTCTTTTGGACTGCTGGTGGGAATGCAAACTGGGGCAACCACTCTAGAAAACAGTATGAAGGTTCCTCAAAAAATTAAAAATAGAACTACTCTACAACCCAGCAATTGTACTAGTATTTATCCAAGGGATACAGGAGTGCTGATTCAAAGGGGCATGTGCACTCCAATGATTATAGCAGCATAATCAACAATAGCCAAAGTATGGAAAGAGCCCAAATGTCCATCAACTGATGAATGGATAAAGAATGTGTGGTATACATATGTATGTATGTATACAAATACACACACACACACAATGTAATTATTACTCAGCCATCAAAAAGAATGAACCCCTGCCATTTGCAACAATGTGGATGGAACTAGAGTGTATTATGGTAAGTGAAATAAGTCAATCAAAGACAAATATCATATGACTTCACTCGTGTAATTTAAGAAACAAAACATCGGAACTTAAGGGACAAGAAGCAAAAATAATATCAAAACAGAGAGAGAAACCATAAGACACTCTTAAATACAGAGAACTGAGGGTTGTTGGCTGGGTGTTGCAGGGGGAGGGCTAAAGGGGTAAGAGGCATGAAAGAGGGTACTTGCTGGGATGAGCACTAGGTGTTATATGTAAGTGATGAAAAAAAAATTTTTTTTAATGTAAGTGATGAATCACTAATTTCTATTCCTGAAATTATTATTATACTATATGTTAACTAATTTGGGTTTAAATTTAAAAATAATAATAATAAATATTAAATAGTATTAAAACAAATTTGTTGCTAAGGAAAAAAAGAACTTTAAAGCGGAATAATGAAAAGACAACCTAATTAAAAAATGGGCTATAACTTAATATACAGAAACAGCTAATGATCATACGAAAAGATGCTTAACAGGATTAGCTATCAGGGAAATGCAAATAAAAATGACAGTGAGATACCAATTCACATCCATTAGGATGGCTGTAATCAAAAGGAAGGTAAGTGTTGGCAAGGATGTAGATTAATTAGAAACTTCAGTACACTAGTGATAGAAATGTAAAATGGTACAACTTCTTTGGAAAACAGTCTGGCAATTCCTTAAAAATTTAGATAATTTAGTTACTATATCAGGAAACAATTCTTCTCCTAATTTCCACTTAAGAAAATTTAAAACTTATTGTCCATATAAAATATTGCCAGTAAATATTTCTGGCAACATTATTCATAGTAGCCAAAAAGTAGAAACAAACCAAATACTCATCTTCTGATGAACGGGCAAACAAAATGTGGTATATCCATACAATGGAATATTATTGAGCAACAGAAAAAACAACCCTACTAATTCATGCTATATCAGAGATCAACCTTGAAAGTATTCTAAGTGAAAGGAGCTGGAAAGAAAAGGCCATATTATTTTATGATTCCATTCATTTGAAATACCTCCAACGGACACATTCTTATAAACAGAAATTACATGTTGCTTTACACTGGAGAAAAGGGAGAATGTGGAGTGACTGCTAAAGGGTGTAGGAATATTTTTTTAGGGTGTTAAAATATACTGGAATAAAGATTACGGTAACTGTTGCACAACTCTGTAAACATACCAATGTGAATTTCATAAAAGATACCAAATGAGTTGTACACTTTAAATGGATGAATTGTATGTTATGTTAATTATATCTCAATAAAACTATTTTTAAAAACAAAAGTAAAATAAAGAGCTATCCAGATAAAAACCAAATGGTTGATGTAGTTTCTTTTTGTATCGTGTGACTGCTGACACTTGGGTATTATTCTTCAGTGTCCCTCTACTTTTCCTCAGCATAGAGTTCTTACTTACCAGGTGTTATTTTAATAATTCCAAAATATAAGTTCCTAAAAACACATAAGCATATATTAAACCACAGTAGTCTTTAAAAATACTGTTAGACTGTGAGTTTTTTTCTTTTAAGTAAAAGAAAAATACTTACTTAATTGCTTGTGCTCCTGGTCTTTGCACAATCAAAGTGCTAAATTCTTCCACTACAATATCTAACAGTTCAGGTGTTTCTCGCTTTTCTCTTAGAACAATAGACATACTTTTCAAGTGAACAAACAACTTCATGGCTTCAAACTAGAGTATATTCAGAGGAATAAAAGGAGAAGAAAACATATATATGTAAATACAAAAACTACTCTCATTCATATACTTTATTCTTTCCAATAATCAAAAAATACTTTTAAAACAACCCTTTATATATTAAATAATCACCACATTAACATAAAAAAGTAGGGGCAATTTTTATCCTTACCTTGGAAATTAAAATACTTACAGACCAAATGTCAAAATGAGTCAGTAATATCTATTTCTCAAAGGATTAAAAACAGGCCTATCATTAAATTCTAAGTATAAGGCAAGAAAACATCTTAAAACATCTTACTGTTTTAGGCAAGGTTGGATCAACTGCTGTTTCACTGTAGCCAATTGCTTCATAGAGTAAAACTTTTTCTTCAGGTGTCAACATTTCTTCAAGAACTATAAATCATAAAGAAGTATTTTGCATTCTTAACCGGTAAGATAAAACTAACCCGTAATTTAGTTACCTTTAACCAATGAAATGCAAACTTAATTCTTTTTATACTTTTAAGAAAATTTTTTGAGACCACAAGAGACAGAGTACAAGTGGGGGAGGGGCAGAGAGCAGGAGACAGAATCTAAAGCAGGCTCCAGGTTCAGAGCTGTCAGCACAGAGCCTGACACGGGGCTCAAACTCCTAAACTGTGAGATCATGACCTGAGCCAAAGCTGGATGATTAACTGATTAAGACACTCACATGCCTTTTAATTTAAAAAAAAAAAAAAAAAAAAAAGAAAGAAAAATTATAATCACTGAATGTCAGGATGACATTGGCAATTTTAAAAGGATTAGTCTCCAAAAATATAAATTGCTAAATGTATAAATTTAGCAATATAAATTTCTAAGTATTTATATTAAGCAAGCTCACAAAATGGCTCACAATATTACAGACTTGATGACACTGTGCTAAGTAACATACCTGGCATACAAAGTAGGTAGTATTAATATCATGATCTTCCCATTTTACAGATGATGAAATTGAGGTTCAAAGAGTTTTAATAGTCTGTCTGGGCTACACTGCTAATAAGTGATAGATCCAGGATATAAACTTAAGCCCCTAAATCTCCAAAGCTATGATCTTACATATTTAGTAAGGAAACAAAAACCTTTCCAAGAAACAATTTTAATAAAAATGTATAATGCCTTATACCCTTTGCATATTTTTACTTATTATTATCTATATGCATTTACTAAATCCTCTGAGCATAAAGTTCTTCTGTAAACATTAAGATAAAAATTTTTTTATTTGACATATGTATTTGCAATGTTATAATAGTTTTATTGATAATAAGGTTAAATTACATATGATATATATGCACATAATGTTGATTTTCCTTATGAAATTTTCTGCAAAACTTTATTTTCACAACTGATGATTGGCTGCACTAAATTAACTTGATAATTAATTGCACTACTATAAAATGAAATGGACCTACTTCCAGGCTTCACATCTGGCTGTTCTTTACTTTTTGGTTCTGACCAAGTCCACAGCCAGCTAAACCATCCCTTATTTTCCTCTGCATCTTTTGCTCCTTCTCTGTAAATCCTGTATCCAGCTTTCTTTACCTAAAATAAATAAATTTTCAAATAAATGACAAATTATCCTTATTTAGCAATCTAAAAAAATAGAAAAATGACATTTAAAAAACTTAACTACTGTAGTGAACAAATATAAACATTATACAAACTGACAACACAACACAGTAACTGCAACATTAGCCAAACATGAGAATTTAGGATACCAGGTACGGTCAGCCCTACTGTTACAAGTCATGGTGATTACACCACTCCCTCCAAAATTGGATTTTTACCTTCATATGAACTGAGTGTTTGATAAGCCAAATTATTAGCAAGAATGTTTCCCCACAGGACCTAATTTAAATGGATGGGGCAAAACATTAAGTCAATTTTTCTTATACTGTACTACAGGAAGCAAATTTCAACCCCTTTCAGGAAACAGTGTATTACAGTGCAACACTAATGATATGACTACATCTGTCAAATCTACATGGAATCTAGATTTACTTATTGAAAGATAATCTGGAATTACCTCAACTTCTGCCTGTTGTCTTGATATAGTTATATTAAATACATCCAAGGTCTTTTCCAACTCCTAAAAGTATAAACAAAAGTGTGTTTGAAATAACTTTATATACCTACATAAAGATTATAAAAATTATAAAACTGCAATATATAATCTATCAAATTGCTGCACTGAAGCAAAGACATAATAGGAAGCAGAAAACAGATCATCCATCAACATAATATCCCTGTTAAATTCTGAGAAGCAGTGCTTATATATATATACACGTCAGCTTAGAAACGGTAATGATCGAATAACCTCTTAAAGAAATCATACGCTATGCATACAGTTGTTACAACTCTGCATGATTTACAGACACATACTAAAAGACATGATACAGGCATTGCTTAAAATGATTTTTGGGTTTTAACTTTAAGGGCAAACACATTAATGTTACCTTCAACTAAAAATTATAAATCCTTCATATTATATGCACGGTTGGTGTGTCATTTTTAATATATACCAAGTAGATCTAGATACATTTAAAACTTATTTTGAAATTCTACATATTCCAAAGTTTCTATGGCTACTGAAATAAACAGAGATAAGGTAAGTCTTTCATCATATCAATAAATTATTTCCATGATCAATTTTAAGAATGTCATTCTAAAATCTTTTTCCCCCCCTAGGAGAAGCAAACATGACCTACTTTATCTAGAAAACAACTTCACTCAGGATTCTACTATCCAGCAGATTTGTAGGATTCAGGTTAATATCCAAAATAAATAAGTAAGGAAATGTGTAACCACCTTTCCAAAAGGCCTCTAAACCCAAGCATTCCTAATAGTCGAGGACTGCAGAAAGTCTCCTACATCGAAATAAAAATAAAGCTCAATCTTCAGGGAGCTCCTAACTGGAAGCTGGTCTAGATTCAGAACGGTTACAGTAATTTCAAGAGGCTGTCTCCCTAAACTGAACTTTATCTATAAAACAGTTCCTTCTAGAATATACTATAATGTTAAAAGACTAGTATTTAGGAAGTTCTCAAGACAGATGATGAAATGTAAAGTTGCTAGTAAAGACTAGAAATGCCACAAAAATTAAGACAAAGGAGGCTCTGTATGGGTAGAAAGTTTAGGAAAGTTCATACAAGAGATGGGACTTAAGTAGAGTTTGAGGAATGAATAAAAGTGGGGCAAAGAGATGAGTAAAGGAGATGGACTTGGCTACAAACGTAAGCATAGTATGTATAAAAGACAAGAAATTTATTTAATTAACACCATCATTTGTAACACAGAGAAATGGAATGGTGACAGATAACAGAAGGCTTTGAAATTGACACAAAGAAGATTGGAATCCATGTAGCAAATTTTTTTTTAGGCTTTTGAGGTTAAAAATGTCATAGTGTGAGGCTTCAAATTACTATCTGCATGAACCCAAATCTCCCCAGATTGAGAGTAATCTCTAATTCCAACAGCGCACAGGAGAGTATCACCTGAGCTCATAGGAGTACGAAGTCTAAGTAAAAGAGAAAGAGTCAGTCAAAACTGAAATAAGTAGGAAGTGTTAGTCACCAAAGATGGAGGAGTTATGTAGTACAAAATATTCAACAACTTTTTTTAATTACTAACCTGCAAAGAGATGAGTAGTTCACCAGTTGGCTTCTTAGTTGTTATCTTTTTTTTATAAAGTTCTTTATACTGCTTCATTTTTTGCCTGTGTTCTCTAATATACTTCCATGACCACATCCGTAACCGGGGGCAGACATTTACTTCCAGAATACCATGTATAGCATAACTCCACCTATAGAAAACAAAAAACAAAAAAACCAAAACCCTACACTTAACAACCTCAAACCAACAGTAAGAAATAAAGTTACTTCTACTCCAAAACAACATATCTAACGATATAGTACAAAGACTATCAAAATGGTGTCCTGAGTATCTGATTTTTCCCAGCCCTATATGTATTAAGACTACATTATAAAACTTATCTCTTTCCTAAGTGGAAATAAGCCAAATCACTGAATTTTGTTACAAAAAAGATAGCTTTACAGGGAAACTATCGAAATATTACTTGGCAAAGAATAGTAATTAAAAGTCAACTGAAAAGTATTTGCAACTTCTAGAAACAGCAAGAGCTTAATAACAGTTAAGACTTTTAAATTAAAAACAATTTTTTAATGTTTACTTTTTGAGAGACAGAGAGAGAGTGGGGGAGAGAGAGAGAGGGAGACACAGAACCTGAAGCAGGCTCCAGGCTCCCAGCTATCAGCACAGAGTCCAATGCAGGGTTTAAACTCATGAATGGTACAATTATGACCTGCACTGAAATTAGATGCTTAACCAACTGAGCCACGCATGAGCCCCAAGACTTTGGAATTCAAAAAGGGGCTACTCTTCATAGACACACATAACCTAACTTTCAAGTTTAATTATATAGGCTTGAAGTATCTAATATGAAAAGTTTGGATTTTTTTTTTTTTAAAAAGGTATTGCTAGACACAAACTAGGATATAGTTTTTAATAATCCCAAAACTACAGTTAATGAATGGTATTCTAGTGTCCCCTTTTAAAATTTTCTTAGAATCCCTTCAATCAACTTAACATAATAAGCAAAAGCATAAATCAAACAACAGTTTGTATCTGTCCTTAAAGAGTATCTTAAAAAGTTATTCTCAAAGTCGGGGCGCCTGGGTGGCTTAGTCGGTTAAGCATCCGACTTTCCGACTTTTGCTTAGGTCATGATCTCGCGGTTTGTGGGTTCAAGCCCCGCGTCGGGCTCTGTGCTGACTGCCAGCTCAGAGCCTGGAGCCTGTTTCAGTCTGTGACTCCCTCTCTCTCTGACCCTCCCCTGCTCACGCGGTCTCTCTCTCCTAGAAATAAATAAAAACATTAAAAAAAAAAAAAAGTTATTCTCAAAGTCAATAAATTCACTTTATACTATACATTATAAATTTAAAAAGATTAGATCAACCGATTCTACTTCTAGGTATTTATCTGATGAAAATGAAAACACAAGCAAAAAAACATATATGTATGTACCCCCAATATTCACTGTGGCATTATTAACAATAGTCAAGATACGGAAACAACCTAACTGTCCATCAATGAACTAATGGATAAAGAAAATGCAGTGTGTATCTGTATGTGTATGTGTGCGTGCGTGTGTGTGTGTGTGTGTGTGTGTAGTCATTCCATGACTGGAATATTATTTGGTCATAAAAAGGAATGAAATCTTGCTATTTGTGACAATACAGATGAACCCTGAAGACATTATGCTAAGTGAAATCAGACCAAGAACGATAAACACCATATGATCTCACTTACATATGGTATCTCAAAAAACAAAAACAAAAAAACTGAGCTCATAAATAGAGTACAGACTGGTAGATGACAGAGGTGAGGCATAGGCAGTGGTAAAAATGGGTAAATGGGATTAAAAGGTCCAAACTTCCAGTTATAAAATAAGTCATGAGGATATAATGTACAGCATGGTGATAATAGTTAATACTATACTGTATATTTGAAAGTTACTAAGAGATCATAAAAACTCTAAAGGAAAACTTTTGTCATTATATTTGGTGATGGAGGTTAACTAGACTTACTGTGGTGATCAGTTCACAACACATACAAATATCGAATCATTAGGTTATAAATCTGAAACTAATGTAGTATGTCAAATTATATCTCAATTTTTAAAAATTAAGCCATTTTACCATTCTCTGGCATGATAGTGAAGAGGCACATCAGGTTTGAATTTCCTGTAGGGTAGATTCTGTGTCATCATATCAACTGACTCAAGAAGCTCCATAACGCTGAAATACTAAAGAATGAAAATATTAAGTCCGTTTGAGGTTTCAGATTTTGTGTTCAATGTTGAAAAAGGTTAAATGTTACCATAAAACTCTGTGCATTTCTCAAATACCCTTAAAAATCTTAGTTCTGAAAACCATTAAAAATATCTTAGTTCTACTTTTTATCAAATTATAGCTCAATTCAAATTTTCATTTAAAACAAATCACCTGTGGTTTATTAAATTCAATTGCTATCTCATGTAACTCAACTTCCAGGTTTATCTTGGGAGCAGAAAAGTCAAAATCCGATCGCCGATTCATCTGAAGTTTGGCATTAGCAGATATGGGGCGAAACACTGAAAAATAATGCAAATTTTAAAAATTTAAATTGAGTTATATTTCAAGAGTCTAAAAGTCCTAAAGGGATGGAGTTGAAAATGTTGATTTTCATTTCTTATACTCTTCCTACTTTCCCAGATTGCCATACTGCTATAATTTGGTCAGATGAACTGTCAATTAACAGAGAAGATTCTTTTATTTTATTCGTAATTATAATTCATATTTTATTCTTTAAGTAAACAAAGACTAAGTAAACCTCCCCTCAAAACACCAACATAACCCTTAAAAACAGAAACACTCTCTAAAATTCAAAAATAGTGTAAAAAAATAATGTTAACAAAAATACACAGTTTAAAACAATTACATTCAAAATGCTAAGGGGAAAAAGACTTTATTTAACCACTGACTTCTATTATCAAACTATAATTTTTGAATTTCTGGTCAGTTTCTATATATCCATCTGCCTCCTTTTAACTTGTAAAAGGAGATTTACCCAGGATAACCTTCTTGGTTCAACCCATAATCTAAGACAGATTAAACTAAACGTTATACATTTAGTACCAAAAAAGGATAAGAATATTCTTGCAAAGGGAGGCCAGTTATAGCTGAATGTATAGAGAGATCAACTATTAAATTATCAGCTAATCTATATAAAAACAGTACATTTGTCTTGTTTTAATCATCCCAAGGCACAGCACTTAATTTTTTCACACTGAGCATTCAAATGTACTCAACATATTACACTCAATTATATATATATATTGAACTTAATAGAACCAGAAGATACTCCAGAAACTGGTTAAATTCATCATACAATACATACAACAGAATACTACACAGTGAAAAATATGAACAATTTCGTATGTGTGTATATATATACACATTTATGTATGTGCATATACATATGAATCAATATACTAAAAGACTTAATAAATCTACGTATAAGGCAATTTTACCACTACTCGAAAAATAAAATTATTCTCCCCTAGCTTTTTTTTTCGCAAATAGTTAATTGTCAAATTGGTTTCCACATAACACCCAGTGCTCATCCCCACAAGTGCCCTCCTCCATGCCCATCCCCCCTCCCCACCCCACATCCATCAGTCCTCAGTTTTTGTCAGCATTCAAGAGTCTCTCATGGTTTGCCTCTCTCCCTTTCCCCCACCATTGCCCCCCTTCTTCCTCTTGTTCCTCAGTTAAGTTCCTCCTAATCCTCCTATACGTGCATACATTTGTTATTTGTCCTTCTCTGCCTGTCTTTTTTTTCTTAGCATAACACCCTCAATGTCCATCCATGTTGCTACACATGGCCAGATTTCATCGTTTCTCATTGCCATGTAGTATTCCATGGTATAGATAAACCACATCTTCTTGATCCATTTGTCCGTTGATGGATCTTTCCATGTTTTAGCTATTGTTGAGAGTGCTGCTATCAACATTGGGGTACATGTGCTCCTATGCCTCAGCATTTCTGTATCCCTTGGGTAAATTCCTAGCCGTGTTATTGCTGGGTCATAGGGGAGTTCTATTGTTAGTTTCCTGAGGAACCTCCACACTGTTTTCCAGAGGGGCTGCACCAGACTACATGGCCTTTAGAAAAAAAAAAATTGCCCAACCCCTACTACAGCTCAGTGGCTGTCAAAATTTGTTATTCATCAAAATCACCAGGAAAGCCTGTGAAAACATAGATTGCCAAGGTTCATTCTCAGAGGTCCTGACTCATTATGTCTGGGATGGACTCTAAGATTTACATTTCTACCAAGTTTCCAAGTAATACTGATGCTGCTAGTCTGAACCACACTTGGAGAACATGGTTCTAGTCAGTTCTCTCTTCCATTAACCTACATGACTTTCATAGCCTCTCTTCCCTTCAAAAACCTCCCAACACCTCAGATATTAAAAAATAAGAGCTCATTAACGAAATTCCATAAACTCTTATCACCCTCTCTGCTGTCCACCCCATATCAAGACTTCTCTCTTATTCCTGAATTCAGTCTTATAAGAGGACTAATCCTGTTCTCTGTGGAAAAGCACTCCACTTGTGTATGAGATCCTATCCCCTTTTACCCTTATAAAAAAATTATCCCTTCTCTATCTTGCTTATTTTTCATGTTCTATAGATGATTCTCATCTCAACTTGTAAATAAGCTGTTGTCTCACTCATTAAATAAAAAACAAACCAAAAAAAGCTTTCAGTCCTTCTTCTTTCGAGCAGGTATGCCAATTATCAATTTATTGTCTGTGAACTCCTATTTCATACTTCATTGCCTACTCTAAAAACTAGACTTGGCCCTTTAAATATTTTTTCCCTTGCCAGCTAGCATAATATTAATCTTTACCAGCAGAGGGCACTGGAGAGACACTGCAGGAGCAGTTATGTTTCCTGGTTCTAATGTGCTCATTCCACAGACCCCTGCACTGCCATGGTTTTCCAGCACGCAGCTCCCACCAAGTGGCTGCTACAGAAGCCGGCTCCAGTGTCCAGCTCCTACAAGGTGACAGCAGCTCCTAGAGTGTGACAGATTCTTCAGCCCCAGCCTCCTGAGGGGCAGGGCAACTAGCAGCAGCCAGCAAGTTCTTCCAACGCCCTAAGGCAGTTCTGTAGTGAAGTGCCTCCCACAGGACAACCCTTTATGACAATCTATCAAGATCCCAAGGGTGAATCTCCAACAAGTTTGGTGGCATGGCACCACAGAGACTTTCCTGGCAATCAGTGAGCCCTGGTCACAGAGACCTCAGCGCTGAGACAGGCACACCCTCTTCATGGGGAAGTCCATCTCAGTCCTAGGGTAGGGGCAGTGCCTTCTACTCTTCCTATATTCTTTAGAGTTCTCTCTACTTTTCATTAGCCAATTCTTTGTTACTCCAATCCCCGGTTACAGTAATGTTTTATGTTAAACTTCCCCTGCTCAAATTACTGTGCAGTTTCTCTCTCACCAGGTCCTGACTAAAGCAGCAGGAAATGACAGCAGGCAAAAGGGAAATAAGTCAAACCTAAGTGACAGAGAGGAGAATCGTCAACACACATGACAGGCAATCTCATCTGTTCTTAATGTTTCCTTTGATGAAAATAATCTAGAAAATGAAGCCAAAACTATGAAATGGATAGTTTTAAGAGTGAAAACAAGACTCAACTTTAGGAAATTAATGAAGTATAATCAGGAAGGTAGAATACAGAAAAGAATCACTGATTGAAGACATCAGACAACCAAAGCTAATAAAAAAGTTATCCACCCACCAATCAGTATTTACTGTGTGCCTACAGAGTACAAGAAATACTACTCCTTTCAACTTAAAATTTTACTCATTTCTGATTATAAAAGTACATCATGTTCATTTCAGAAAATTTGGAACCAGATAAAAATATGAAGAAAAATTTTAAATATACATTTTTTAAATCGTAAGATTACAGACTATGCCAGCTAGCATTAATAAACTATATTTGCCATTTAAAATCTCTTAACATCATAATTATTATGAATAATCCTTAGAGATTTATCTCATTTATTATATCCTCACTCAGGACATTTTTCTTTCCTGTAGTTTTGAAATATAGCAAAAAATTCCCCAACAATGAATGACACAGAACCGATAACTGTTTTATTTGTGAATATGTATTATAAACACTTTGGATTATATGACAAAATTAACATGGAACATCACAGTGACTTTAACAATGTCCATTAAAATTCATGCCAGTTACTTTAATTGTACTTATCTTACAAAAAGTACTTACCAAAATCATAACCTTTTGGGACAATATTTTCACGGACAATGCCATTCTTCAAGCTGTCCTATTAAAAGACAAACTGCTTTTATTTATATTGATGCCAATATATCTTTATTTTACCAAATCCTATTATATGCAAAAAAAAAAATATTTAAAAGCAATTTAAAAAATAAATCAAACTTCTGAGGACTTAGCTATGGAAAATATTAAACTGGTTATACAACATCCTATTAAACTACTGCTATTAAAGAATGATCTAGGAACTATTTAAACATATGTGTGTGTATTTACATATTTGTGTACAGGTACATTTATGGAAGTTGGCAAAATTCAACATCCATTTATGATAAAGAATCTCAAGGAAGTGGGCATAAAGGAAATATACCTCAACATAAGAAAGGACATATATGACAGTCCCACAGCTAACATCATGTGCTCAACAGTTAAAAACTGACAGCCTTTCCTCTAAGATTAGGAACAAGACAAAGATGCCCACTACTCTTGCCACTTTTATTCAGCATAGTATCAGAAGTCCTAGCCAGAGCAATTAGGCAAGAAAAAGAATAAAAGGCATCCAAATTGGAAAGGAAGAAATAAAACTATCACCATTTGTAGATGATATAACATTCTATATAGAAAACCTTACATACTCCACCAAAAACTGTTAAATCTAATAAAGTAAAATTGTAGGATACAAAATTAATATACAGAAATCTAATGCATTTCTACACACTGATAATGAAGTAGAAGAGCAATTAAGAAAACTCAATTTACAATTACATCAAAAGGAATTAAATACATAGGAATAAATTTAAACCAATGAGGCAAAAAGACTTGTACACCAAAAATTGTAAGACACTGAAGACAGAAACTAAAGATGCTAAAAAAAAAAAAAAAAGGGGGGGGGCCCAACCATATTCCATGCTCCATATTTCAAGATATATTGTTAAAAAGTCCATACTAGCCAAAACAATCAACAAATTCAATGAAATCCCTGCCAAATTTCCAACAACATTATTCACAGAAATAGAACGATACTAATATATATATGGAAGGAACCATGAGAGACCACAAAAACCAAAGGAATCTTGACAGAGAACCTGGAGATACCACAAGTCTTGATTTCAAATTATATTCAAAACTACGTTAATCAAAACAGTATGGTATTGGCATAAAATCAGACACACAGATCAATGGCATAGAATAAAGAGCCCGGAAATATATCTATACATATAAATGGTTAATTAATTTACCACAAAGTAGCCAAAAATGTACACTGGGGAAAGGAGAGTCTCTTCAAAATGTGGTGTTCAGAAAACTGGACGGCCACATGCAAGAGAATGAAAATGGACCACTACTTTATACCAATACAAAATTAACTCAAAATAGATTAAAGACCTGAACATAAGACCTGAGGCCATAAATATTCTAAAAGAAAACACAGGCAGTAAATGCCCTGACACTGGTCTTGGCAATGATATTTTGGACCTGACACCAAAAGTAAACACAAGGAAAAAAAAAAAAAGTGGAACTACATCAAACTAAAAAGATTTTGCACAGCAAAGGAAGACATCAACAATAATGAACAGGCAACCTACTGAACAGGAGAAAATATTTGCAAATCACTTATCAGATGAGGGGTCAATATTCAAAATATATAAAGAACTCCTATAACCCAATTTCAGAAAAACAATCCAATTAAAAAATGGGCAGAGGAAATGAAAAGACATTTTCCAGACATACAGATGGCCAACAGGAACATGAAAAGGTATTCAACACCACTAATCATCGAGGGGAATGCAAATCAAAAGCAACTAACACCTTTTAGAATTGTTATTATCTTTCTTCTAAAGTAGGCTCCAAGCCCAGCATGGAGACCAACACCGGGCTTGAACTCACAATGTTGAGATCAAGAGTCAGACACTTAACCAACAGAGCAACCCAGGTAACCTAAAATGGTTATTATCAAAAAAGAAATAACACGTGTGGGCAAGGATGTGGAGAAACACAAACTCTTATGCACTCTGGGTAGAAATATAAACTGATGCAACCCCTATAAAAAACAGTATGGAGGGTCTTCAAAAAATTAAAAGAACTACCATATGATCCACCAATTCCTATTCTCCCGTCCAAGTACTAACCAGGGCCAATCCTGTTTAGCTTCTGAGACAAGATGAGATCAGGCACATTAAAGGTGGTATGGCCATAGACTAGCAATTCCTATTCTGAATATTTATCCAAAGAAAAGAAAAACATGAGCTAGAAAAGATACATACACTACCATGTTCACTGAAGCATTAATTATATACCCAAGATACAGAAACAACCTACATGCCTATTGATAGAAGAATGGATACAGAAAATATATATAAATACACAGTGGTATATTATTCAGCCATTAAAAAGAAGGAATCACCCTTCTGCTACATGGGTGAACCTTGAGGGCCTTATGCTAAGTGAAATAAGTCAGACAGACATATACCCTATGATCTTATACGTGAAATACTTACAAATAAATAAATAAATATTTTTAAAAAGCCAAGCTCATACTTGTAGGTACAGAGCACAGATTGGTGGGAAATAGGCAAAATGTGTCAACAAAGTTAAAAGGTAAGTGTGTCTAGTTAGAAAAGAAGTCAGTTATGGGGAAGTATGTAATATACAACATGGCAACTATAGTTAATGATACAGTATTGTACTTTTTTTTTAAAGTTCATGTATTTTGAGATAGCAAGCAAACAACAGTGGGGGAGAGAGAAAGGGAGGGGGATAGAGAAAGAATCCCAAGTAGGCTCCATGCTCAGCATGGAATGTGACACAGGGCTCCATCCTACAAACTGGGAAATATGACCTAAGCCAAAATCCAAAGTCAAAGGTTCAACACACTGAGCCACCCAGGCATCCCTCATATTGCATATTTTAAATATCGCATATTTTAAAGAGAATAAATTTTTTTTTAATGTTTTATTTATTTCTGAGAGAGAGAGACAGCATGAGCATGGGAGGGTAAGAGAGAGACAGAGATATAGACTCTGAAGCAGGCTCCAGGGTCTGAGCTAGTTGTCAGCACAGAGCCTGACACAGGGCTCGAACCCACGAACCGTGAGATCATGACCTGAGCTGAAGTCGGACGCTTAACTGACACTGACTGAGCCCCCCAGACACCCCAAAGAGAGTAAATCTTAAAAGTACTCATCAAAAGTTCTGAGATTAATTATGTATGGTAATGGATGTTAGTCTTATTGTGATCATTTCACATTATGTGCAAATGCTGAACCGTTACAGTGCACACATGAAATTACATATATAACATTATATATATATACACGTTTTATATTATATATAATTGACATGTTTATATATAAATATATTTATATATGTGCATTTAATATATACACATATACATATACACAATTGACATGTTTACATATACATGTTTATGCTTATATGTATGTATAAACATGTCGATTATACCCAAAAAAATGTGTATCTATACATGTTTGTGTACAAACACATATATATTCACATATTTGTGTACATGCTGTTAATGGATTTTGCCTAGGGGGGAAAAAGTCACCAACTACAGTTATGTTAATAAATGGCAATGAATAAAACCAAAACCATATGCAAAATATACTAACAAAAGTATACATACGCATCCCCCAAAGATTTACTTACCAATGATTCATCATAATCATTAAGGTAAAACAACGGAGACTTCACGTTCCAATAGGCAAAAAGGTTATCCAATCGGATTAACTAAAAATAAATCAAGTTTATTACACATCTCATTTTCTTTAAAGGATCTTTAAACATATGCTATTTTAAGAACTCGCAAATAACTAAATCATATAATCGAGTTAAGTAAACGCAATTCACATAAATCCTTATCTATATATTATCATCTGCCTTTGTGTAAGTCTCTTATCAGGTCTATGGGTTGACAGGATATTTATTTTACCTTACGGAAGAGTTTCTCAGTTTCATCATGTAAACATGGAACCCAGAATTGATCAGTTGTCTGAAAATTAAAAAAAAAAAAAAAAAAAGTGAAAGTGTCATAACATATGAAATGGCAGAGTGATAAACTATTATTAATATACCCTTGACCAATTTCCCATGAAAATGCCCTTGAAGACACTCAGTGACAGAATATTAACCACAATAAAGTCTGTTTTCGAAGACCTCACTGCTAACTAAAAAAGCTAAGTAAACAAGCAATTACAAACAGGTAAGTGCCACCACAGAGGTTAAACACAGTTCTCAGAATAATGCAGGAGCCTCAAATTCAGGGATAATGGAGAAAGTGATGACTAATACATAATATATGGATAAAAATTATTGATTTTAAGGTTAGTGGGGAGTACGATTCAGAGTAGGAAAACATCCAAGTATGTGACATGTTCGGGGAACTGAAGAAGACCAGTATGGCCAGAGAACATACACAAACAAAAGAGGTGAAACCAATGTTACCAGGGGTCAGATTAAAACAGATTAAAACTGTTTTAAAATAAAACTACCGACTTTATTCTAACAACAATGAGAAGCTACTGAGGGCAATAAAGTGTTTAGATGCTTATTCTACAAAGACCGTTTTCATTTTCTGGTAGAGAATTGAACAGATGACAACAGTGGTTTTCAAACTTCAGTGTACATCAAATCACCTGGAGGGCCTTCTAAACCTTAGACTGCTGGGCCTCCATTTGAGTTCCTAATTGAATGGGTCTGGGCTAGGGGACCAGTTTCCAAGGTCTCCCAAAGGGGATGGTCAAAACCGCTGTCACAGTTACCCATGACCTCCATGCTGCAACATCCAATGTAATTCTCCATCCTTATTTTTCAAACTAACAGAAGCATTTGACAGTTCACCCCACCCAAACTTACTGAATAACTTTTCATCTGGCTTTTCTTATTTATTTTGCTTGTAGTAGGCCCATGTTTTAAGAAGAAATTTTACACAAAAATTCAATGGGTATATGTAAATAAAGCATATAATGAAATACTACAGAGCAATTAAACTGAATTAAAATACATGTAGCAATACAAGTAAATATTAAAAACACTGTGAAAATGAAAATTTATTGAAAAATCATGTAAAATATTTATGTAAATTTTTAATTTTTTAAACATTTATTATTTTTAAGACAGAGAAAGAGTGTTGAGTGGCAGAGGGGCAGAGAGAGAGGGAGACACAGAATCTGAAGCAGGCTCCAGGCTCTGAGCTGTCAGCACAGAGCCCGACACGGGGCTCAAACTCATGGACCACAAGATCATGACTTGAGCCGAAGTCAGATGCTTAACCGACTGAACCACTCAGGAGCCCCTATGTAAACTTTGAAAAACCTACCAGCGTTATACATTTTTAACTGATATACAAAAGTTTAAAATTTTAGGATGTTTATCTCTGGGAGAAGGATGAGAGTAGAAAATATACGCGTTTTAAACTTTATTCCTAACAACTTATTCTTTAAAAGTATTTAAAACTTAAACCAAATGACAAATTCCACAACTGTCTATAACTTTGATGCAAGTCAATGCTTCATAATCCTCTATTTGCTCCCATACTTCAAAAATTCCTCAATTTGAAAAATTAGGAACAATGTTTGCCACCATATGAATGATGGTGCAAAGAAAATGTGTGATTTCTTTATGCTTTCCATGACTTATCAGTATTTCTGAAATAACATTACTTTTATTTTGTACTTACAAAAATGGATTTTTAAGGAAAAAAGTATCGAATATATTCTGCAAATAATAGGCCTTCATATTTTAAACTAAATTTGATGATCAAGCATTTTTTGAAACACTAAACTACCCACTCCCAATTCCAATCTACCTTAAGCACTCTCCGTACCAACTCTACATCTATTTCTGATACTAGCACACACGAACAGTTATAGCTTGATCAACTATACTGCACAATACGGTTAAATTTCTTTTTAAACAAAGTACCTGCATGCTGAGATTTTGAAGGGAAATACCGAATGACAGTGGATTGTCTCGATTTGTGATCTAAAGAGGAAAGAGCAAATTTTACTCAGAATTTTAGTAGTTAAACAAAATTATAGAAAAAGCTCATTTTCTGGAAAATATTTTTTCAAACACTCAAAAACATTTTACCAGTTTGTAGAACTGTTATTCCTGTATTTTTCCTAATACTAATTAAAAATTTAACTATCAATGTATTAGTGTTGTACAATAAATCTGTATGTTTTTCAGTTTATAAAAAACCAGTTTATCAAAAACTGACCTCACAACAGTACTATGAGAAGACAATAATTATGCATTTTAGAGACACAGGGTCTATTTGAGATAAACAATCAAAATCTACCTCTACTGAGTCCTAGACCAGTATAATTTCCAAGAGGTAAATATAAAATATTCTAAAAATACATAACTGGTTAATTCATAATGCTCAAGTATCCAAGGTGACTGCAATATAGAAAGGCATTTTCCTACATTATCCAATTTTTGAACATTTTAGCAAAATGTAATCAAAGCATTAAACACTGCAAATTAAAACTATGATTACAAAGAAGAAATATCAGGTCACCTTCAGGCCTGTGTCCCTCCACTTCCCAGCACCCAATGGCTGGCCACATCACAGCAGGTGTCAATAAACAGTAAAGTATATGTACGTAAATGTAAAACTAAGTTTCACCTATTCAAATACTTACATCATCTTCATAACGAATATGGATGTTGGAAATTTTCACTTGAAGATTTTTTATGATCTGTGTAATTAATTTTTCTGTGAAAGTGTCCGGTTTCTCCACCAGATGTTTTTCTACAATAGTAAATACTCTTTTTTTAACTTGAATGAAAAATACACTCTATAAATACCCATCCACATATGGAATTGACATAATCACCATGTTAAAAAAAAATAGGTCTCTGTAAACAGAACACTAAGAGCCTCCTTTCCCTAAGTCTTCAATATCAAAAGACTCAAAGGCAACCAAATATACATAATTTCAAAATCTACTTATTCAATGAAACTAAAACCAACTATGTAGAACTTCCTGCCACTAAATTTTACAACTTCTGTTAACTATACCTGGGTACATAAAGACTTGGAAACATTGAAAATGATTAGATAAGAATTCTAATAGGCTTCAAACAGAGAAGCCAGAAACAGCCAAAAGAAGGAATCACCCTTAAAATTAGTGATACTATTACAAATTGTCTGTGGTTTGATGTATAAAATGGTTCAATATGCTTCTCCTCCTGATGAATCCAAAACAGGAAGATATATGATCCTTTCTTCTTTTAAGGAAGAATGAAGTTCATCATTTCTTTCATTTTCTAAATAAGGTATTAACTATTTCCAGTTTCAAAGCTTTCCAGGGGAATAGAAAGAACAAAGGACTGAAGCTCCTATTTTTTTTTTAATTCATTTATTTTGAAAGAGGCAGAGATAGTACAAGTATGGGAAGGGCAGAGAGAGAGAGGGAGGGAGAAAGAGAACCCAACCCAAGCACAAGCAGGCTCCGCATTGCCAGCTGCAGAGCCTGACGCAGGGCTTGAACTCAGGAACCATGAGATCATGACCTGAGCTGGAATCAAGAGTCAGTCACTTAACTGACTGAGCCACCCAGCACACCGTTAATTTTTTTTAATATGCATCTGATAACCACGAGTTACTGTCCTTTTTTCCCCCACCTGAAAATGTTAATGAAAACTATCTCATTTTCTATTTGTAGTTCTGTTCCACTGTACATATGGAGTAACTGTTTTTTCCTCTCATGACCCACTACTCCTTAATTCAGCTGGCCCAGGAGGACAAGCTGATGAAGATACATTTACATCAAATCCAAGTGTTGGTGATTAGCAGGTAAGTAAATATATTTAAAAATAAAAAGACTCTAGAATTAAGAAGTAAACAAAATATAAGCTCTTTGAAGATAGAGCATTTTAATCTTTGAATACACCACATCCTAATAAAATCCTTTGCTCTATAAGCCTATTCAGTCATTCAATTAAATGCTTAAATCTTTCTTTCCCTACACAGTATTTCCTTCTGAATCCCTTAACCAGCACAGATTCCATAATGTCTTATTTCACCAATATTTTCAACTCTTTTATTCCTTTTTTCCTCCCTCATTTTCTTATCAATAAAACTCCAACCCTAAATAAAACCAATGTTCTACTTTTCATATAAACATGCTTAACCTTGCAGTTGAGCACAGGAGGAGGAAAATCACAACAGGACTCTAGTAACTAAATTAAGTATCACCAACTTCACCCAAACAGCAGCCTTACTCCATTTCTCCACTCAACTTGTTCACATGCTGTGGAATAAGTAAGTCAATCCCTTCTGATTTTCCTCAAAGGTCTAAACACTCCTTCCATTGCTCTCTTTACTCTTAGATGACCTTGTCTCCAACTTTGGAAGAAACAGAAGCTCCTTTTCTGTAATCATCACTCAGTGACCCAGGACATACATCACATAAATGATTATTTCTTTAATTAACTTAATACCTCATTAGGATCTGATACATTCTTTGCTTCCTAAAATACACTTTTCCCATGAAATCATAATCTCCAAATTTCTACTTATCTGAT
Organism: Hyaena hyaena; assembly: GCF_003009895.1. NCBI lineage: Eukaryota > Metazoa > Chordata > Mammalia > Carnivora > Hyaenidae > Hyaena > Hyaena hyaena. Next base: position 1,064,661 of record NW_024080840.1, on the reverse strand, counting down.
CTTTTTTTTTAAATAATTTTTTAATGTTTATTTTTTTTTGAGAGAGAGAGAGAGAGAGAGAGAGAGAGGGAGAGAGAGAGAGGAAAACAGAGGATCCAAAGAGGGCCCTGCACTCACAGCAGAGAGTCCAATGTGGGGCTTGAACTCATGAACCATGAGATCATGACCTGTGCCAAGTCAGATGCTCAACCAACTGTGCCACCCAGGTGACCCCTCATCACTCTTCCTAGATTTTTTGTCCTGTGTTCCTCTTTTACAGCATCAGTAAATGTTACATTTCCCCATGGCTCAGTCCTAGGACTGCTTCTCTTCTCCTATACTACTCCTTCCAGGAATCTCCTCCACACCTTATACCCTCAACTATCATTCCAACGCTGGTAACTCACAATTACATATCAGATAGAGAAGGAAATGAGATGTATTCACAGAGAAATTGATACAGTCAGTAAACTATAAACAGGTCAGTATGTTTAGAACAAAGAATAGAAGAGAAAGGGATGGGGTCAGTAATGAGGCTGAAGAGGTAGACAGGGTTCAAATCTTATAAGCTGTTATGTATCATGCTGAAAAGTTTAAATTTCTACCTGATAACAATCAGCTATCACTAATGAATTTTAAGCATAAACATTTCTAATTTTAGACCTATGTAAAAATAAGGACTTCTGATTAAACATGGTGGATTGTTATCTATTTTTCTACTTCTCAGTAAAACCTCACTGATGCAAAAGTAAAGGGGAAAAATGGATAAATACCCAAGGCCAAAAGAAAGAATATAGGGAAAAAATAGGTTAAGATATACCTTCAAAAGTTTAGAAGCTGGAACGCAGATAGCCTTAACCTACTTAGCAGAAATGAAGAAATTCATCTAAATGCCTATAAATGGAGATGCCAATAATAAAGATAAATCAAAAACCAGAATCCTGAGAAGATTCAGAAACTGGAGTCCTGAGAAAACATAAATGGCAGGGAGAGGACAATACTACATGGACTGGCTTAAGTCTGGTGTAACTCATGGTGGGACTTCCAGGTACCCTCCTCCCTCTCCTAGTCCACACAGCCAAACAGCTATCCTTTTCCCATCCTGGTGAGAAGCATTTCTTCCAAAGAGAATACACGCAACAGAGTGCAGACCCTAAAACCATGTACTTACAGATACAGGGAGATCCACCATCGTGAAACCAGACACATTAAAAAAAACTTCTATAAAATAAGCAATCACACCTACTATTGCCAAGCAAATAATAAAGTTGCACCACAAAACAGATGTAATCAGAGCATATATAATATTTGGCTCAGAAGTAAACATTTATGTATAGCCATAATAATATAAACAATGAATATTGATTTAAACAACATGCAATTATACTGTAAAGACAGAAAAATGGGCCGACTTTACAGTCCATAAAAGGAAGCCTCTCTATATAAATGATGTATAAAGTAAGAAATCAAGTAATAGAGGTATAATCATCTTATATAGTAACATGGAAATAAACACAACAGTTTAAAACTTAAAAGTAGGGGTCCCTGAGTGACTCAGTCGGTTGAGCATCTCACTTTGGCTCAGGTCTTGATCTCATACTTGGTGACTTCAAGCCCCACATCAGGCTCACTGCTGTCAGTGCAGAGCCCACTTGGGATCCTCTGTCCCCTCCTACCCCCCCCCCACTCACACTCTCTCAAAAGTAAATAAAAATATTTTTAAAAAGTGTATATATATGGAGTAGGCTTAGGAGCTAAGCCAGGAGACAGTATTTTTGTGAGTACTAATATTACTTACTAATTTTTAAATCTATGTATACATATTTTGAGAAGATGAATATAATTTTTAAAAGGCAAAAGCCTAGGAGACTTAGCAAAGAAAGGATTGAGAAGAGGAAAATGGCAGAGTAGAAAACACCAAAAATCTATCTTCCTCGCTAGATAACAACTCAAAGGAAAAAAGACAGAGAAAGGGTCAGAGAGAGTATCTGAAGACATACTGACTGAGGGACTCCCATCTGGCTCAGTCAGTGGAGCGTGTAACTCTAAGGGATCTAAGGGTTGTGAGTTCGAGCCCCACACTGGCTGTGGAGATTACTCAAGAATGAGAAATCTTTAAAAAATAAAAATTAAAAAATGAGAAATACTAGCTGCAAACTTCCCACATTTAAAGAAAGACA
>NW_024080840.1:1057674-1062080 GCF_003009895.1 Hyaena hyaena | reverse complement strand
AAGAGGATCTCTTTGGCACTGCTGGTGGAAATGCAAACTGGGGCAGCCACTCTGGAAAACGCTATGGAGGTTCTTCAAAGAAGTAAAAACAACCCAGCAATTGCACTAGTAGGTATTTACCCAAGGGATATAGGTGTGCTGTTCTGAAGGGGCACATGCACCCCAATGTTTATAGCAGCACTATCAACAATAGCCCAAATACGGAAAGAGCCCAAATGTCCATCGATGGATGAATGGATAAAGAAGATGTGGTGTGTGTGTGCACGCGCACACACACACACACACACACACACACACACACACACAGTGGAGTATTATTCAGCAATCAAAAAGAATGAAATCTTGCCATTTGCAACTATGTGGATGGAACCAGAGGGTATTATGTTAAGCGAAATTAGTCAGTCAAGAAAGACAAATATCACATGACTTCACTCATATGAGGACTTTAAGATACAAACAGATGAACAGATAGGGAAGGGAAGCAAAAATTATATAACAACAGAGAGAAGGACAAAACAGAAGAGACTCTTACATATAGAGAACAAACTGAAGGTTACTGGAGGGACTGTGGGAGGAGGGGGATGGGCTAAATGGGTAAGGGGCATTAAAGAATCTACTCCTGAAATCACTGTTGCACTTATGCTAACTTGGATGTAAATTAAAAAAAATAAATAAGTTTAAAAAATAAATAAGAAAATAGAAGAAAAAATTGGAAAATTCATAAATTTGTGGAAATTAAACAAAACGCTCTTAAATAACCAATGGATCACAGAAGAAATTATAAGGGAAATTAGAACACACTTAGATATATGAAAACAAAAACAGTGTACCAAAATTTATGGGACACAGCAAAAAAGTATTAAAATGTAAATTTATAGCTATAAAAAAAAGATTTCAAAAGAACTTAACTTTACACTTAAACAATAGGGGGAAAAACAGACAAATTGAATCTGCAGCTAACAGAAGGAAAGAGAAAATAAAGATGCAAGTAGAGATAAACTGAAGAATGGAAAACGGAAAAAAAAAAAATGAAACCAAAAGTTGGTTTTTGAAAAGGTGAACAAAATTGAAAAATAGCTAAATGGACCAAGATAAAAAGAATAAGGCTTAAATTATCAAAATTACAAATGAGAGTAGGCGTATTACTACAGATTTTACAGAAAAAAAGGATTATATATATTATATGCAAAACTGTCTGCTAACGAACTGGAGTAACCAGATAAAATGGACAAATTCCTAGAACAAAACCTACCAAGACAAAATTACAAAGAGATAGAAAATTTGAACATATATGTAACAAATAAGGAGATTGAATCAGTGATCAAAACTCCCCTAACACCAGAAAGGAATGGCAGGAGATCTTCAATGTGATGAACAGTAAAAATATGCAGCCAAGAATCCTCTATCCAGCAAGCCTGTCATTCAGAATAGTAGGAGAGATAAAAACCTTTCCAAATAAACAGAAGTTGAAAGAATTTGTCACCACGAAGCCAGCCCTACAAGAAATCCTGAGGGGNTTCCAGAGGGGCTGTACCAGTTTACATTCCCACCAACAGTGCAGGAGGGTGCCCGTTTCTCCACATCCTCGCCAATACCTGTTGTTTCTTATGTTGTTGATTTGAGCCATTCTGACAAGGTGTGAGGTGATATCTAATCGAGTTTGGATTTGTATTTCCTTGAAGGTCAGTGATGTTGAGCAAGTTTTCATGTATCTGTTGGTCATTTTTATGTCTTCTTTGGAAAAATATCTATTCATATCTTCTGCCCATTTTTAATCAGATTATTTGTTTCTTAAGTATTGAGTTTTATAAGTCTTATATTTTAGATACTAACCCTTTATCAGATAGGTCATTTGCAAATATCTCCCATTCCATAAGCTGCCTTTTAGTTTTATTGATTATTGTCTTTGCTGTGCAGATAGAGGTTTTTTATTTTGATGAAATGCCAATAGTTTATTTTTGCTTTTGTTTCCCATGCCTCAGAAAATATATCTAGAAAGTAAAGTTGCTACAGCTGATATCAAAGAGGTTACTGCCTATGGTTCCTCAAAAAGTTAAAAATGGAACTACACTACAATCTAGCAATTGCACTACTAGGTATCTACCCAAAGAACACAAAAATACAAATTTAAAGGGATACATGAACCCCAATGATTACAGCAGTATTATCTATAATAGCCAATTTACGGAAACAGCTCAAGGGTTCAGCTATTGAATGGATAAAGATGTGGTGTGTGTACACACACACACAATGGAGTATTACTCAGGCATAAAAAACCAAAATCTTGCCAGCTGCAATGACGTGGATGAAGTTAGAAAGTGTAATACTAAGTGAAATAAGTCAGAGGAAGACAAATACCATATGATTTCATGCATATGTGGTTAAGAAACAAAACAAACAAGCAGAAGTGTGTGTGTGTGGGGAGAGAGAGAGAGAGAGAGGCAAAACAAAGAAACAGACTCTTAACTAGAAAACAAAGTGATGGTTACCAGAGGAGAGGTGGTTCAGAGATGGATTAAATAGGTGATGGGAATTAAGGAGTCAACTTGTGATGGAAACCAGGTGTTATATGGAAGTGTTGGATCACTATATCGTACACCTGAAACTAATATTACACTGTATGTTAACTGGAATTTCAATAAAAGCTTAAACACACAAAATAACTGCATGCTAATTATGAGAGACTCACTGCAAATCCAAAGACACAAATAGTTTGAAAGTGAAAAATTGAAAAGATATTCCATACAAATATTAACCAAAAGAGCAAGAGTAATTATGACATTATCAGACAAACTATAAATTACGGAAGGTTACAAGAAACAATACAAGACATTATATAGTAACTAAAGGTTCAGTACAACAGAAAGATTTAAAAACAATAGACAATTCAGCAGCTAATGACAAACCAGCAAAATAGATGAAACAAAAAACTAGCAGAACTGAAGGGAGAACTGATGGCTCTATCATCCTTCGAGATGCAATACACAACTCCCAATAATGGAGAAAACAACCAGACAGAAGATAAGTAAGGCAAAAGAAAACTTAATTCAAAAAACCAACTAGATTTAACACCCATGAAACACATGTTAAGAGCCTACCAACCAGAGCAGCATATACATTCTTCTCAGGTACATCTAAGACATTTTCTATGACAGAACGCATATTAGGACACAAATTAAGTCTCACTAGACTTAAAAATATAGATATCATGCAAAGTACTGTCTCCAACCACATCAGAACAACATTAGAAATAAAACAGAGAAGTAGGGTTGCCTCGGAGAGCTCAGCTGTGGCTCTCTGCTGTCAGTGCATAGCCTGCTTCTGATCCTCTGTCTCCCTCTCTCTGCCCTGCCCCAGCTCATGTGATCTCTCTCCAAAAATAAACAAACATTTAAAAAATAAAATAGATGTTGGCGAGGGTGCGGAGAAAGAGGATCTCTTTGGCACTGCTGGTGGAAATGCAAACTGGGGCAGCCACTCTGGAAAACGCTATGGAGGTTCTTCAAAGAAGTAAAAACAACCCAGCAATTGCACTAGTAGGTATTTACCCAAGGGATATAGGTGTGCTGTTCTGAAGGGGCACATGCACCCCAATGTTTATAGCAGCACTATCAACAATAGCCCAAATACGGAAAGAGCCCAAATGTCCATCGATGGATGAATGGATAAAGAAGATGTGGTGTGTGTGTGCACGCGCGCACACACACACACACACACACACACAGTGGAGTATTATTCAGCAATCAAAAAGAATGAAATCTTGCCATTTGCAACTATGTGGATGGAACCAGAGGGTATTATGTTAAGCGAAATTAGTCAGTCAAGAAAGACAAATATCACATGACTTCACTCATATGAGGACTTTAAGATACAAACAGATGAACAGATAGGGAAGGGAAGCAAAAATTATATAACAACAGAGAGAAGGACAAAACAGAAGAGACTCTTACATATAGAGAACAAACTGAAGGTTACTGGAGGGACTGTGGGAGGAGGGGGATGGGCTAAATGGGTAAGGGGCATTAAAGAATCTACTCCTGAAATCACTGTTGCACTTATGCTAACTTGGATGTAAATTAAAAAAATAAATAAGTTTAAAAAATAAATAAGAAAATAGAAGAAAAAATTGGAAAATTCATAAATTTGTGGAAATTAAACAAAACGCTCTTAAATAACCAATGGATCACAGAAGAAATTATAAGGGAAATTAGAACACACTTAGATATATGAAAACAAAAACAGTGTACCAAAATTTATGGGACACAGCAAAAAAGTATTAAAATGCAAATTTATAGCTATAAAAAAAAGATTTCAAAAGAACCTAACTTTACACTTAAACAATAGGGGGAAAAACAGACAAATTGAATCTGCAGCTAACAGAAGGAAAGAGAAAATAAAGATGCAAG